>NC_091810.1:97550000-97855000 GCF_041296235.1 Equus asinus
ATTCTCATCTTTGTTCCTCTATGAGTAAAGTGTATTCTCTCTTTGGCTCTTTCAGGATTTTTTCTTTATCTTTGATTTTCTGTAGTTTAAAAATGATATGCTTAGTGTCGTTTTGGTATTTATCTTGTTTGGTGTTCTCTGAGTTTCCTAGATCTGTGTTTTGGTGTCTGACATTAATTTGGGGGAATTCTAAGTTACTATTGTTTCAAATATTTCTTCCGTTCCTTTCTGTTTTTCTTCTTCTAAGTATGTTATACCTTTAGTAGTTGTCCCACAGTATTTGGATATTCTGTTCTATTTGTTTCCTTTGTTCTCTTTGCTTTTCAGGTTTGGAGGTTTCTATTGACATATCCTCAAGCTCAGATAGTCTTTTCTCAGCCACGTCCAGTCTACTAGGAAGCCCATCAGAGGCATTCTTCATTTCTTTTACAGTGTTCTTGATCTCTATCATTTCTTTCTTTCTTAGGATTTCCACCTCTGCTTACATTGCCCATCTGTTCTTGTATGCTGTCTACTTTATCCATCAAAGCCCTTACCATAGTAATTGTAGTTGTTTTTAATTCCCAGTCCGATGATGCCAGCATCCCTGATGTGTCTGGTTCCGACACTTGCTCTGTCTCTTCCAATTGTGTTTTCTGCCTTTTGGTACACCTTTTTAGTGTGACTTTCTTTTCTTGATAGCCCTCTACTGGGTAGAAGGAACTGCTGCAGACAGGCCTTTAGTGACGTGGTGGTGAGAGCCAGGGAGCAGAAGAGTTCCCTGGCCCTGTTATCAGGTCCTAGTCTTGTGGTGAGCCGGTTCCTCTGGACTGTGGAGCTCACAAGTGTTTCTCAGGGATTTTTCTCCCCCCTTAGGTGGGACAGGATGACTAGAAGGACTAGAATTGGGTATTTCCCTTCTCCCAGGTCAATTAGACTCTAATGAAACCCCAGAAGGTTAGGCTCGGGTTAAACAGGTTCTCCTGAGCCCGGGCCTTGTTAAGAAGAATAGAGGGTTCCTTCACCTTCCAAAATGGCTTCTTTCCTCCCCACCCCGTGCTGGAAACATGAGGCGATTTTTCTGGTACTTACTGTGAAAATCTGTTTGAGCTCCTGGACGTAACACCGCAAAAGCATGGTATCCGCCTGTATGTGGTCCCCCTGGAGTTAACTCTCAGGTTTGTCCACGCTGAGCCTCCAGCAAGTCATCAGTTCTGGTCCAGGTTTTCCTACCACAGCACTGCTGCCCGCAGAGATCTCTGTTCCCATCTGTTGTGACTCTCTGTATCCTCCTGTCTCTGCAATTTGAGGAGTAGTGGTTTGCCCTGCGACTTCACTTTTCTTACAGATCTAAGAAGACTCGTCGATTTTTCAGTTCGTTCAGCTTTTTGCTCGTTGTTAGGACAGAGATGACTTCTAAGTGCCTTACATGGGGACCGAATGTATATGATCCTTTCAAGATTGACAACAAGACAAAGATATCTGCGGCCATTGCCTCTATTCAACATCATATTGGTTGACCCAGTCAGTTAAATAAGGAAAGAGGAATAAATTAAAAGGACAAAAGTGATAAATTGGACTACGTTAAAATGAATAACTTTTGTGAATCAAAAAACCATTAAAGAGAGAAAGTGCAAAAGGCAGAATGATAGAAAATGCATCCTTCTAACCAAAAGCTCATATCTGGAATATATTAAAAACTTCTGCAAACCAATATGAAAGAGAGATGACCACAGTCCAATTAGAGAAAAATGGGCAATAGACTTGAACAAGAAATTCAAAAAAGAGACATTGCAATGGCCAGTAAACAGAAAAAAAGGTTCTCAACCTCGTTAGTAATCAGGAAAATGGAAACTAAAGACAAAGTGCATTCTCATTGCATCCCTTGCAGAACGGCTGAAATGAAAACAACGGAGACTGTTACACACTGCCATGGGAATGTAAATTGGTCAACTATTTGGAAAATAATTTGGCCTTGACTACCAAAGTGGAACATGCACACATCCTATCGCTCAACTCTTAAGTGGTCCCCGACATGTGCCTCAGGAGACGTGTGCCAGATGCTCACAGTAACATTATTCATGATAGACAAATAGTGAAAACAACTCAAGTGTCCAAAAAGAGTAAATGGATGCATACGTTGTGATATATTCATTCAACAAAATACTGAAATGCAGTGAAAATGAAGAACTGTAGAAACCATGGGGATTAGATGAACGACAATTCCAAAGGCAGAAGAGTCGTCCTCCATGAAGTGCTGGCTGTGGTCACTGGCTATTTTCTTCTCTGGGGGCATTTGCCAAACCCTAGGCAGAGCCGAGAACAAAGCCTGATTCAAGCAGAGAAACTGCTCACAAGATGTCAACAGAGAGAAACCAGGAAGGTGTGGTGGTCTTGAGGGGCTCCTGCAACAGATTAAACATCAAAGGAGCCCAATTTTTGAGCACAGATTTTTTTAGGATATATCCAACTTGAATGTTTCTGTATTTTTACACTATGTTTTTCACTTGGCTGGATTCTGTTTGCCAGTATTTTGTTCAGGAGTTTTTGAATATGTGTTCTTGAACAAGATTGTCCTATAATTTTCTTTCTTTATAGTATCCTAGTCTGGCTTTAGTTTCAGAGTTTACTAGCCTCATAAAATGAGTTGAAGAGTGTTCACTCTTTTTCTACTCTCTGGAAAAGTTTTAAAGCATTGTAATTAACTCCTCCGTGAAGGTTTGATAGAACTCACCGTTAAAAGTGTCGGTGTCCAGTATTTTCCTGGTGAGGACATTTTTAACTCCTGCTTTACTGTTTGCATTGTCATGTGAATACTAAGGTTTCTTATTCTTGATTGAGTTTTGCCAAGTTATGTTTTCTAGGGAATTCTTTATTTTGTCTATGATATTTTATTCATTGGCATAGATTTGTTCACAGAAATCTCTTACTATATTTTACATATCTGTCATTCCTCCAATGATAGCCTTTTTCTTGAACTTGCCTTTTTGTTACAGACATTTTCAAACATACACAAAAGCAGAGAGATTCGTGCAAACCGGAAGACTAAGTGACCTTTGAACTGCTCCTGTCTGTTCATTTTGACCTTTCTGTGTCTTTCTGTTTCTGAGTCTCCTCTTGGAGATCACATACACTAGACCTTTGTTTTAACCCAACCTGAGAACTTCTGTCTCCTAATGGAGAATTTAGCCTCTTTTTCCCCTTTCTTCCTTTGTAAATTTAAATTATTTTTCTGCTTTATTTCCCAAACCCCCTGGTACATAGTTGTATATCTTAGTTGCAGGTCCTTCTAGTTGCGTAAATTTAATTTTTTAATTCCATTTTTTGTACAGTTTTGAAAATTACATATGCTATTTATACTCATTTATTAACCTTAAGATTTCAACATGCAACTTATTTTAATATCTATAATTTTTAAATATTTTAAACCTCCTGGAAAACACAAATATTCCACCTTTAACTCCTATCACCTCCCCCTCATCTTACATGTTAATTTTGCTAAATATTTATGGTCTATCTTATTTTAAATACCCACATCAAATATTGATAGTTATACCATAAATTTTTTTCCTGATTTACCCCCATATCCCCAAGTTCTTTGTTCAACGGTCCTTCCTCAGGGCTGAGGGAATCTCAGAATTCGCTCTTGGACGATTTACTTTCTTCTTCAAGAGTATCATATGTCTCAGCTCTAGTGAGAGAATCCACATCCTGTTTTAGTTTCCTGGAGCTGCAGTAACAAATTCCCACAAACTTGGTGACTTAAGAAAACAGAAATCAATTCTCTCCCAGTTGCAGACCGGAAAGTCTGAAATCAAGGTGTTGGTGGGGTCACGCTCCCTTCAAAGGCAAAGGAGAGAATCCTTGCTCTCTTCCAGCTCCTGGTGGCTCCCGTCATTCCTTGCTTTGCGGCAAATTAGCTCATTCTCTGACTCCATCTTCACAAGGCCTTCTCTCCATGTGTGTCTTTTCCTCTCCTTATAAGGACACTAGTCATTGGATTTGGAGCCCACCTTAAGTCCAAGATAATTTTGTCTTGAGATCTTTATCTAATTACATCTGTAAAGACTGTTTCCAAGTAAGGTCACGTTCTGAGGTTCCAGGTGGACGTGAATTTCTGGGGACACTATTCAACCCTCCACACATACACACAAGTCACCCATTTGTACCCAACAAAGTGCACGATACAATGGCTTTTAGGATATTCAGAGCTGTGCAGCCATCACCGCAGTCAGTTAAAACATCTTCATCACCCTCAAAAGGAGCACTGCAAATCCTCTAAATTTCCCTTTAGCAAGTACCTAATGGCTGCAAATGGTTTCAGTTTTTTTATGTCTGAAAATGTCTTTATTTTGTATATATTCTTAAAAATTTAGCAAAAGTTACAATTCCAGATTGACATTTATTTTCCCTGAACAGTTTAAATAAATTGTTCCACCATTTCCTGGATCTGTTATTGTTGTTGAGAAGCCTGCTCTTAGTCTAATTGTCATTTCTTTACTGTAGTGTCTGTCCTTCTCTCTGTTTTTAAAATCTTCTCTTTACTTTTAGATTTCTGTAGTTCCACCATGACGCATCCAAGTGTGACTAGAATTTATTGTATTTATCAAATCTTTATATTTGTGTACGTCATCACATCTAAGAAACGATCAGCCATTATCTTTTCATATGTTGATCTTTTTCCATTCTTTCTCCTCTGCTTGTTGGGAGATGAACTTAGGGAGTGAATTAACTCTGGTCAGCTCAGCTGATTGTGTGTTCAGGTCCCCTTCTTGGTGGAGGGCTTTTCTGGGGCAACACCATGACTGCCAGTCAGCCCATCGCAGACACGCGCAGTGAGCCACAGGGAAGCTGTAGAGAAATGTGACGTCTTCCACACAAGGCCACTTCCGTGCCACTGAGGGGAGACTCAAAGCTTGCCCCGCTGGGAGCCATGGGTACAGTGAAAGCCATCATTTCACATCAAAACCTGTGTTGTTATATCATAAATGAACAGAACTGTGTTAATTATAAAAGAGACCAGAAACCATTCCTTAGGCTGTAGATAAATATTAGTGTTTGGCAACTGATCTCTATTGATTATTTCCCTAAATATCTCAGAGTCCAGGAGCTATAGAAATTGCATCAATCTTACTTTCTGTTTTCAAAGAAAACACACGCTATTAGTTGAGCAGTTACTGTAGCCAACATCCCAGGCTATAATGCCAGTTAATTAGGGGTTTTGACAATACTTCTCTTTGAGTGAGCAAAACTCAAGCTTAGAATAGAACATTATCTTATTCATTATGCCAGAAATGAATTCCTAAAATAGATGATTAAACCACTACAAATCCAACTGTCTAGCTGGAAGTTATGTCTTTGTCATAAAGCTTACTCTGGATATTTGGAAACTGTAATTTGAAAAACAGAAATCAAATATGCCCGAGGGCAGCAGTCCATTTATCAGAACATTCCCACATACATACTTTCGTTTGCTCCCTCTACAGACTAAAAGATACTTACACAGGCTTGGCAGAAGTTATTGCTGTATCAATGTGTGTTTTTTCTTCTGTATTTTTCCTTCCTCCTTTCCAAGAAGGTAGACAGGCTCTTCTTAATAGCCTTTCCTCGGTGTGGTGGATCTGCCAGGCCTGCCCACAGAAAGTCCCCACGCGGACTTAAACAGGAAACCTGGATAAGGAGAGGAAGTCGCCATGCCGGCGAAGCAGCAATTCCAAGGTCTGGAAGGCAGAGTTTTGATCTGGTTCACATGGAGGCTGAAGTAAGGCCTTTTATGGTAATGTGTTCTCTCCGGGTGCTGACGTGGCTGGAAATATAAGAGGCAGTGGGCCTACCTCCAGCCTGGGGAACATTTCCCTTTTCAGGGGCTGCCAAGACCCCAGAGACTCAGATATAAGGGAGGCAGTGAGGAGCTGACCTGCACACTGTATCCTTGTCGTTGTGTGTTTATGCTCTGCTTTCTCTGCTGCAGGAGTAAACAGGGTCCAGGTGATAGTTCTCACCTATCCTCACGCCCGAGCCAGACGCTGTGGGGATACGTGTAGGGCCAGAAGCAGAAGCTGCTCAAGGTAATCTTTCATGGAAATCTATGCTCATCAGACACACCCTGCTGGTTCTCCTGGAGTGCCTTTGAAGGTACGAGTGAGTCTGTGTTGGGGGGATGGGAGATGGATTTGGGGGCCGCTTGGAAGGAGAGAAAGTCTGGAAGATCTACACCCTGCTCCCTGGCAAAGCCCAGGGTGAGGGGCAACCCCGCACAGGAGTTTCGTTCAGCACATGGCACCCAAGAGCAGAGCTGCTGAATCTCGAGGGTCCATGGGGCTCGGGTCATGCGGATCTCAGCAGCACCCGCACAGACCGGAGCTTCGAGACCCTGCATTCATTTTCTAAGCAGCAGGCAAGCTTCCCGATTCCTGTGTCATCCTCGGAGCGAGAGCCGAAATCAGGATCAGGACTGTGTTTCTCAGCCACTTGTCAGTATGGAGAAACCAGATTAGGTTTAAGTTGATCTAAAGATAATAAAGTAATGCATTATTTCCTACAGATCTGACCATGTGGCTTAAGATTAATAATTACTGTATATGGTATATATTTACAATTTATCTTTCAAACTGACAAAATTTCAAAAATATTGTCTATCACTATCTTATAGAACACACACTCACTCCCAAAGGCATCTATATATATACACACACACAAATCACATGCACACATATGCATGCGCACATGCAGTGCATGTATATACATACACATATGCACGCAAACACAAGTGAACACACATCCCCACACACGCATGTCCATACCCATGTACACACACAGATCACATGCACACATGTGCATAAACACCGTAAACACATACCCCACACATGCACTGCATCAGCACATGCACACGTGTGCATAAACACCGTAAACGCATACCCCACACATGCACTGCATCAGCACATGCACACGTGTGCATAAACACCGTAAACACATACCCCACACATGCACTGCATCAGCACATGCACACGTGTGCATAAACACCGTAAACGCATACCCCACACATGCACTGCATCAGCACATGCACACGTGTGCATAAACACCGTAAACACATACCCCACACATGCACTGCATCAGCACATGCACACGTGTGCATAAACACCGTAAACGCATACCCCACACATGCACTGCATCAGCACATGCACACGTGTGCATAAACACCGTAAACACATACCCCACACATGCACTGCATCAGCACATGCACACGTGTGCATAAACACCGTAAACGCATACCCCACACATGCACTGCATCAGCACATGCACACGTGTGCATAAACACCGTAAACGCATACCCCACACATGCACTGCATCAGCACATGCACACGTGTGCATAAACACCGTAAACGCATACCCCACACATGCACTGCATCAGCACATGCACACGTGTGCATACACACCGTAAACGCATACCCCACACATGCACTGCATCAGCACATGCACACGTGTGCATAAACACCGTAAACGCATACCCCACACATGCACTGCATCAGCACATGCACACGTGTGCATAAACACCGTAAACACATACCCCACACATGCACTGCATCAGCACATGCACACGTGTGCATACACACCGTAAACGCATACCCCACACATGCACTGCATCAGCACATGCACACGTGTGCATAAACACCGTAAACACATACCCCA
This sequence comes from Equus asinus, assembly GCF_041296235.1. Lineage (NCBI taxonomy): Eukaryota > Metazoa > Chordata > Mammalia > Perissodactyla > Equidae > Equus > Equus asinus. The sequence continues at coordinate 97,557,669 of NC_091810.1, forward strand.
CACATGCACTGCATCAGCACATGCACACGTGTGCATACACACCGTAAACGCATACCCCACACATGCACTGCATCAGCACATGCACACGTGTGCATAAACACCATAAACGCATACCCCACACATGCACTGCATCAGCACATGCACACGTGTGCATAAACACCGTAAACACATACCCCACACATGCACTGCATCAGCACATGCACACGTGTGCATACACACCGTAAACGCATACCCCACACATGCACTGCATCAGCACATGCACACGTGTGCATAAACACCGTAAACACATACCCCACACATGCACTGCATCAGCACATGCACACGTGTGCATACACACCGTAAACGCATACCCCACACATGCACTGCATCAGCACATGCACACGTGTGCATAAACACCGTAAACGCATACCCCACACATGCACTGCATCAGCACATGCACACGTGTGCATAAACACCGTAAACGCATACCCCACACATGCACTGCATCAGCACATGCACACGTGTGCATAAACACCGTAAACGCATACCCCACACATGCACTGCATCAGCACATGCACACGTGTGCATAAACACCGTAAACGCATACCCCACACATGCACTGCATCAGCACATGCACACGTGTGCATACACACCGTAAACGCATACCCCACACATGCACTGCATCAGCACATGCACACGTGTGCATAAACACCGTAAACGCATACCCCACACATGCACTGCATCAGCACATGCACACGTGTGCATAAACACCGTAAACGCATACCCCACACATGCACTGCATCAGCACATGCACACGTGTGCATAAACACCGTAAACGCATACCCCACACATGCACTGCATCAGCACATGCACACGTGTGCATAAACACCGTAAACACATACCCCACACATGCACTGCATCAGCACATGCACACGTGTGCATACACACCGTAAACGCATACCCCACACATGCACTGCATCAGCACATGCACACGTGTGCATAAACACCGTAAACACATACCCCACACTTGCACTGCATCAGCACATGCACACGTGTGCATACACACCGTAAACGCATACCCCACACATGCACTGCATCAGCACATGCACACGTGTGCATAAACACCATAAACGCATACCCCACACATGCACTGCATCAGCACATGCACACGTGTGCATAAACACCATAAACGCATACCCCACACATGCACTGCATCAGCACATGCACACGTGTGCATACACACCGTAAATGCATACCCCACACATGCACTGCATCAGCACATGCACACGTGTGCATACACACCGTAAACGCATACCCCACACATGCACTGCATCAGCACATGCACACGTGTGCATACACACCGTAAACGCATACCCCACACATGCACTGCATCAGCACATGCACACGTGTGCATACACACCGTAAACGCATACCCCACACATGCACTGCATCAGCACATGCACACGTGTGCATACACACCGTAAACGCATACCCCACACATGCACTGCATCAGCACATGCACACGTGTGCATACACACCGTAAACGCATACCCCACACATGCACTGCATCAGCACATGCACACGTGTGCATACACACCGTAAACGCATACCCCACACATGCACTGCATCAGCACATGCACACGTGTGCATAAACACCGTAAACGCATACCCCACACATGCACTGCATCAGCACATGCACACGTGTGCATAAACACCGTAAACGCATACCCCACACATGCACTGCATCAGCACATGCACACGTGTGCATAAACACCGTAAACGCATACCCCACACATGCACTGCATCAGCACATGCACACGTGTGCATAAACACCGTAAACGCATACCCCACACATGCACTGCATCAGCACATGCACACGTGTGCATACACACCGTAAACGCATACCCCACACATGCACTGCATCAGCACATGCACACGTGTGCATACACACCATAAACGCATACCCCACACATGCACTGCATCAGCACATGCACACGTGTGCATAAACACCATAAACGCATACCCCACACATGCACTGCATCAGCACATGCACACGTGTGCATACACACCGTAAACGCATACCCCACACATGCACTGCATCAGCACATGCACACGTGTGCATACACACCGTAAACGCATACCCCACACATGCACTGCATCAGCACATGCACACGTGTGCATAAACACCGTAAACACATACCCCACACATGCACTGCATCAGCACATGCACACGTGTGCATAAACACCGTAAACGCATACCCCACACATGCACTGCATCAGCACATGCACACGTGTGCATAAACACCGTAAACGCATACCCCACACATGCACTGCATCAGCACATGCACACGTGTGCATAAACACCGTAAACGCATACCCCACACATGCACTGCATCAGCACATGCACACGTGTGCATAAACACCGTAAACACATACCCCACACATGCACTGCATCAGCACATGCACACGTGTGCATAAACACCGTAAACGCATACCCCACACATGCACTGCAGCAGCACATGCACACGTGTGCATAAACACCGTAAACGCATACCCCACACATGCACTGCATCAGCACATGCACACGTGTGCATAAACACCGTAAACGCATACCCCACACATGCACTGCATCAGCACATGCACACGTGTGCATAAACACCGTAAACGCATACCCCACACATGCACTGCATCAGCACATGCACACGTGTGCATAAACACCGTAAACGCATACCCCACACATGCACTGCATCAGCACATGCACACGTGTGCATAAACACCGTAAACGCATACCCCACACATGCACTGCATCAGCACATGCACACGTGTGCATAAACACCGTAAACGCATACCCCACACATGCACTGCATCAGCACATGCACACGTGTGCATAAACACCGTAAACGCATACCCCACACATGCACTGCATCAGCACATGCACACGTGTGCATAAACACCGTAAACGCATACCCCACACATGCACTGCATCAGCACATGCACACGTGTGCATAAACACCGTAAACACATACCCCACACATGCACTGCATCAGCACATGCACACGTGTGCATACACACCGTAAACGCATACCCCACACATGCACTGCATCAGCACATGCACACGTGTGCATACACACCGTAAACGCATACCCCACACATGCACTGCATCAGCACATGCACACGTGTGCATAAACACCATAAACGCATACCCCACACATGCACTGCATCAGCACATGCACACGTGTGCATAAACACCGTAAACGCATACCCCACACATGCACTGCATCAGCACATGCACACGTGTGCATAAACACCGTAAACGCATACCCCACACATGCACTGCATCAGCACATGCACACGTGTGCATAAACACCGTAAACGCATACCCCACACATGCACTGCATCAGCACATGCACACGTGTGCATAAACACCGTAAACGCATACCCCACACATGCACTGCATCAGCACATGCACACGTGTGCATAAACACCGTAAACGCATACCCCACACATGCACTGCATCAGCACATGCACACGTGTGCATAAACACCGTAAACGCATACCCCACACATGCACTGCATCAGCACATGCACACGTGTGCATAAACACCGTAAACGCATACCCCACACATGCACTGCATCAGCACATGCACACGTGTGCATAAACACCGTAAACACATACCCCACACATGCACTGCATCAGCACATGCACACGTGTGCATAAACACCGTAAACGCATACCCCACACATGCACTGCAGCAGCACATGCACACGTGTGCATACACACCGTAAACGCATACCCCACACATGCACTGCATCAGCACATGCACACGTGTGCATAAACACCGTAAACACATACCCCACACATGCACTGCATCAGCACATGCACACGTGTGCATAAACACCGTAAACGCATACCCCACACATGCACTGCATCAGCACATGCACACGTGTGCATAAACACCGTAAACGCATACCCCACACATGCACTGCATCAGCACATGCACACGTGTGCATACACACCGTAAACGCATACCCCACACATGCACTGCAGCAGCACATGCACACGTGTGCACACATGCACAACTGGGTGCCTGCATAGACACATGTACATACATGCATGTATCTCGCTTATTCTGCTTCTCTTTCATATGTGTGTATACTACTCTTTGTATATTTTTTATTTTCCACGGTATCAGATTAGTAGCATCTTCACCCTCGTGATTGTGACTTTCCGGCCTCATTTTGTTTCTTTCTTCAAAATAGACGCTTTACAAACTCTCTGCAGATGCATTTCATCCACCCTGTCCTCCATGTCCCCCTCCTTCGCTGACCAAGAACCATCGATCACTGGCTCCACCGCCTTCGTCTTTGGCCGAGAGATAGTAAGCCAAAGACGAAGATGCTGTTTCCTCTGCTGCATGATGTTCTTTTCTTTTGAAATGATACACTTTTTCTTTCCTGCTTTAAACTTTAAATATTTAACCTGCCGGTTGAAAAGATACAGACTTCTTTCGCAAGAAGCTCAGTGGAGAAATGAAAGAAATGGAAATGTGTAGTTCATCATAATAGCAAAAAGAGGGAGAAGATATTTTCAGTACAGGAGAGACATGAAAATTCCTCTCCTTGGACAGAAAGAAGTCAGAAGAGTGGGATGCACTGAATATGTGAGAAAGAAACGGATAATTAAAGAGCCGATTCCTACAGGAGGCAAGAGGGAACAGCACCAAGGGTATCTTGGAAAAGAAGGGACCTCTTAGAAATAGAATGAAGAGGAAGAGACAGTTACTAAACACACAGACACCCTGATGCAAACTTGGAGGAAGACGATGGAGTTCACATCACTGGCCTCATCTTCTCCACGGGGTAGGAGATACTGCTCCTGGCTGAGAGTAAGACTGCAGCTTAGAGAGCAGAAAAGGTTTGAACTAACTGCTGTGGGAAATTGGAAGAAGTAACGATCACAACAACAACAATAACAATGGCACTGTTACATCACAATTGTCCTGTCTTCTGCACCTCCCATCAGCCCCAGCCGCTGTCCGATCCCTCCACGTCCTTCAGTTGCGTTCCCGCCTAGGGCTCTTGTTCTGTCCGCCCCGGGCCCAGTGGCCTCGTTCATCTTGGTCTTTCCATCCACTGGCTCCTCTAAACTTTTTTCCCTCTTCCTTTTCTCCTCTATTCACAAAGCCAACCCCACTGTTTCCTTTTGTCTGAAAGAACTCCCTTCTTATTTTCTTGCTACATCTCACATTCAATTCTGCCTTCACTTCCCCACCACGTCCATTCCAAAATCCACGTTACGTGTATCTATTCCTGAAGTGGAATCTACTGGGTTTTTCCCTTCCTTTTGAGCCCCTGTGGCTTCTGTCCATCCATTTAGTAGCTGTGACCCTCTCAGTCGCCTCAGTTTACCTTCCACTTCATATCCTTAAGGACGGGCCAACTCTTTCACCCTGCCTTCTCCTCCCGGGGTAATCGTGAGCACGTACACAACTCGGCCTCTTTCCTCAAAGGTTACCACAGTCCCACCCCTTAAAGAAGACACTGGACTATACCTCTCCTCCCTCCCAAGGGCTCCATACTTGACAACTAGGCAATTTCTTGAGCCACAGTAAAAGAACATTTAATCTTCAACTTTTTCTGCTCTAAAACGACATCTCTGTTGCTCTTCTGCCCTCGCCACAGTTACATTATTCGAACTGGTCTCCCACTTGTCCTGAGTCTAGTGATTTCTTTAAACAGGCCCTAGCAGCTCCTATATCCAACCTTTCCTCCTCAAGACAAAGAGCGCTCTTCACACTTGGCTGGCAACGTGAATTGCCTCATCAGTCCTCTGGCACAGTGTAATTCCCTCATCCCTGAAACCAGAGTGGAAACATGAATCCAGGCCGCCGCCCCTGGTGCCTGCTGCCTGTGCTCTGCAGACTGCTCCTCAGCGAGTCTGCAGCAGAGCGAAGACGGCCTCAGATTCCCTGACGCTCCTCTCCTCAAAAGGCAGGATCTACGTCTCCGTCCACTGAATCTGGGTAGGCTCTGTGACTGCTTTGACCAGTTGCATATGGCGGCAGTGATGCTGCAGCACCTTCTGGGCCCAGCCCTTAGGAGACTGGCAGCTTCCACTTCTATCTTGGAAGATTCACTCTTGGCACCCTGAGCCACTAGGTAAAAAGGCGATTGGCCTGATGGAGAGATGACATGGAAAGGCCTGAGGCCACACTGAGGAGATGACCCAACTGAACACAGTCTTCCAGCCATAGCTTCTAAGGCCGCAGGCAAGTTAGTAAGGCCCCGAGGCCAGACCAGGCACTGGCTGCGTAACACTGAGTACCCCCAGTCAACGCCAAGTGGAGCAGAGCACCCAGCCGAAGCTTGCCTAAATTCCTGAACCACAAAGTCATGTAATACATAAAGTTATTATTGTCTGAAGCCTCAGAGTGTTAGGGTAATTTGTTATTCAATAATAGACAAGGAAACAAGGTCTTTATCAAATGGCACATGATATCTGTCTTTTGGGCACACCCAGAGAAACAGCGCTCACGCAGAACTAGATGAAGCTCCTTTGTTCCTCACTGACCTAGAACATAGAATCGCCCCCATTTTAGAGATGGAATAAAATAGGAATAACATCGTTGGAGTCAGTATAGTATGAAGGTGAGAGTGTGGGCTTTGGAATCAGACTATCTGGCAGCACAGGCCACCTGTGACACATACCAGTTGTGTAAATGGAGCTTCAGACACCGTCCAAACGAGCACATTTCATCATAGACCACTGAAAGCAGACGGGATCTTGGCATCATCTGGTCCGGTGGCTTTCAAACCACACTCCTGGGCGCCCCTTCAAGGGGGTGGGGGTGGGGCGGGTAGAGCTAGGTCTCACCCCACCCCCTTGACAAGAGCAACCACTGTTTTATGTGGGTCGGGAACTAATCCAGGGAAAGCCCAGACAGACTTTCTCTTAAAAAGAATGCTGCTAAAACAAAATAAAGTACTAACACACATACGTACATTCTAACCTAGACCCCAAACCCCCAGATTCAAAGATGAGGAAAATGTCATGGAAAGTGACTTCTGCCCGGATCCCTCTTTCCCACTTTCTTCACAGCTGCTGCTCATCCTTCAGTTCCAGACTAGACCTTTCTTCCTTCAGAGACTTTTCCACTCAGATGTCCACGTCCATGACTGTCCTGTGTCTCTCCCAACTTCTTCGTTGTTGTTGTTGTTTTTATTGAAGTATGATTGACGTACAATATTGTTTTAGTTTCAGGTGTACAACATAGTGATTTGATGTTTATATATGTTACAAAATGATCACAAGTCTGGTAACATCTGTCACTGTACAAAGTGACTACCATATTATTGTCTATATTCCCCATGTTGTACATTACATGCCTGTGACTTATGTATTCTACAACTGGAATCCCCTTCACCTATTTTGCCCATCCCCTCTGGCGACCACCAGTTTGTTCTCTGTATCTATGAGTTTATTTCTGTTCTGTTTTGTTTATTCATTTGTTTTGTTTTTAGATTCTAGGTATAAGTGAAATCATATATCTGTCTTTCTCTGTCTGACTTATTTCACTTGGCATAATATCCTCTATGTCCATCCATGTTGTCAAAAATGGCAAGATTTCATTCTTTTTTATGGCTAAGTAATATTCCATTGTATATATGTACCACAATTTCTTTATCCATTCATCTGTCAGTGGGAACTTAAGTTGTCTCCATATCTTGGCTATTGTAAATAATGCTCCAATAAACATGGGGGTGCATGTATCTTTTAGAATTAATGTTTTCATTTTCTTCAGCTAAATACCCAGAAGTGGTATCACTGGATCATGTGGTAGTTCTATTTTTAATTTTTTGAGGAACCTGCAGGTTTTCCATAGTGGCTGCACCAGTTTGCATTCCCACCAACAGTGCACAAGGGTTCCCTTTACTCCACATTCTCACCAACACTTGCTATTTGTTGTCATTTTGATAATAGCCACTCTAACAGGTGTGAGGTGATATCTCATTGTGGTTTTGATTTGCATTTCCCTGATGATTAGTGATGTTGATCATCTTTTCATGTGCCTATTGGCCATCTCCATGTCTTCTTTGGAAAAAATATCTATTCAGGTCCTCAGCCCCTTTTTTAATTGAATTGTTTGATTTTTGATATTGAATGTTATGAGTTCTTTACATATTTTGGATATTAACCACTTATTCAATACATTGTGCCAATATCTTCTCCCATTCAGTAGGTTGCTTTTTCATTTTGTTGATGGTTTCCTTTACTGTATAAAAGCTTTTTAGTTTGATGTAGTCTCATTTGTTTACTTTTGCTTTCGTTGCTGTTGCCTGAGGAGACAGATCTAAAGAAATATTGCTAAGAACAACGCCAAAGAGCTAACTGCCTGTTTTCTTCTAGGAGTTTTATGGTTTCAGGTCTTGCATTTAAGTCTTTAATCCATTTGGAGTTTATTTTTGCATATGGTGTAGGATAGCGGTTCAGTTTCACTCTTCTGCCTGTAGCTGTCCGGTTTTCCCAGCATTATTTAATGAAGAGACTGTCTTTTCCCCAATGCGTGCTCTTGCCTCCTTTGTCATAGATTAATTGACCCTGTAAGCATGGGTTTATTTCTGGGCTCTCTATTCTGTTCCATTGATCTGTGTGTCTGTTTTTGTGCCAGAACCATACAGTTCTGATTACTGTAGTTTTGTAGTGTAGTTTGAAACCAGGGAGTGTGATAGCTCCAGCTTTGTTCTTCTTTCTCAAGATTGTTTTGACTATTTGGAGTCTTTTGTGATTTCACATACATTTTAGGATTATTTGTTCTAGTTCTGTGAAAAGTGCCATTGGAATTCTGACAGGGATTGCATTGAATCTGCGGACTGCTTTGGGTAGCAGGGACATTCTAACACTGGTTCTTCCAATCCATGAGCACAAAATATCTTTCCATTTGTTTGTGTCATCTTCAATTTCTTTCATCAATGTCTTACAGTTTTCAGAGTACAGATCTTTCACCTCCTTGGTTAAATTTATTCCTAGGTATCTTATTCTTTTCAATGCATTTGTAAATGGGATTTTTTTCTTAATTTCTCTTTCTGATTGTTCTTTATCAAAGTGCTCACTGCTGAATTTCATGAATTCCAAGATACACATTTTTTCCTATTTTTGTATTTCTGAAATAAGAATGCACCGTATAATTGATAACATCTTACAGTTGTTGCCAGCCAGGTGGCACTCATGATACAGTTGTGTGAAAACTTTCTGCTGGGAGCTTCTGGTATGATCAAAAAAGCAGAAAGCACCTGAAATTCATTGAAATGCAGGTTTTTGTTAATATAATTGCATGTTTAAATGTTTGTCTCCTCTTCTAAATTAGAAGCTACAAAGCTAAAAACCATGTCTTTCTCATTCATTGGTGTAGCCCCAATCCCTAACACAGAATACATTCTCAGTGAATATTTGTGGAGCGAAGTGGATTCTAATTCTTGTTCTAAGAATGAAGAAACAGATAAAATGTTTAAACAGAAACAAAAACAACAACAACAATTTTATCTTTTTACAATTTAGACTTGCATTTCCAGGGAGTCAAAGTCTTTTTATAGATTAGATATAATTACCTTCATATTTGACAGAGAAAGATGCAATACAGTCCAGAGAAACTAGTATCTAAAAACACTGCTGGTGGTTTTTTAATTTGATGCCAACTTTCAGAAAACAGTTTTGCAAATTTAATAATAAGCACCATTTGGATGGCAAGTGTTGAAAATGGACTCTGGCTGATTTAAGCAACAAGAAGGAGCAAAGGGATGATTGTTGACGGCACAAGTGAACCTACTGCAGGGCTAGTCCGTGTGGAACACGGGACTGAGGGGGTGTGCCAGGGTCATCAGGAGTCAGATTCTGGAGCACGGCGCTGCTCACAAGGAGCGCAAGGAAGGAACAGTCCTTCTGTGATGCCTAAGAAAGAATCTTCTGCAGTGAAGGCCCAAGAAGAAATGATCGAGTTGGGAAATCGCCATTTTAAAACCCACAGTTTATAAATTCATTCAGGCAAGGATCATCAGTTGTTACTAAAACCTTTGTTTGTAATTCCGTTGGAGAAGACTTTACTCATAAATCTCAAGTGTCACCTCCACAAATGACTTGATAGCTATAGAAAGAAGAACATGTTTTTACAATGGAGAAATCTGGCAGACGCCACCTTAAGCAGGTAACCAAACTTGCCTTCCCCAATGAGGCACTCGACATTTGCCTCTTCATATGATAGAACAAGAAATATAAAACATCACCTACGTAGTATGCTTGATAAAACATTATTTTGCTTTTGTAGCTAAAATTTTTAAGTAGAAAAAAGACAAAAAATGCATTTCTCTTTTTTACTTAAGTTTCACTAGTCAGTCACAATACCATGAACTATTTCAGCAGTTTTATACAATCCCCCCCTGAAAATACAGTAACATCTGAAAATATTTATCTTTTCCTAGCTCTTTCCCTCTGAATTACTTTATTCGTTATCATCTGCATATATGCTTTGGAAAAGTGTTTGGAAAATAACAAATCCAGTTGGCACTGAATTAGCCAATTTTACTTTAATAAAAACAAATAACCAAATAATTGATCTTAAATATTCCTCTCAAATAACAGTATTTATTTTGGAATGAGTGCGTTCATTGCAGAGTCAATGTCTGAGTAGTTTAATAAAATAGCTTTTTTTTTTTTTAACGTTCTACATCCAGCAATGACTAACCAAGTTGTTTTGTAAAAATCTACCCACTGAGAATAGCTAGAAAAGCTAAATTAATCCTGAAATATATTTCTGAGGCACTAAATAACTAATGAGACAGTGAGAAATTGAAGGTACAGGGTCTGGATTGGAAGAAAGCCCAGAGAGGTGAGTCTGGCATTTGAGGCTGCTTTTTCCCTACAGGAGGCTGATGATTTTTAAAGTGCCAGCTAAGAGTCTGAGAAACTGAGCACAGCTCTCAGCAGACTCCAGGGACCATAAGGACAAAACCTGGGATTCAGGGCTTCACCAGGAGAAGAGGCCTTGACAAACACTCGGGCACTGACGGCGACTGGTGAGGGCTGCAGCCTAGGAGTCAGGCTGGACAAGAAAGAGACCAGCCCTCACGGGGGCTGGAGCCCAGATTTGAATCATCGCTGTACCTGATGGAAGAAAAGTTTGTCTGGGACTGCAAATGCTCCTGCCACAGCTGCTTGTCAGAGGCAAGGTGAATCTTCTCTGGAGGAAGACATCATCAACCACAAACCTAAAATGTCTGAAAGTTCTCACATGTACCATTTGGCACACAATAATAAATAACTGGACACATGAGAAAATAAGACATGATCATAAGAAACTAAAAGAAGAAAACACAATAAGAAGATAGACTCCAGATAATGGAGTTATCAGATAGAATTTAAAATAAGTATTCATTGGGGCCGGCCCGGTGGCACAGCGGTTAAGTGTGCACATTCCACTTCCAGCAGCCAGGGGTTCGCCAGTTTGGATCCCCGGTGTGGACATGGAACTGCTTGGCAAGCCACACTGTGGTAGGCTTCCCACATATAAAGTAGAGGAAGATGGGCACGGATGTTAGCTCAGGGCCAGCCTTCCTCGGCAAAAAGAGGATTGGCAGCAGTTAGCACAGGGCTAATCTACCTCAAAAAAATAAAATAAAATGAAATAAGTATTCATGTTTTCAAGGAATTAGAAGACAAGTTTAAAAATTTTAGTAGAAATTTGAAAACTTTAAAAAAGAATCTAATGGATGGATTTAAGAGCAAATTAGACAAAGGTGAAGAGAGAATTAATGAACTGAAAGGTAAGTAAGATGTTTTTAATTTATATATATATATATAAGATATATCCTCAGAAAGATAAAAAGTATTCCAAAATAGAGGGTAAAAAAGCATGAGAGACGTATGAGATAGGAAAACCTCAACTTCAAGATTTTCCATCTTAAATTCATAATTATGTTGCTATCCATTCCTATTACACAGGTGACTTGAAAGAAAATAATCCATAATTTGTCAAAATCTCCAAATGGCTGCAAAAAGTTTATTTGCTTAATTCTAATGACATCTTCCAAGGCATATCTACTCTCTTTTTTCTTAATTTTAAGAACAACCATATGCCTGTAGCCCATGATGTTTAGAATGAGGCATTAGAAAGAGGCCAACCTCATGAATTGAAAGAAAGTGTACCTTGAGTCTCCTACTTGATATTTTTTAAGACTTGGCTGAACATCTTTAGACAATGGCTTATGTTAATTTGCTTACAAGCCTTATGCTCACAAGGATTATGTCACAAGAGAGGATGGAAGAACTGCATGGCAACTCTTATCAGCAGTAATCATATGTATTCATCTGTTTTAACGTGCCAATGCACCCTGTAACGTCATCCCAAACCCAGTGCCTTTCCATGATGTCACAGGGTCTGGCTAGTGCCAGACAGGATGTGGCAAGGGTCAAGATTGGCCAGAATTCAGGATTCCCAGGTGGGGAAATTTGAAACATCAGAGGGGACAGGATAGAGTTTTGGGTAGACAAATAGAATCTAGGAGGTTCCGCTAATGCTGAGCTGTCAGGAAGCAGACACCTGGGCAGAGTCTGGCCATGGACGGGCAAGAATAGAACTGCTAAGGCAGGACTAGTTTCTAATCCAAACCCACAGACCGTTTCGTTCACATTCTGGAAGGTGGCCTTGGGCCCACAGACTTTCACCATCATGAAAGGCCCTGACAGCATAAAATTTACTGGGACTATTTGTCCCCAAGTCCTTTCTACTTGGGGAACTGAAGAATTTGCAATTGGAATTTTTCAGAGTGGAATTCTAATCCAGTTTTAAACTCCATTTCTGCCCCCTAACTTGTTAAAACTCCTTTATATATATCTAAATTTTAGTATCTAAATAACCCACATAATATTGGTGCTAAAACAGTTAAACTGCTGAGTATCTGCATCCAGGAAGGATGTTTAACAGACTCAGACAGCAGTTACCTTGGCATTACTGTTTCTGCCCAACGGGAGACCTTTTTCAGCTCAGACTCAAACTGCAAATTACTTTCCCATCACTAAATAAGTGAAATAAATCCCCTCACATTGCAACATGCAGATAGAACACGGAGGCAACAGAGAGGATTCAAAAAGAAGCTAAAAGCTGCAATCCAGCAGATGAAAAGGGAGGGCATTTCCAGGAGAAGCAGCAGAAGCAGCAGAAAGCCCGGGCCAGAAGCCGCCTCCCTTAAAGGTAATTAATAGTGTTTCTATATTGCAAGTGAACTCAGAGCAATAATAAACTAAACAATAAAAACCCTCTGTAATTGGTGATTAAGGCACAGACTAAGGATATCGCTTTCCTAGCACAGACAGTGTGTCAGAACAACACAGACAACCCAAGAAAAAGAAACAAGATCGTGTGTAAATGTACAACTTCACTTAAAGAAGTTTCAGCGGTGACTTAAGAAGGAAGCTGTGAATATCAATTCAGCATTAGTCCCTCATTCACGCCTTCTTATTAAATCTACAGAACACTTTATAGAGTTCTCCCTCCAAAATACAGGCCTAGTCTTTTTTAATTAATCACTCTTTTTGCTGCTAGAACTTTTCAAGGTAAGAAACCTCCAGCCACTGATGTGGACAGTTATTAGGACTAGATGGACTCTCTCCTTTATTTTGGTCAAGACACTGCTGGCCAGAGAGCCAACAGGTGAGCAAGCAGGAACCTGATCATACACATCAGGCCGTCGAGACAGGGAATAGAGAAGAGCAACACATTTCAGAGTATGCAGAGGGGTGTGCACAGTGCTCCCATCGCACACCAGACGCTGGACCTACTGCCACGAGACGCGGTCGAGCCTCCACCGAACGCTGGTCCTGAAGCTGTGAAGACGCTCCTTGACCTGATCAGGGGTGGTTGGGGTTTTAACTCTCTTCCGAGCCCACATTCACCTCCAGCTACTTTCCTGTGACTCTTCTCCTTCGTGCAAAATGTGGGTAAGTTGCCAGATTGGAGTGTGTGAGAGTAACACGAGAGCCAGAGAGGAGGACAAGGAGGGAGCACAGAGGCGCCTCAGCAGATGCCCGTGCATGAGGAACCTTAGAGGCAGCCTTTGCAGCGAGCTCCAACGCTGCCTTCTGCTGCTCACGGCCACATGCAACCTCTCCTAAGACTCGATACACCCACACTCTCCGCCTCTCTCTCTTTTCTTCTCATTTACTGCCCAGCTCACTTGATACAGAAACTGTGGAGGTTAGAAGAAGGAAGCCTCTGTAAATCCGCCCTACACCAGGGAGGGAGCCAGGGAAATAGGTCTGACCTCTCTCTTCCCTCGTTGGCCAGGCCCAGCATCAGGCTGGGGGCAAGTGAGCCCGGGCGACGATGGTAACGGAGCGAGCTTCCCAGGGCACAGAGCTGTGGGGAAGGGCAGAAAGACAAACGCGGAATATCCAGCACGCTGTTCTCTCTGGGTTTTCTCCTTGTTGGTCTGCAACCCTTCTCTGTCTCTTTGACAATTTCATTGTCTCTGTCTGACCGTTAAACGTTGGAATGTCCTCAGTCCTGGGTCCTCCCTCCACAGTCTCGCCTCAGGAAGGCTCACCCTACTTGCAGATGCACTTACCGCCTACACCAATGGTCCACAAATGACTTACTCCGGCCCTTGTCACCGCCCTGCACCTGAGACCCAAACGTCTGAGTGCCTACTGGACATGGCCAGTCAAAGCTGTCAAACCCAAACTCCCACAGCTGCCTTCCTGATCTTCCCCTCTGAACGGGCCGTCTTCCAGCTCCCCCTCCAGGGGGTTGATGGCAGGGTCAGAAAGTCCGCCATCCGGGATCCCTCACACCCCACACTGCACGTCACAATGCCCAGTGACTCTGCCTCGGAAAAGCTCTGAAACCCACCAGTGCTGTGGGTCCCCACCAGCACCACTGCCCGGGATCTTCACCCATCTCGCTCCTGCCTCCTCGCGAATCTCTCTCAACACAGCAGCCACAGGGATCTTCAGACATCCTTCTGTCAGCTCTGAAGCCCTCAGTGCCTTCTCTTACCTGCCGACCGGAACCGTTGCCGCTGTCCACAGCCTCCTTGGGTCCTCGCCCCCACGTGCCCTCTCACTGCCCCCGCTCTCATCCCACTGCCCTGACTACAGCTCCGGGGAGATGCCCCACCTCCTCCCACCAGAGGGGCTTTGTGGATGAGATGTCCTCCTCCCCCTGCCTCACTCCTTCGGTGACATAACTCTAACTCATCACAGACAAGCTGGAACTTTCTGGGAGAAAGCCTTCCTGCCCGTCCCCCGACAAGTGCCACGGTAGGCTCCTTCACAGCACTACAGACCTTGTCTGCACGGAATTAAAAATCTATGGGGGGCTGGCCTGGTGGCCTAGAGGTAAAGTTCTTGAGCTCCACTTCATTGGCCTGGATTTGCAGTTTCGGATCTTGGGCGTGGACCTACACCACTTGTCAGCCATGCTGTGGCAGCGTTCCACATAAAATAGAGGAAGACTGGGGCAGATGTTAACTCAGGGACAATCTTCCTCAGCAAAAAAAAAAAAAAAAAAGTATTGAGGATGATTATTCCCTACCCTCAGTAGACTGTAAGACCCCTGCGAACAGGACTGTGTCTACTTTTGCCTATTGCCATATTCACAGCACTGTGCCTCATATACGGTACAAGATGTCTCAGTCCATTCAGGCTGCAGTAACAACACTGTAGGCTTGGGGGCTTGGTCCTCACAGTCTGGAGGCTGGGAGTCCAGGGCTAAGCTTCTAGCAGGTTCGGTGTCTGTGAGAGGCCTCTTCCTGCTTCACAGACAGCCGTCTCCTCACTGTGTCCTCACGTGGTAGAAGGTGCTAAGGAGATCTCTGGACCTCTTGACAAGGGCAAATCCCCTTCACGAGGGCTCCATCCCATGACCTGATCACTCCCAAAGGCCCCACCTCCAAGTACCAGTCACCTTGGAGATTAGGATTCAACAAGTGCACTTGGGGGACAAACGCATTCAGTCCTCAGCAGTGATCAACAGACATGTGTAAACGGCGGTGGACAGACAACCGGGCGAGCGAATCCATAAATGAAAAGTGTCAGCCGCCAGCGCTGATCCCACGGCTGGGAAGCACTGTGACTCCAGCTGGGAGGTCTTGGGCGGAGGCTAATGGTACAAGGCTGAGATGCGAAACAGAATGTAAAAGCGAATTTTTAATGATTTCAAGATTTGAGTAAATTAGAAAGTCTGTTCAAGCAATCCCTTGGGTGGGCCCTGCCTCGAGGCATCCTGGGACCTCAGCACCTCAGGCCAGAAGAGGAGGGGGAGCCCCAGGCCTCGCCCACAGCACACATTGGTGTAGGGCCTGCTGGGCGGGGAGGAGCTCGGATGCAGTTCAGGCTGCTACATGCAAGCCTGAGTGCTCAGCGCAGGAGGTTAACACAGAGCTGTTTCTGTTGCAAAGCGCTTCTGTCCTGCAGGGGTTTGCACACCTGTCGGGCGGTCGCAAAGACTTCAATGAGATCACACACAGGAGGGCCTGCAGATTGAGGGCAGAAGAAACTGGTCAGGCCGGCTGCTCCTACGGCTGAGCGCCCGCACTTCAAGGAAACCATTTTGTGCATCTCAGTGTTCCCACATCGGTGCCAGCACTCGTTTTTCCACTTCCAAAGTGCTTTGGAGCTGCCCTGTAGACCCAGCCTATAATTCAAAATAATCAGCAAAATTATTTTTAGAAAGAAAACACACTGTTCGTTGTTCAACCTAAAGTGAATAAAAATAATGAGGAACGTCTTTTGGAAACAGCGATCTCCTCGGTCTCTGAACACAACGCAGGACCGTGTGAGAGCTACCAACTGCGACGCCTAAGGCTGGACTGCTGGCTGAGGAGCCACTGAGGATGTACGGAATTAGGAAGTTTTTAAATGCCATGACAACCAGAATTCTCTAACATCAGAAAAATTGCATTTCCTCTAGCTGCAGAAAATATCCAGTCTCAGACTCCCTGGCAAGTTGGGTGTTGTTTGTTTGTTGTTTAACTTTCAGAGCTTTTCTCCATTCTTTAATGTATGTGGTATTCCCTCCTGGATGCAGCCTTTTTCAGTAATTTGCGGAGCCGACTGGCCCCACGCGGCCCGCATACAAAGAGCGAAGGGAAGAAAGAGCAGACCCAGGAAGCGTCTTCCACTGGAGGCCTGAGAACCAGGCTCAGACTTGACTGTGCAGTTTTCCAAACTCATCTCTGTTGCCAGTGGCAACTGTGAAATACAACTGGCGGAGTGTTTCACATTTAGATTGCATTTGTCAGTAGGTTGCATAATTAGATTGAATGTGCTTAATCTCTCTTAGAGCTAAAACATGGAAAGATTTCATTTGATGAAAGGAAAAAAAAAAACAGTGGAAAGTATTTGAAACCAGAGCATCTGTGGATTTCTGACATCCATACATAATGTCCTTTCCTGCTCTAGTTTCAGAGGTTGCAGGCTGGAACTGTGCATCGAAATGGCGAGGTTTATAGAAAAATTGACTGTGGTTGCTTCTTGCAGTCAGAGCCAGAATGAGAAAGGGCTGCAGGCTCAGCTCTCAGCAGAGGGCTCGGGAAAGAAAACAGAGCTCTCCCATCCAGCAGACTTTCGCCAGGACACCGATGCCCAGGGCTCGTGTCTGTCCTGATGGGGAGACATGAACCAGACCAAGTGCTGCCTCCCTGAGTTGGAAACCAATTAAGGAGAATTTTACTGTTAAAAATAATAAACAATGAAACAGCGACTATTTTGCGTCTTACGATTGTCAAATTCCTCTGTGCTGACAGGATCAGAGAAGACTTCTTGGGAGAAAATGTCAGTTGAGCTTAAAAGAAATGAGCAACTGAATGAAAACAAGAGGCACAAAATGCCATACAGCTCCTGCCCTGGTCGAAAATTCCCTGAGACCGTGATCAAGGACCCAGTGTGAAAACAGCAAGCAGCTTTTCTGAGCATTTTAAACTCTCAGCTTTAACTCCAAGGAGAGACTTTCTTCCTTATTTATTATTTTCAAGTAAATTTAAATACCAGAATTAGTTCTAACAAAAAGAATTCTGGAAAGCAGAGAGAGAGGTTTTGTTTTCTTTTAAATTTCAGTCACAGGGGCCAGCCTGGTGGTGTATGGTTAAGTTCGTCACTCTGCTTTGTCGGCCCCGGGTTCTCTGGTTCAGATCCCGGACGCAGACCTACACATTGCTCATCAAGCCACACTGTGGTGGCATCCCACATACAAAATAGAGAAAGAATGGCGCAGATGTGAGCTTAGTGACAATCTTCCTCACGTAAAAAGAGGAAGATTAGCAACAGATGTTAGCCCAGGGCCAGTCTTCAAAAAAAATAATAATAAATAAATTTTAAAAATAAATTTCAGTCACACAGGTATATTTTTTTACCCAGGTTAGACTTAGATCAAACTCGAAAATGCTCATTTTAAAAGCCTGGCTTGTCCAATTTTCATGTCTCTACATCTCCAAGGCTTCCTCTCCAGGGTCCTCATGAGTTACCTCCTATGAGACACCATTTCTGCCAAGAAACTAAGAGGCCCTTGTTCTCTTCAGATCTGTCCTTCCCCCACACAGGCTTTCTGAGACACACTCACACACGCACACACACGGGCATCGTGGGAGGAAGAATAAAGTTCTACCCCCGGATATCCCCTCATTGTCGTGAAACTACCCCCTGAAAGCACAAAGAAAAATGCATTATCAAGAGGGAGTGTGTGCTGACATCACACACTTACGATAAGGTCAGACTTGTGAAATCAACCCCTGATGATGGACCCCAAATATGGCTAGATGATTGTCTAATCTCTCCGCCTTGATGCAGGATTAATCTTCAAAATGTATAAGGAATTCCTACAACTCAAAAGCAAAAACACTAATAACCTGATTTTTAAAATAGGCTAAGGATTTGCATACACATTTCTCCAAGTAAGTCTTTTGCAAGAACCAATTTATTCAATTAGCTGCCATGCAACAAATAACAGTACCCGTTGTGATCTCACACTTTTTATTTTAAAAAGTCATTTATATCATTTTTCTTATATTGTATATTTTTAAATTTATTATTTTTATTTATATTATTTTTTACTTTTACTACTTTAGTACAAACTTACTGGAAATTTTAGAGAATACAAATAAACAAAAAGAATAGGGGTCTCCCGCAAACCAGCCGTCACTCTGTTGTAAAATAGGCTGTGAGTGCCTTCTTTCCTTCTAGGTTATAATTCTCCTGAGGCCAAAGAACACATCTTGCTTATGTTTTTAGCCTTCAAGTATATGGCACATAGTTGGGAGTGTGCAAATATTTACAACATGAATTTCAACCTGGCTGGTAGGAGGGTGCAGAGAACCACGTGGGAAGCTCTTTCCAGAACTCGCGGCCTCCCACAGACCCCCCCTCCACCACCACGCCCTTTCCCGGGAGATTCTAGAACGGTGATGTGCAACCTTCGCTGCACTTTGGAGTCACCAGGTCACTCCCTAGACCTGGTGCTCAGCCTCGGCCACCTTGCCCTGGACAACTCTTTGTCGTGGGGCTGTGCTGTGCGCTGTTTAGCGGCATCCCTGGCCTCTGCCCACTAGATGCCAGAAGAAACCCTCTCCCCAGCTGTGACAACCAGAAATGTCTCCAGACATTTTGCCTCTGGGGTACAAAATCATCCCCATCTCTGTGTGAGAACCAAGACTCTAAACCAACTACAACCGATCCTTTGGGGGTGAGACCTATGGGGAAGCAGGAGTTTGAAAGTTCCCTGGGAGCTTCTAACGTGCAACCCAGGAAGCTCCAAGAGAAGGGGAAAGTATCTGTCATCCCAACTTGTTCACTGCTCTACCACCAGGCCCCACACAGTGCCTGGCCATGGCAGGCTCTTTAAAAAGCAAGTGATTAGCTAATTGATTAGTTTGGGATTAATCAAAATGGTACAAGATTAATTAGTAGTAATTAATGGATTAATGTGACAGAAAAACATCTCAGTATGGTAGGAACAATCCTTTGAAAAGTCCTATAATGTAATTCTGATGACACAATCAACACACACTCACCTTCTGGAGCAGCAAAAATCACTAGGACAAACTTCACGATGTTAGGACCAGAAGGGCCTTACAAGTCGCTTTGTCACTAGCTTTCACACTGTGCTCCGCCAAGCCCTGGAGTTCCTTGGTGGGACCTCAAGGGTGGCTCAGGGAGACGGGGGTAAGGCCAAGGAAGTGGGGTCCAGACTCCATGTTAGTCCCCCAACAGAGGAGCTCTGCTCTTCTTCATTCATTCAGCAACTACTGGCTGAGGACACACATTTTGCCAGACTTGTGGTAGTGCTAAGGATACAGGAATGACAAAAACGATTACCTGTCTTGTAACTCACAGTGGTATGTGTTTTATTTCTTGGAGTTCGACATAGGATTTCTTCTGAAAAAGGGTTCTGCTGCAATGGGTAGAGAGATAAATGAAGACACTGAAGGCACACTTTCTCATTTTATAGATAAACTGAGATTAAGCGATTTACAAATTCACTTAATCAAAAAAGTGTCAGAACCAAGTCTAAAACCTGTCCTCTAACCCCGAGCCCAGTGGTCTATCCATATGGCATTCTACGTCTTAGAAGTAGTGGTTCATGCAAGAGCTGACATGACATGCAAGAATGGGTCTCCTAGCCCTTCCAGTTATTCAAGGAGCTGAGAGTCGCGTCCAAATGGAACTACCCGGAGCTCCATGTGTTTGTCAGGATGACTTTGGTTACACGTGACTGAAAATCCAACTGGATTAAACAACACAGGGAATTTGACTCACGTAATTGAAAAGTCCAGAGTAGGTTTGTTTCAGAAGCAGCCGGATCCAGTGATCAAACAATGTGACTGGAATGTAGTTGCTGCCCCTCATTCTTCAGCAGTGTTTCCTTAGTGGTTCCTCCATCTCCAACAAGCATCCCTCTTGACGACATGTTTCCAGCAGGAAAGAGAAAGTCTGCTCCACTCAGCTGGAATCCCAGAACATAGTCTTATTGGTCCTGATTGGCCCAGCTCATGAGTACCCATCTGGGCTCATATGCTGATTGGCTTAAGGTGACCAAGGGCCACAACAGTCCACACGTGGATGGGAAATTGGAAGCATTTTTAGCAAAGAGGAAGGCATGAATGGATGCAGCAAGGCAACCAACAAGTGAACATATCACAGGACTGGCTATTCTAAGGAACAGTGGAATCTGAATCTCCGTAGCCTAGCAAGCCAATGAGAAAGCTAGTAAGAGATGTAAGGTTTTAGAGTTTATTAAACACTCAAATCTGAATGCCAAAACGTTAATGCTGGTAGGGTTTCAGGTCATGTGTATCTTTGTTGCAATGTTATACATAGTTGGAATTATTTATAAAGTAATATATGAATAATCAGAGTGAAAAATGTAACAACACACATTTCACTCTTGTATATCCAAAGATACTGTGTTCTGGTTATGCAGTAGGTGGCAAATAAAAATTATTGATTTATTCACAACCTTGCCTCAAAAGTAAAATAAACTTGATCGATTTGCTCCTGCATGCTGAAGAACCACAAGCACATATGCTGTTTTTTGCTGTAAAGTATAATTGATACAATGGCATATTGGTATGGATACTCACTTGTTGATTCTAATTACAAATATTCATATTTTAGGTTATACTTTTTCAGTGTGTTGATTTGACATAAAAAAAAGTTTTCATAAGGCCAAAATTCAGCCTACATTGACCCCACAAGAGCATCTGCCATCTCTTCTTACTTCTGAAATTATGACATATCTGAAACTGTAGAAATTATGTTACGTGTGTGTGTAACAACACATGCTTGTTAAGTGTTATTTTCTCTGTTTTATTTCTTAGATTTAGAAAATTAATACAAAATATTTCTTAAGCCAATGGTTTGAATTTGAAGGAAAACGAATATCTTGGCTGTTCATAACTGTTGTGAAGATATTCGTAACAGTAGAAATTATGGAGAAGATAACCCATACTCATTTTCCCTTGCCTCCTATCCGACCATTTTTTTTCTCATGAATTTTTTGGTTTGGCATTATAAGATAACGACTAAAAAGTACCTTTTATGACCTGCACACCTGACGAAAGAGCGAGTGGCTGGCTAAGGTGGAGAACGCGGAAGCGTTTGGGGAAGGTGAGCACAACCCACGAAGAATGAACCCAGGAAAGTCTGTCCACTCTTTGGTTGACGCTACAGGGAAGACACAAAACCAACAGTTAACACTGCAAACACCGTATGCTTTGCATGTCTTAACACGTTCAAATCCTTACCACAGCCTTATGAAGTGCTATCCTAATTGTCTGAACGAGGATTACTTAACACAAAGAGGTTAAGTCATTTTCCCACCTGACTACTCTAAACGTCAGCTCCTATCCTTATCTCTCCAGTATAATTTCTCAGATTATAGAAAATGAGTTCTCAATCCTGCTCCTCACGAGATACACAAGATTTTTTTTTTAATATTGATGAAACTAAAATAAGAAAGACACGATACCAACTGTTGGTGAGGATGTGGAGCAGCTGGAATTCCCACACGCTGCAGGTGCGCCTGTAAATCAGTACAACCACTGTGGGAAAAACAATTTAATCTGGCAAGTTACTTGGCACGTTGTAAGTGACTGATCGATTGCCTTCCTCGTTTTGATTTTCAGTTATCTGATTTGTGGATAATGTCTGGTTCTGAATGGCTCCTTTGAGCTATCAGAGTCACTCCCGCTGGCGTACCAGCAAAGCACGCCTTCAATCCTCTTAGCATTTACACAGTTAACATGCACTCTTTTGATCCAACTTCTTCCCAATCCTCCCCACTCTCATCTCAAACTCGTGTCCTGCCTACAGCCCTAGGCTCCTCCAGACCTGCTGCTCAGCCCACTAGGAACTTCCTGTTCCTTCTTAACGATGACAGGTGCTCTCCTCCAGCTCACTGGCCTCTGCTGTTCCTAGTAAACATGCCACCTCGGCACAACCCTCCATGGGCAGTGTTTACACCCGGGATCAACGTACCCCTGGCAGTGGGCCTGAAATATCAGACTGTCAACCCCGTGGCTCCAGCTCTGCCTTCTCAGACCTCAGTTGCAGGAAAGGCAGCTGAGTCTCACAGTAATTTCTTGGTATTATTTCTCCAATAACAAGAATCATCTGCCAGGCTTTATACAAGGCCTGGATATGCAGCCTAGTATTTTGAGTCTAGCAAAACCCCGGCCAAGATAAGTTACTCAAAAGTTTGTAAAACTGTCTTAAATACCATAGTCTCTCATCAGAATCATGCATAAGTCAATTTCCTATGCTTTCTCCAAAACTGATTTGCTGTTTTTGCATGAAATATCCTGGATTGTGCCCATAAATACAAGTAATTTTAAGCTTTTTCTATTTGAATGAGAGTCATGAAAGCGTCAAAAAGAAAATCAAGCAGTAAATAAGCAGGGTTGTATGGGATCCGCCTGAGAGAAGAACGGGGATTTTCTATTTAAGAAAAGAAAATTAATAATAAAAAAGCCTCTTGAAGTAGGTAATGATATTGTCAAGCTATTTACTTCTTAAACTCGTTTCTGGTAGTTGAAGTAAAAAGAAGAGGAAAAAGCAGGTGTGTTTAAGATGTCACTGTGAAGTACCACTTCTTAATTAAGACAATAAATACATAGCAAAACAACTTTTAAAAACATCTCTAGAAGAACACACGAAAACCAAGGATACTGCTGATGCAAAGCTTTTTTGAGGAACTCCTCCCGCCACGATCCCTGAGCGCTTCAATGTCCTAAATTAAACTTGTGTAGCAAACCCGCCTTTCTATGTGCTGGACTCAAGATCTTCAAAAGAGACTTGCCCTTCTGGAGACCACACAAGATCCATGTCCTTTTCCTTCTATTCCTAGAGCAGAGAAAAGATTGTTGTTTTCTTCCCAGCTGTTACTTTCCCATTAGTATATCAAGGCCTGTGGGCTTCATTTTAGGGTTCTCAGCCCCCGAGAATGTAATAGCTGCTCTATGTCAGCCAGCTATTTGGCACATTGTAGAATAAATATATATATACTCTGAACATATATAGATATATATATCTAGAGAGAGACAAGTATGTATATTTATGTATATTTTGAGCAAGTATATTGGTTAATACTATTTTGGCTGTAAGTGAGAAAAATCCAATTCAGTCTAGCATACACAAAGAAAAACATACTCAGGGTGGGGTAGAGTGGAAACTGGGTTAGGTCGGGGTACTTTCCTGCCTTGAGGAATGACTTCACCTAAAGTCTCAGTCTTGCCCCTCTGCTCTCTCCGTGCCTTGGTCTCACTTCTCTGTACGCAGTGGCTCCGTTCTCTCCCCCCATGGACAGCAGGCAGGAGAAGCATGTCTGCAGAAAACTCCAGGTTTATGTCATTCAAGTCAACGAACTCAGAGGAGAGAGAGATCTCCTCTTCCTTCCAGCATCCACATATAAAATTCTAAGGCAGTAAAAAGGAATCCAGCACTTCTTCATTGGCAGACGCCAGAAATGTGTGGAGTGAAGGAGTATCAGTTCACCAAATGCAAGGGAGATGCCATGACCTGAAGAAGTGGGTTAGAGGTATTGACCACATAAAAACAGATGTCCTGATTTCCAAGGTGGCAGGTGCTGGTGTCCACCCACACCCTCTTGGCCCACCTCCGAGCTCACCTGTAGCTGTGACTGAGGGCTCCTGGTACACTGGCTCTCCCTTTGCCTCTGCCTGAGGGCTTTCTCCACACCGTGGGAACTGGAGCCACCACAGACACAACACACACACACAAGAGGAGACGACCTCAGGGATGCAGTCAATCCTCACCTGGTGGAGAACAGGACTTGGAGGGTAAACCTCTGTCTTTCCCATTGTCCTGGGGAACAGTTCTGGAACATGTCCCATGCGGTTCCTCAGGCTGTGCCCAGTGGGGTGAACTCCTGTTATCTACAACAGCAGGTGGCTTATCAACCCGCCTCCTACTGGATCTGCCCCTGTGCCTGTGTCGCTTCCTACTCCCTTGCTGGGCTGCTTGAGTTCGTTCCCAAATAAACCACCTCCACTCCAGTCCTCATCTCAAGATCAGCTTTGAGGGGAACCCGTAAGAAGACAACCAGGTAATCTATTCAATTTTCCAAACAATAATTGTACTAGACCCTGGGAATATAACCATAAACAAGATAAGTATAGTCTCTCCAGGAGAGGATAGCAAAGACTTTTAACCTCTAATTGGAACTGTCACCATATCATTCTCAGGTGCCTTCTTGGTGCCAATTAAAACAAAGAGAACACTTGCAGAGATTCGCCTCACTTATTGGCATAGATTTTGGCTATAAATTAAATTTATTTTTAAACATTTAGTTAATATACTTATGTACATTTATGTTTTCTTTTGTCCTACATTATAAAATTAGAGTTTAGGTCCCTCTCAAAAACTTTGTCCCCAATTCCAAGAAAAAATGAAATTTAGGAGTGCTGTAAATGGGCTCAGGCAACCCTAGTGGTCTAGTGGTTAAGACCTGGTGCTCACTCCAGGGCCCAGGGACATTTCCTGGTCAGGGAACCACACCACCCATCTGTCAGCTGTCATACTGTGGCGGCTGCCTGTTGCTGTGATGCTGAAAGCTATGCCACCGGTATTTCAAATACCAGCAGGGTCACCCATGGTGGACAGGTTTCAGTGGTGCTTCCAGACTAAGACAGAGAGGAAGAAGGACCTGGCCACCTACTTCTGAAAAAATTGGCCACGAGAACCCAATGAATAGCAGCAGAGCCTTGTCTGACACAGCGCCAGAAGGTGAGAGGATGGGCAGGGTTCTGCTCTGCTGTACACAGCGCCACTGGGAGTTGGAATCCACGAAAGGCAGTAACAACAAAACAGACTCAGGCCCAGCCTGTTTCTTAGCCCATCTTCCTCCTATCGAATTTATGTCCATCTGCAGGTTCAACATTCACCTTAAATTCTAGAACAATCCTAATCTTCAACAAAAGAAATTTAAATACTTTTTCCCAGTTCCTTGGGATTCAACAGCAGGTCACCTCTAACCTCAAGTTACCCAAATCATAACAAGACTTCAGTCTTATTCCTGAGACTTGATGCCCACCATGAATCATCCACTAACAACTGGGCTTCCTCGTTATTCCTGGTCAGCATCTAATGGATCAGGTGCTGTCACTCACAAGGGACAGAAAGTCCAACCCAAATGGCTGCAACAAAAAGGGAATGCAAGGGCTGGCCTGGTGGCACAGTGGATGAGTTTGCATGCTCCACTTCAGTGGCCTGGGGTTTGCAGGTTTGGATCCAGGGCATGGACCTACACACCACTCATCAAGCCTTGCTGTAGCAGTGTACCACATACAAAACAGAAGAAAAATTGGTACAGATGTTAGTGCAGCAACCGTCTTCCAGAAGCAAAAAGAGGAAGATTGGCAACAGATGTTAGCTTAGGGCCAATCTTCCTCACCAAGAATAAATAAATAAATAAATAAAAGAAAAAAAGGAATGCATTGGTCCA
The DNA here is from genome assembly GCF_041296235.1 of Equus asinus. Classification (NCBI taxonomy): domain Eukaryota; kingdom Metazoa; phylum Chordata; class Mammalia; order Perissodactyla; family Equidae; genus Equus; species Equus asinus. The sequence continues at coordinate 97,584,148 of NC_091810.1, forward strand.
GGCAACTAAAAGTCCAGGGGAATTGCTGTCTTCAGGCATCACAAGAGGCAAGGTTCTGTATCCTTAGGGCTTTTTCTTCACTCCTCTGCCAACCTCCAGTTCTGCCCACCTCCTTGCATCAGCGTTTTCCTCAGTACGCTTCCCCTCATGATAGTAGAGCTGGCTGCAATAGTGCCAAAGAGAGAGGAGAGGATCTGCATTCTAACAGCCCTGGGAAAAGTTCTGACGTCTCTAGGCTTCACCCAGCTTAGGACGTGGACAAAACGCTGCTTGGCCTAAGCATTCAGGGCTCACCCCAGGAGCTGGGTGGGGTCAATTCCACGCTCACCCTCTGGCCGGTTTCCCAAAGGAGACTTGTGAAGCTGGACACCGTGGACAGGCGCCCCCTGCACCTACTTCGCAGTTCTGTAGCTTGTATGTTCTGCCTTGATTCCCAGACCTCAGTCTGATGCTCTGTCTCCCGCCTCCTTGCTCACGCTGTTTAACACCAGATCCTGCCTTGTTCTTTCCAACACCGCTGCTGGCAGTCTGGGTCCTGGGGTGTGCTGACTAACTTCCCTGAGGTCAAACGTCTGGGCTTCGGACCACCAAGCATCACTTGCTTTCTTCTTACTCTGCCCCACGAATCTCCCAGGATGCCCTCTTGAAACCCCAGCAGTTCATTTCTCTTATACCATCCATTTTGGCCCCCTCAACTCTCTTGTTGGACTAATGCCAACCAGCACCTGTCACCAGGTTTGTTCAGGGGCCAAGTATCAGATCTGTCTCCAACAGCACACTCTCCTCCACCCGCCATAGTTTGTCAAGGCACTGCTGAGCCAGACCCAAGATAAGTCATTTAAAAATAAGTAAATAAATTTTTTAAACCTTATGAGAAAGAAAATCTACTAAAAACATAAATAAAGCTATTCAACATAATTTACAGATATCATTTTGAAAAACACCAATTTAGACTCTTTTCTGAAAAGAACAGTGGTGACTATAGAGTGCTTTAACAAAAGTAATTTTATTATTTACTAGTGGTATTTTGAGCAAAATATTTTCAAATAAAGATATTTATAGTGGTGAAACTAGAATGCCACCAAATAACCTTTCAGATTCCTTCCAAATATAACAGGGTTTAGAATCGGTTTAAATAATTTGCACGTGGCTTGCCTGTTTATTTAAGTCCATAGTTCGAACGTGTTTTGAGAACAGCTTGTTCTTCTTCTTATCATCTTAAACATCTCGTCCGCAGACTCATTTATAACATTAAGCTGCTTTAAAATCCTTTCGCCCTCTTTTAAATGGTTCAAAAACAAATTTTACCCCATATCTCATCTGGTTTATTATAAATTATTAATTAGCCAAAGCCAGAATCACCAGCATTTTATGGTACCAGGAGCTAGCCCTGGGAACCAGAATTCTGAGTGGACAAGGCCAGCTGGGCAGTTTCCCAGTTCTGAAGGTCGGAAGGTAAATATTCCTTTCTAAAACGTCACTCTGTTCCATTCTAATCAAAAGAAAGAAAAATAAACAGAATTAAAAATAATAAGCTATAGAGATTTCCTCAAAACTTTGTGATCCTTTCATTTCAGATTCTCCAAGTTGCTCTTGTTAGCGATTGACAAAATGCTAATTAAACTAATCTAGCAGATTTGTGAGCATACATTTATTCAGGTTTCTTTTTTCTTTTTACAGATTGGCACCTGAGCTAATATCCGTTGCCAATCTTTTCCTCCTCCCCCGCCCCCTCTTCCTCCTCCTCTTCCTCTCCCCACAGCGCCCAGTACCTAGTTGTGTATTCTAGGTGTGAGTGCCTCTGGTTGTGACACGTGGGACGCCGCCTCAGCACGACCTGATGAGCGGTGCTATGTCCACGCCCAGGATCTAAACTGGTGAAACCCTGGGCCGCCGAAGCGGAGCATGAGAACTTAACCACTCGGCCACAGGGCGGGTCCTGAGGTTTCTTTTCAATGGGACATATCTATTTCAAGAATGAAATATTGCCTTTTCCATAAAAAAGGAAAAGAACTATTTTCAGATCTCAAAAGGATCTTGAAGACCTTCAAATGCAATCATGTATCTGAACGATTTTCAAAAGACATAATTTTCTCTAAAAGATTTAATTATTTCACTGCTAAAAAATGCACGTAAAAAGTTCTCTGTTGTCTCCTGAAGATAAAATCTGTCTTTTACTAAAGAAAAGGCAGTCTTATCTGATCACCATATTTTCCAAGTCTGAGAAGCAATAAGAAAATAAATATAACGTAAACCCCCTTTAATGTTGGCAGAACAGGTACTCGTAATTTTGAAATAATTTTTCCTATCAGATGACATGGTTATTTTCTAAGGAAATAAAATATTCTGTTGCTTGGCAAACAATCTTTTTCAGCTTCTCCAAACATTTTCACTCCTAAGTGGAAATATTAATGCATTTATTGTTTTCCACAGCATGAAGCTGAAAAAAGTTCAGAATTACTATGTGTTTCTTTAAATTTCAATATTTGCTTTAGCCAGTCTAAATGATAGTTAAAGCAAATAATGAAAAAAATTGTATGACCTTCTTAGCTTTTTAAACTTATGACTTAGCAATGGCATGTCACCTCCTCCAGGAAGTCTTACTGGACGAAGGCTCCCTTAATTAGTTGCCTTACCTCTGTGCCGTCATTACACCTTGGACACAACTGCATTATAATTATATGCTCATGTGTCTGCCTCCCGCCCGGTTTGCTGGGGAAGGATCATGTGACTGATATCTGTGCCGGAAAGGTATATTAATGCTGCCTACACAGGTATCAATGAGATATGGTTCTGCACTCTGGGAAGTCACAGGCCTATCTGGCTTCTGTGCCCTCCCCACTAGTCACAGACTGCACACTAACAACCATGCCTTTCAAGGGGCCTTTAGATGTTTTCTTTGACTTACATAATATTTTAGAAAAAATTGAACCGACACAAAACGTGAGTGATTTTATACAAATCTCAGGATTTCCCTTGGCCTGATTTCTCACATGGCCTTAGTCAACTGCTCCTGAGCAATGGTTATGCCTTCACACCAGCATGCACTCCCGTGTTTTCCTCAGGCCCCACTGCTCCCTAATACTCCCTGATACCAAAGCCCAGAATCAGCTGCCATTGATATTTGCACTGATGTTCTTTTGGTATACAACTACTTTTCTACACCTGTGTTTTCTGTCAAAAAAAGAAAACCAAAGTCAGATCTAGAGGACCAAGTGATTTCTCAAATTACGCCAACGCGCTTTGTTGATCTGCTCACCTGAACGATTTCAGCCGCCTTCTGACTAATTCACTCGATACCCTCGAACGTGTGCTCCTGGACCCAGCCGGTCTCCCCATCTCCACTCCCCCTGTTCTAACCCGTCCTGTGGTGGTGTTCGTCTTTCCTGAGACCTTTACTGGAAGTGGAACAAGTAGCAGCGACAGTAGTTAACGTCTGCTGGATGCTAATGCCGACCCGCTGCCCACGCTGTTCTAGGGTCTGCACTTGCGTTGGCATGAATTCCTGCATCAACCGTGGGAAGCAGGTGCCATTAGTACCAGCTCTGGACGGACTCTGACCAAGTCCACTCAGACACGACTCTGCAGCGCCTCACTGCACACCTGCACTACCCCCTTCGCCCGCCCCAGGCTTCCCCGTGGTCGCCGGTACTGCGGACCCCTAAGCAGCCACCTGGTGCAACTCAGAAGAGCAGAGAAGCAGCATCTGTCAGGGAAACCTTTGACCATCAGGAGACAGGAGTCTGCGGGTAAACATCCCCCTCAGAAGTTAGAGAAACCCTTGCTCTTAACATCGGGTGGTGGCCAGCTTGGGAACCCGCCCTCACCCTGTCCTCCTCTCCCCTGTTTCTCCCCCCACCCGGGGCATGCTCGCTCTCATGGAGTAGGGGACAGGGGCATCTGCCTCAGGCTGTGCTCCCCTGAAACCCAGGCCGAGAGATTCTTCTCTACTTACCCCTTCCTTTTTTTCTTTATTTTTACTTAAATTATTTATATTGCCCTCAAAGACCTCCTCATCTATTACTCACTTTTTGGTTGTAAGTGATAAACAAACGAGCTAAGTTAATCAAAGGGAATGAAAGGATTCTGGAGTGTTTCCCAGAGCAGGAGGAGGAGAGGGCCTCAGGAAAACTGGACATCTCTCTCTCTCTCTCTCGTTCTAACTCTCAGTCGTCTCTGTCCTTACTGGCACGTCAGCTTCATTTTCCTGACCGTGGTCCAGCTTCTTCCACTCGGGGAGCTCATGTTGGATGAGGGTTCCCAGCACACGTTTCCCACAGCTCCTGCGGACTGAGTGTGACTGCTTCTGTTCCTTAAAATCCAGCTTCGGGTGCCGGCTCCATGGCCGAGTGGTTAAGTTCGCGCACTCCGCTGCGGTGGCCCAGGGTTCAGATCCTGGGCACGGACATGACACTGGTCATCAGGTCACGTTGAGGCAGCGTCCCACATCCCACAACTAGAAGGACATGCAACTACGATATACAACGGGGCGGGAGGGTGCGGAGGGTGGTCCGGGAGATAAAGCAGGAAAAAACAAAAAAGATTGGCAACAGTTGTTAGCCCAGGTGCCAATCTTTAAAAAAAAATTTTTTTAAAAATCCAGCTTGAGAATTCCCAAGAAAGGATTCTAACTGGCCCGGCTTAGGGGGCTCAGTGAGGAGGGGAGGGCAGGAAGGTCACAGAGCACTGGTATCAAGGGGCACTTCACGGGACCAGACGCCACCTCGAACCAGGCCTGTGCGGCCCAGCCTCGTGCAGCACGCACCTGCTCTGGTCCCCAGGGCGTCGTGCGGTGGTCACAAGAGCCCCCTGCATCCAGCCCAGGAGGCGGCTCTGCATTCTTCGCAGGCTCGCCCTTCTGAGCCTCAGGCTCGCCATCTGTGAGGTGGGTGTAATAATGCCCACCTTCGGGAGAGAAATGAGGTTTAACGTGCCTCGGGCGTACGGCTAATTCAGTAAACTCCATCAGCCAGAACCGGTACCTCCTCTGAACGCGACACAGCGGACCCTCGCCCCACTCGACGTCGCGGCCCCGCTGCTCGTGTGTGTTCATCCGCCCTCGGACCAACATCCCCCAACGTGTCAGCCCAGCGCGTTACCCAGCGCGTCGGGGTCAAGAATAAACGCTCATTAAAAGAGCAACTTCAACGGCACTCGGTAAAATGATCTGGGTGTTGTTTATGGATTTTTACCGTTTTTTGAAAATGTTTAGTTCTTCCTCAGTTTCAAGCAACAGTAACCATCTTCCCAAGTGTTTTCTGAGGAAAAACTTTTCCCTCCTCTCTCAAAATATTCCCAATGCCTTTTGTGCGGCCGGTGCTGTTGGAAGCACCAGGAACTGAAAAATGAGTAAGACCATCTCTGCCCTGGAAGTCGAATGCTCACATAGTCATTTAGTCTTCAGATGAACGTTTCTATGTAGTTAATTCCACGTGTTCCCCATATGCCGAGGAAATAGGCATCTTTAAAGCCGGCGCCACCACTGTCCCATGCTGCCTTCAGATCCACGCCCACAGTGCAAGTGGAAACTCTTCATGCGTGTTTGATTACATGAAAATAGCTTATGTATTTCCTTCTACTAGTGACAGTGACTCTAAAGTTTATAAACTGTTTCCTTCTCCACCCCATTTGCCGTATTCTCACGATATTAGTTATACATCCTTGATTTAACACAGCACAGAAATATGTGAGATGTATAAATATGGGGCTTTAGTCACAGCAATTCTCAGGGTTTTATGTATGAGTCTTCTTAGTTCTCAAAATTTAGAAAAAAAACGTTTGTTTATATGAACAACTTAAAGAACTCGTATCTTAAGAATGACGACGTTTAATTCTTTCAGTCAAACTAGAAGAAACAGCTCAGAATGTTACAGCTTATTTCACTCTTTAAGGCTTAAGCCATGTTTTCTTTGACTATTGCAATGGATTCGCTGCAGTTTAGACAGTTTTGTGTAGTTGAAGGTGCTGGACAAAATAAAGAACCTCACCCACTTTGAACCCCTTCACCCAAATTAGCCTGGCTTCACTCAGCAAAATGCAGTCAGCTTTAAGCTAGGAGCACCAAGCCAGTCTCTGTTTCCTCCTTCTTTATATCAGAATGGCCCGTTATCGTTTCTGATGAACACAGCAACTCCAAACCTTTGGTCTGGGCATCACTGGCGGCCCCGGGACCTCAGTCAACTGCAAAGGATCCCATCTAGAAACACGTCCCCATGGAGCTGGGAGACGCCGTGGAGATGGGATCCAGGCTGCACTTCGCACATGAGGACAGAGCTGTGGCCAGATGAAGACGGAGCTGCACGGAGTGACTTGCTCAAGCCTACAGGCAACTTCGTGAAGGAGCCTGGAGGAAAGACCACGTAACCCGCTTTAAGAGAAGGACCAACTGACCTCTAAGAGCCGGCTCCCTCTGGCTCACTATTACTGCCCATCCAAGGCAAAAACTGAAATGAAGAGATGTATCTTGGGGTCTTGGTCCTGCTCTTCCCTGAGTGTCTCCATGCAGCCCCCGCCCAAGCAGGCCTGCTTCTGCCGGGGGGACAAAGATCCACATCCTGTCTTTCCCACCATCAGAACGCCGTCCTGTTGTCTTCCCGGGCATAGTGGCTAAACCACTCCTGCCTCACCGTGCATCACTGATTCGGTCCTCACAGCAGGGCTTGTGGTTGGAAGAGGAGCTTTGTTAGCCCTGAGGATCGACTGAGGTGATAGCACCAGGATGAGGTGTGGGTGTGGCTTGGCAGCAGTTTTAAAGCTTCTCAAAAATGAATTTTAGCTGGTGGCTGCCTCAGAAGTTTTATGTAAGAGGCGCTCAGAGGAGTCATTCTGGCTGGAAGAGAGCACTGTGGGCTTTTTGTGAACCTGCATTTGCCTAGCAAACCCACTGTTTTCACATAGATTTTATAGGAAATTTACTTGGAGTGCCTTTGGGGACAATGATGGAAGTCAGGCCAAGCCACTCCTTGGACACATCAACTGATTATAGGACTTTTCAGAAAAACTGGTACTAGTGGGTCATAGGAGCTGATCTAAAACCTTACCTCACTTTCTCACAAATTCTTGCCTTCCCAATCCTGGTCACGGTTGTCTTAACCTCTTCCTGAAGTGAAAAACAGTCAGCATGAGCCACGAATGCCGCCCTGGAAACACCCCGTGTCCTTTCGAAAGCAGTTTTAGCAGACGTGGAGAAGAAGGCCCGTTTATGCAGAGCTGGCTCAACCATTTCCCGTTTTATGAACTGATTAGAAAAACAGAAATTGGACATTGTGGCTTACGTATAGTTCGCACATTTTGGGAGGAGGGAGCGAACGGCATTGCTCAGCGTGTCAGACTGGAGGTGTGATATCTGCCCAATCCTGTTCCGACGTGTAGTGTCAGGTAAAAGGAGGAGGGGGGCGGGGGGGCTGTTTTTGGGGCAGTGGGTCAGTCCTCACTTTGGAGCAATAATCGTCCACCCAAACCAGCTGAACTGAACGTCCACCACTGTCTCCAGGCCTCAGATAATGGGAGCAAATTCTAGATGCCTTGAAGCTGCACTGAATTTTAATCAGATTATCTTCCTCCCTCTGCCTCCCACCCAAGTCCCAGCACCAAATAGGTGTTTAAAAGTGTTTCCTGAGTGGAAAGACAAAATAGAGTCCTGAACCTAGTTTATTATCAACTCTTCCCAAACCGTTAGCAGATGCCACATCCCCAAACCGTATCTGTCGGCCCATTATTGTCAAAGACTGTCCTGTCCCTTTAGATGTGTGCTCCATTTGCCTCTTACCAATTGTAATTTTTAAATAATCTTCCATAACTATTTTTTTCACAAAAGGAATTTAAAAATGAAAGAGAAAAGGAGAAATGAAAATTATGATAATCAAAGACGGAAAATGCTTACGTATACGTTTTAGGAAAAATATGCCACTTGTGGCTTCATATCTAAGCTTTTTCATGGGTCATAAGTTCCTGAAGACTTATGTACATTTTTCCATATTTTGTTGAAATATAGTATATGTTTTAGATGTCTGTAGTCAATAAACCATCCGTTTGAAATACTCATTTGGCCCTGCCTGCAGCTCCGTTGCCCAGCGGCTCTCTGGACAGTCCTGTGAGAACAGCTTGCTCAGCATCGTTTGTGAACTCGATCTGATGGATGTGGGATGATATCTCATCCGCCTCCCCGTCCGCTGCGCAGACCCCAAGCCCCCACACGCTTAGCTGCTGGCAGAAGACAAAGCTGCCGCGTGTCTGGCTTTATCGTGCCCCTCCCCACCCGAGCTGTCCCTCTGGCTTCCGTTCCCCCGTAATTCTTCACCCCTTTACGAGGCCTTTCTTCCTCCGTCTCTTCGTGCTTCATCCACCAGGACCACACCAGCTCTCGCCTTGCGCGGTGGGATGGTGGCTGAGGATTCACGAGGGCCCAGGCCTCTCCCTCCTGTCTTGAGGGCAGCAAGAATCTTGACCGTCTTCGTCCCCTTCGTGGCCTCAATGATCACTGACCGTCATCCTCCCAGACTCCTGGAACCCACTAGCCTTTCTCTAGAATTTACTGACCTTCCCATTGCAGGGCTTCATGCTTGGAAGCGTTAGCGCTGGAGTCGACTGTTGGGTTCAAGTTCTGACTCACCACTGAGCCACCGCACGACCTTGGGCAAGTTAGCCTCTCTGGGGTAATTTGCAACATGGGGATAATGATGAAAATTATGCTCATGTCAAGGGTTGTTGAGAGGGTTAAATGAGATAATATAAATAAAGCACTTAGAACATAGCACACAAAATAAGCTCTTAAACCCATTATTGTTACCACTTTCCCCCATTTTTTTAGGATGTGTATATGAGAGTTACAGAATCACAAGATTTACAAATGAAAGAATCTGGAAAATTGACTAGTCCAGGGCTAAAAGTGTCTAAATACCTTCCGGGCCCAGATTGCTAATACGACTCGTAGGATTGAAGCAAAGGTGGGGATGGGGGCGGGGAGGCGGGAGACCCCGCTGGACGGACAGCTGCTTCTCAGGGTGAAGCACATTGCCGTCCTGTGAGATCAGGAGCCTGGTGCTGCCAGATCTTCCAGTTTTTCAAGAAAACCCGGAAATCCAGATTTGTGTGTAATCCCAACATTCAAATGTTGACAGTCCATTCAATTTTTATAAAATGCTTTGCTGGTTTCTTTTTTTAAAAAAAGACTTCTACTTTAGAGCCTGTAGTCTAATTGCATTTCCTTTGAAAACTGAGAAAGCAGAATTAAGAGGAAAAATGTCCTGCCCAAAGTTACACACGACTAGTTAGTAGCGAGCCTGTGACAAAGCTCCAATCCCCCGCCTCGGTCCAGGGGCTCTGGCATCCTTCCCAACGTGCTGTTGTCCTCTTTACCTCTATTTCTAAGCTGTCGCTGAACGCTGTTGTTTCGTACTTTCTGGTCCATTCTCATGACCACCAGGTTTCCTGGGGCCCCAGTGCCTCGTAATCTCCTCACTACGGGCCCTGTAATCTGGTCCACGCTGCCTGTTGGCTAAAATCAGACTGACTCTCTTCATATGTGGTCACACTCCTGCTCTAGGTCTTTCAAAGATTCTGCATCCGAGCCAAGTGCCCTGGCCAGCCATGCAACCACCTAGCCTCTGACCGACTTCCTGTTGTGCCCCTTCCTGGTCCCCTGTGAACAAGCTGTCTTGCCTCGAGTGACTTAGTCACCTGACCTCAGCGTTCCTCAAAGTGACATAAAAATACCGGGAGATAATAGCACTCACCTCACAGTGTTGTTGCGGATTTTAAACGAGTTAACCCATAAAGTCCTTCCCATTCAGCCAGCGCTGTAAAGCTGGCTTTTTATGAATGCACCTGTGTTATTTCTCGTACCAAATTCTAAATGTCTTTCGAACAGAATCTATTGGTCTAATTGGCATATGTTCTTCCCAAATATTAAGCACGTATTATGCACTCATTGAATATCTGTTCACAAGAAGAGTGGATGAATACACGAGGAAATTAAGACTCTGTGTAATCAGATAACATGCCCGTGGACAGAAGGGGAGCAGAAATGAACAGTAGTGAGTGGATTCAATGTCTGTTGGGCTCCAGGGACAGAAGCAGGCAGAGGCTGTGGGAGGTTGTCACCTCCAGGTAATGCGACTTGAAAGTTTCATGTAAAGTGATGAGTTGGGGATGCAGCACCCAGAGCCAGGTTCACTGCTTGAATAAGTGCCATGGCTCGTGTTTCCTTACTTATGAAAGGAAGCTTAAAAAAGTTGTCCTGCCGCCTAGATTGCAGCTCAGCTAGGACCAGCGGGACCAGGGGGTTGAGAGAAGACAGGCACAGCCTCACGGCTGGGAACTGACCCGAGCCGCTGGCTATTTCTGTGTCTGGACCTCTGCTATCCTCAACAGCGCTGAAGAGTAGGAACCCAAAGTGCCGCCATAGAACCTAGTTCTGCATCCTGGGCACGGGGGAAGCCGCTGGAGGTTTTAAGCAGGAGAATGCCATCATCTGATGCATATTTGAAGATGTTTTTGTCTTCGCGATTTGTTTCAGAAGTTTAATGGTGATGTGTCTGGGAATGGATTTCTTTGCATTCATCTTCCTGAATTTTTAAGTTTACGTCTTTTGCCAACTCTGCAAAGTTTTCAGCCATTACTTCTTCAAACGCTTTTCAGTGCCACTCCTCCCCTCTGCTTCCGGGCCCCCAGTGGCATCATCGTTAGTTCTTTGGTTCCTGTTCCACTCATCTCTGAGACTCTGCTCATTTATTTTTCTCAATCTGTTTTCTCTCTGATGTTCAGATTGTGTAAATTCTGTTAATTTGCCCTCCATCAATTTCACTCATTTTATCCTCTGCCGTCTCCAATCTACTATTGAGCCTACCTAGTCAGTTTTTTTTTCAGTTATTGTATTTTTTTCCATCTATATCTCTTCCAACTGGTTCTTTTTTTACGACTTCTATGTGTTTGTTGATATTCTCTCAAGAGAATTTGTTATTGTTTGTTGAGACATTTTTACGATGGCTGTCAGGTCATCCCAACATCTAATTCTTCTTGGTGTTTACATCTGTGGATTTTCTTTTCATGTTCAAGTTGTGACTTGTTGCTATGAGTGATTTTCATTTGCAATTGCATCCTGAACATTTTGGATATTATATTATGAGACTCTGGATCCTATTTAATCTTATTTGTTTAGCAAGCAGTCACCCTGTTGAGATATAGTGCAAGGGCTGTGTGGTTACGCATGCTCAGCTGTTTGCTCGCTGGGCTCTGCCCATACCACCCTCCAAAAAAGTGGAGCACCGACTTACACTGCCCTGTTGCAGATGGGGAGGGGGAAGCTCAGCTCCCCCTCAGCCCTGCTCACACCTTCCTGTTGAAAGCAGGGCACCAACCAGCTCTATCTCGTTGCATCTGACTGGGGGCGTAACCTCAGCCCCCCGTGAGGCCCTGCTGATACCAAGGACGGGGTAAGCAGAGGGCTGAGTCACACCACTTCGTTCGGGCAGGAGCTCGGCTCCCCACTGAGCCCTGCTCATACCCAGGGGTGGGGGATAATGAAGCATTGACTCAGTCTCCCTGTCAGATGGGAGTGGAGGCTCAGTTTCCACTGGACCCCACCGATACCCCGGCCCGAGAACTGGTGTGCTGCTGCTTCTGGTGGAAAGATCAGCTCCTCGTTCAGCCCCAACATCACTACCCAGGCAGGGCAATCAGAGCACCAACGGCTTCTGCTGAGCGGGAGGTAGAAGATGAGCTCCCCCCCAGTGTCACCAACTTTGCTGCACAGGAGAATCAGAGCACCGCCGCCTGCTCCCGTGGGGTGAGGACCAAGGAGGGGTGAAAAATCAGCTTCCAGTTTGGCCCCACGAAAGCTACAGAAGGGAGGCAGTTCTTCTGTTGGTGTTTGGCTGGGGAAGGGCAGGTTTTACCAAAAAGATGTTCTGTTGTTAGGCCATTCTTTGGTCATGGGAACAGGCTTTTCTTGGAGCTTTTTTGTCCGTGCCTCTTGGCCGTTCCAGTTTGGAGGGAACGACTGGTCTGGAACATATAGAGACAATAAAGAAACTCAGGGAGCTCATTGCCATGTCCTTCCAGATTCTTCCTGTGCCATTTGTTGTGGTACCTCCAGGGTTTTTTGGTTGCAAAAGGGAGGACCTGGAAAGAATGGGCTATCCCATCTTGGCTAGAACACGATCCCTATTTTTAAATTATTATTGTAACAAAATGTAAAAGGATATTTTTTAGACAATTAAAGAAATTTGAATATGGAGTGAGGATTAGATGATATTGAGGAATTATTTTTAGTTTGATTTAATTGGTTTGATATGATAATGGTATTGCAGCAATATAAGAAAATACTCATGCATTATTCTTTGGAGATGTTTTGGAAGTATTTAGAGGTGAACTTATATGATGTCAGGAATTTCCTGTAAAAATACGTCTATAAAAATAATAAAAAGAAGAGAAAGAAAGAGAGAGAGAGAAGTGAGGGAGGCAGGGAGGAAGAAATGAGGTGCAGAAGGAGGGAGGGAGAGAAGGGGGCGCAGTGTGGAGGGAGGGGTGAAGCAGCAAGGAGGCGAGTAGGGCAAGGTGCTGGCCATTGTTGAGTCCAGCTGATGGGTAGATGGGGCTCATTATGCTATTTTTTCTACTTTGGGATATGGCTAAAAAAATTATAATGAAAGTTGTTTGTTTGAAGAGTCACCCTGGCCATATTCGGGAGACCAGATTGGAGGGGCACAATAAGAATTGGGGTAGAAGTTCGGGGCAAACGCAGTCAACCAGGTGGGAGCGAATGGAGGTTTGACCAGGATGGTGGCAGCTGAGACGGAAAGAAGACAGGTGGAGTAAGCAGAAGATAGAGAATTTGTGGAGATGCCCTAGAAAAAATATTTGAAGGAAGATTAAGTATCAGGTTTGACTGGCAGGTCTGGCTTGAGCTGCCTGTGATGGAAAAGATGCGAGAAGGTCTGGTTTTGGGTGGAGGTGGGCGAGCGCAGGGAAGTAAAGATTTTGTTTTGAGTCTGTGAAACAACCGAGTGGACTTGTGCAGGTGGCACGTATGTAAATCTAAAGCTGAGGCGAGGTCCAGGGGGGACCTGGAGCAGCGGCGGGGCTGCAGTGGAGACGTTACGTGAAAGTGTGGGAACGGTTGAGAGAGTTGAAGGTGAAGAAGGGGGCTCAGGACTGAGCCCCGAGGAGCCTAAGCATCTGCAAATCCCATGGAGGAGACTTTTCTTAAAAGTGGCCAAGCAAGAGGAGTGCCTAGCACCCAGAGCTTGGTTTCCAAATACTATTCATTCATCCGTTCATATATTAGTTCATTAGATGTAATTAGTTAATAAGTAGGGCGGGCCCTTAAGCTAATGTGACTGGTGTCCTTAGAAGAAGAAAAGAGACACAGACACACAGGAAGAACGCCACGTGACGAGGGAAGCAGACACTGGTGTTACCTGCCTGAGAGGCACCAGCAGGAGCTAAGAAGAGGCAGGAAGGGCCTCCCCGGGGGCCTCTGCAAAGAGCAGGTGGCGACACCTTGCTTCTAGACTCCTGCCTCCAGGGCTGTGAGACAATGAACTCCTGTCTTTTTCACCTGGCCTACAGCAACGCGTTAGGACAGCCCTAGGAAACTAATGCATCGTTCATTCATTCATTCAAACACATTTAAAGAAAAAAATGAAAAAGCTCTTCCCTTCCTCCTTCCTTTCTCTCCTCTCCTGAAATTTCGATCCTACAGCTCTGGGGACCACTACCGTCCCCCCACCAACCACAGGGTGTAGGACCCAAGTGGCCTGAGAGGCACCCCCTTCCTGGGGGAGCTCGGAGCAGCTGTCGGAGCCTGGTCGAGGTGGGCAGGGCTTACGCTGAGGGCAGCTCGAGTGGGAGCGCGAGGGCCAGTAGGTGAAGGGGTCTCCATCAAGGGCAGCCCCATGTGGGTTGGGGAGCTGGGTGAGGAGAGCCAATGGGACAGGGCCACTGGAGCAGAGAAGGAGCCAATGGAGGGCAGGGAATGCAGGAATTGGTCACATGTGAATAAATTAAGTAAATACATTAAGGAAAACAAGGGCCAGTTTCTTACTCTTGGAGTGGAGAATCACCCTAAAGGGAAAAAGAAGAATGACTCTGTGACGGGCTGGCACCCGTGGGATCAGTGTGAACTCCGGCTCTGAATAAACACAGGTGGAGAGGGAAGTAACTGTGGTGTGAGTGTGTGCACGCACGTCTAGCCCTCAGCTCACTCTTCTGGGACCACAGGAGCGCCAGCACCCAGACGCTGGGTCCTCAGTACTATTCTCTGCTAAAGAGGATCCAGAACTCCTTGGAAGAACGATGGATTCCAGATCCTGGGAGAGAAAGTATAAGGTGATCAACACCCAAAAAAACCCTTCAGAAACCAATAGAAACGTGTCAAAAGGACACAGAAGTAACCTGCAGGGGTTCCCATTGGCCAAATTGGGGAAACTTTGAACAAAATAAATAATGATATTAGTGGATCACTGAGTAAAATGAATTCAGTTGAATAAAATTGAAACCATGAGACTAAAGAGATATAAGTGAATGAATAAATTGGGAGTTTGACGACAAGGAGAATATTTACAGAGTCTGAAAGGACTCCCAACAAAGCACTTATAAACTGCAGAGTGAAAAGAGTAGCTTTACGGTGGAGAAACCTGGCAGAAGCCACTTTAATCAAGTGACAAAAGTGAAAATCTTTAATATTGTGGCAAATTGAAACCATGTGTCACGCGACAGGATGCAGTGAGAGAACAGGCACCACTCCCCGGCTGTAGCCCCTCAACCATACACAGCCCGAATCTAGTCACCAGGAAACATCAGACACACCCACATTCAGGATGCTCTGCAAAATAACCTGCTGGTAACCTTCAAACGTTATCAAGGTCACGAAGGTGAAAACAGACTGGAAAACGGAAATTACAACCAAATGCAACACGTGATCCTGAAATTGATCCTTTTGCTATAAAGAACGTTATTGGGCCACTTGGAAAAACTTGAATGAGGTCTGAGGTTTAGGTTTAATCACACATCAGTGCTGGGCTTGTGATCTTGATGGCATCGTGGTTATGTGGGAGAACGTCTTTATTTGTAGAAAATGCACATTAAAATATTCAGCAGAGACTGGGCGTGGTACTGCAACATTCTCTTATGCGTCCAGAAAAAAACAGACTTTTCTGTAAGTTTGTGAACATTTCAAAAAGTTGTTTTAAACCTTCTGTATCCAAGGCACATTGGAATACACTGCGAAATACCAAGTTCTAGAAGATGCAAGACCCACATACAAGGAATCCACAACCAAGCAGAGAAGTCGAGACATACGCATGTATTTCTCGTAAAATCAAATTGAGCCATGAGTCAAATTTGACTGAAAGTTCCTCTACCCTGACAGAGTTCTCGCCACATCAAATATCACAACACGTCTTACGGAAGGTTAATACCCTCTAGAAACTGATTGCCTGACTTGATCCGACTTATTTGCAATATTGGATCTGTGAAGGATTCTTCATGTTAGGGCCAATCGCCTGGTAACTGACTGGTGTGGAGTTGAAGCTCTCACTTTCACCAAAGGCCCAGACTTGTACAGGAATTTACAAGTGAAGAAAAACGGAGCTGCAGAGAACAAAACAAAGGGACATTCCGTGTCACTCACTATACCTGTCTCCAGAGCAGCATTTGCTTTCCAGAGCGGCAATCGTCCCACAGAAAGCTCACTTCTGAGATGAAGAGGCACCGGGGAGATCGTCTCATTGCTTCTCAAGTCTCCTGACTAAGCAGCAGCCCGCGGGCTCCCCAGAGGCAAGCGGGCTGTTCTCAGGTTCTTGCACATCAGGGAATTTCTCCAATTTTGTCTCTAAAAGGAGTTTCTGCCATCTCTTCACCTGTGAAGCATAATAGATAAATGAGTTCATTTCCAAGGAGGAGCCTTGCCTGATACAGATGATTTCGTGGCTGGGAAAAAATGCATTCAGCAGATTCAGACGCTCTCTCATTTCTAGACTCCAATGCCATTTAAGTGTTTTCCTCGTTCTCGTGTCCGTGGTGCTGTGGCATTTGGAATGGGATGACACGCCCATCACCTTTGATTTCTGTCTGCTGTGAAGAAGCCCTCCTGACTTCTTGACTGCTGAATAATGGAGTTTTGAAGCCCTGGGACCTAACATTCTGTGGAAGTTTCTCTTGTCAGTCAGATTCTCCTCTTCTGTTAATCAGGAGGTGGGGTCAGCCGTCTTCCCCGGGGCTGCACCAGGCTCAGCAGCCTCTGGTGTGTGGGGTGTGGAGAGTGGGCTGAGGGCAGGCCCGCTGTCAGCGCACCATCTGGCCTCACCCGCCCACCCCTCCACTGCACGTCCACACCCCTCACTCCCGGGCACATCTTCTCCTGGTCCTGCTCGAAAGTGACCCAGCAGAACTATTTGTTAAGCATCTGAGCAACATAATAAGGCATAGAAAAAAGTAAAAAAAGTCATGTACACATAGGAACTTTATATTCTAGTTAAAAAGACAAAGCATAAAACGAGGAAAAATGTCAATAATACAAGGCTATCGAATCATCGAATTATTATCTAATAGCTGTGTATTCTAAATTCTCCAGAACAGCATCAATTTAAAACATTCTGATTCATCGTCACTTTAGGTGTCAACATAGATCTTAGCACAGTGTTCAGTCACAACATCGTGGAGGGATCCGATGACCCAGATTAGACTGTGAATTTTGCTGCTTTTCTGTGACATCAGGCACTCTTCACCTCCCTGAACTTCAGCCTGCTCATCCGTGAAATGGGAAAAGCTGTGCCTGCCTTTCAGAGCTCACATGAGGACTACGTTTTGTGGAAGCACATCCAGCAAGTGCCTAGCGTAATGGACAGTTACATCATCATCGTGTGTGAGGGCGTGTGTTCAGAACTTCTTACTGACACCGTCCCCCGAGCATGGGTCAGGTGCCATAGGAGGCTCTGCATAGGGACGACCCACGGCCACTGCTCTCAGGGCTCATCGCCTGGTGCAACGCTAACGTCAGTGGTCTTATAAACATGTACAAGTATATTATAAACATACATAAGTATAAATAAACAAAAATTCATACAGAGGAGGCTGCCTCTTTGGCCAATAAGAGTGCATCAGCCACAAAGTTTAGACCATTGACAGGTATATCGATAACAAATTACAGACCATGTTAAAAGATTCTAAAGTGCTGCTGTGAATTAAGTATGACAGAGCCCTGAGACGTGTGATAAATCTTGACAGTCTTCGGTGTGGTTGGGAAAATGGAGAAAGGAAATTTCAGGGGGAGGTAAGAGTGTGGGCTTTGGGTAAGACAGAGAGTGTTGAAAACTGACCCCATCACCTTCCAGCTGTGAGACCTGGCATTCTTCAGGTGTGTGTGTATGGAAATACTACTGCCCACCTGGGGTGCAGTTTTTTGTTTATTGAATGAGATAATTCTCAATAGTCCACTGCAGCTCCCTTGCTCTAGGTGTCTTTTTTCCTCCTTGTCTCGGGAGCATCTCCTGACGGGCGGAACACAGGCTTACTGGAATCCAGAATTCTTTAGTCTTCACTGCTCAAACATTCGTCTGTGGTTTGTGTCTGGATTTCAGCCCCTTGTGACCACTGACTTGATGTGTGTTTCTGGGTCCTGCTGTCTGCCTACGTGGTCTTCTGACTCTCCGTCTGGCCCTGAACTGTTACTAACTATGGTGGCATGTCTGTCTTTTGTACACCCACGTCTGTTCTCTCTGCACTGGTTTCCTTTGGAAACCCACCTATTTCTCATTCAGTCCATGTGATTCTGGGGTTCTGGCCGGTCACAGCAACTTATCCCCCTGGCTGGAGCAATCGGGTCCAAGATGGAATACGCTGTGAGTCCCTGAGAGCCAGGCCCAGGGCTTTCACTGGAACTGGGCAGGAGAGACATTCTCTTTCTTCCAGATGTGGAGCTTCTGTTGCCGGAGGCCACTGTTAAAGAAATACCTGGCTGAGGGTGAAGGCAATGTAGTAAAGTAGAACCAAAACACAGAAAAAAAGCAGTCTTCCTAGGACTCTGTGGAGCACCTGGATCCAACACCACCTGAAGCCAGTACATCTACTACTGAATCTTTCTGTACATGAGCCAGTAAATTCTCTTTCCTTTAGGCTGGTTTTGAATTTCTGTCCACTGTAACTGGGTCTTAATTCCTCTGAAGGTTTTCAGCCAATGCAGCCTTCTGACTCACTTTGTGTAGTTCTGGCTGCCTCCCTAGACCAACTTTCCAGTTTACTGCCCCCACTGACAGCTGAGCTTATTATGAAGCATGGAACAAACCCACCCGCTTTCTTAGATCTGTTGCAAGTTTGCCTTGCGTTTTGGACTACTTCCACACTCTGAAGCACAGGGTAAGGTCCGAATAAGTGGAGTCTCCCACTTCCCCACCGTTTCTGAAGACACTGGCTTTAACTACCTCCTTGCACAATCCCAATGCTGCTGCTGCTGCCAACAGTAATAATGAATAATAATAACAACAACTGCCATCTACTGAGTACCACTAGGGCGTTGTGTTTGGTAGGCTGTAGCCATCATTTAAAAAAATAAAATGGAATAGAATAAAGCAGATCAGAAAGGAATGGAATGGAAAGGTATAGAAAGGAAAACATCAGAATGTATCCAAGGTGGTAAGAATGAGCATTGGCTTGCGAAGTTTTCTTTCCATTTATATCGTGTGTCTGTGTGTGCATATGACTACTGATGGGCTTCAGAAGCCATATTTTTTTAATGTGGGTTGTGATGAAAACAAAAACTGTCCAAAGTCACATAGCCAGTAAGTCACAGAGCCAGCCCTGAATCCAGGCATGTGGCTGCCAGCTGACTGTCTCAACCACATCCATTTATAGACAAGGAAACACGTTCAGAGAAGCCACACAATATGGGGAAATGAGGATGCCTACCTAACAGAATTGTGGGGGTTGAATCAGATAAGACAACTGTCGGGCACGTAGTAGAGCGTAATAAAAGTTAGTTAATATTAAACCATTTTGGAAGTTGTTTTTTCACGTAACATTATATTCTGAACAGATGTCCATTTGCTTAAATGCTCTTTTGCAACAGAATTTAAATGGTGCAATGTATGCCTTTGTTTATATTCGTAATGATTTCTTTGCTTACCCAATCTTACATTGTGAGACGTTCCGGTTGTTTCCATCTTTTTGCCATTTATGACAGCAATTAACAGTTTGAAGCACAATCTCCACTACGAATATTTCCATAGGAAAAGTTCTGAGAAGGAGAGCAGCGAAGTCAAAGGGTGTTTGCGTTGTAAACATCAGAAAGTTTAGACTGACTCATGCTTTCTCCTAGCACTTGCTCTAAGTCTGGCATCTGTAAAAATCAGGTGTTATTTGTCAGGAGCTTTCTAATAACTTAAAAGCCCATTTGTAGGGCAAGTGCTGCTGTGTGGTGAGACCAACCAAGTTGGATTTGCGCAAAATCCGTGGAAGCTTTCCCAACTCCTCCCCACCTCTCCTCACCTGCTCCTTCCCGTCCTAGACGGAACCTTGTCTTCTCAGTGTTCTCTCGGTTTCCTCGCCTCCATAACCAGTCCTGCCATCACTGGGTGCACTCCCCCACACCTTGCCAAGCCCGTCTCCTGAATGCATAGGACCTGACAGGACCCTATGCTATTTCCCAAACATAATCATGCTGGGGTGCGAGAACATTGGTTGCTGAATCGCTTTAGTGGGCTCTGATAACTATTATCTGTACTCTGTGCTCCGGTCCATCCCCATTCCTCTTTTAACAGCATCCTCCTCCTTTCCCACTCCTTTCTTTTAGGGAACACCCTCTCAACTCCATGTCCTCATGAGGGCTTCCATCCCAGTAACTCATCCTTCCCCTGGCAGGGGTGGAAACAAGATCCAACCTGGACCCATAATAGTACCACATTTTTCTGGACACAGAAATTGCCCAAGGGACAGACATGGGACAGAGACGGGCCAATCAGAGTCTCTCCCAAGACTGACACACAGACTTTGAGACAAAGAGCATCTCTGCCCGTGGTTACTAACTTTTGACTAGGAGCCTGGTGCTGCCAGCAGCCACCTCCCGGCTGCAGAGGGGTGGCGTCAGCTCCAGAAGAGAAAGTGGCCAGAGAAGCAGAGACCAGGAGACAAACGGCATCGCTCTGCATCCCGCAGTGCCTCAAGTCAGTACCACCAGTCGACTTCTGGGTTTAAAAAAATTTTTTTGGCTAAGGCAAGTTTAATTTTTTTTTTTTTGAATCTTGACAGACACAGCTATAAAATGAGTGGTATTAAGAACATAGATGGTGAGTTTAAAGGCGGGAGGCCTGCAGTACTGAAATGTTATCATATGGTAACAGGGCAGGAATTAGGTGGCGTTACAAAAGTACATAAATAACAGTAGCTGCAAGAGAATGATCAGTGCAAAATACCACAAGACGGTTGTTTGTTTCTAAAGGTAACAGAAGAAATTTAAATAAAGAGGGCAGAGTGAGGAGACCCCTCAAGGTCTCCATTCTTCCTCTAGACAGCTACGCATGCTCCACAAAATCCTCTCACTCTCTGGGGCTTCATTTCCTCGTCTAAAGTCTGTAAATCTCACGCAGTAAAGTCCCTGTGGTGTGATCTGCGTGTGTAGGAAATGTTTGCTGATTGGCTGGGGCGTGGGTTACTGCCTGTTGACGTGTGCAAGGGGGATAGTGTGCCAGAAGTGTGTGTGGGGGTCAGTCCCACGCAGACCACATGGTTCTTACACCTCAGGGGAGGGGCGGGAGAGAAGCAGAGGACGCAATCCCAAAGATCAGGCAATGCCTTAGAAAAGCGTCTCTGTGTGTCCCAAATAACCACTATCTGGACAAGGGAGTTCTTCAGCTTGACACACAATTAATCCAGACTGTGAGTGCCTGGACCTCGATCTGCCTCCGCCCGCTCTGAGTGTCTGGGCTCCTCTGAAACAACTCTCAGTGCAGAGGTCACAAACTGGTCGGCCGCAGACGGGTTTGGTTAGGACCACACATTGTCCACAAAATACTTAAAAAATTTCAGATTAGTTGCCAACGTTTAAAAGGTTGGGAGATTTTGCATAAAAGATCTGGATTTCTGCCTTCCTTGGAATCGGAAGCTCTCTGGCAGCGCTGAGCCCGCATCCCCACGTGGCAACGATAGACTAGAGCTGTGCAGCAGCTGCCCCTTCAGACGAGGCGTGCGTCCCCCGGGTTGTGTTCCACGGGCCTCTCCGGACTGTTCTGCACAGGTGGGTTACCTTTTGGCCTCTGCAGACTTGTTAGTCTGAGATCTTTGTCTTAAGGGCTGGTTGTGGACTTGCCCTCCCACGTTGCTTGTGCATTCAGTATGGTAACAATCCAGCTCACCCGATACTGACCTGGACTCCACATGGCAAAAATGCTGTAAATTGTGGCTGAGAAGTAACTCCTCAGTCGAGAGCCGCTTCCCAGAAGGTCCAGCTGCAGAGTCAACTGAATACCTAATCCAGAGCATAAAACTGCAGAATATGGAAAATTCCCCTTTCTTCTTTACTATGGACTAAAGGATTTAATAAGACAAATATTTTTTTAATTGGCAAATTCTAATCCTGGACTCTGTAAGTGTTAGTAGAAAAGATCAACAGTCAAATAAAGGGATCAAAGGTCGAAAGGAAAGGGATTTTTCTAGGAATCATAATAAATATTCCCTAGGAAGCAGACTTATTCCAAGAAACCAAAATTTTTTTAAAAACCCTAATTCATAGTCTCTGTAAGATCAAAAGAACATTGTCGCTATTAAATGAGTACAGTCTGAGGTCAGGAAAAGTTTTAACAGATGGAAAACCAACTACCAAATTCTCTTTATCTGTTTTTAAAGTCAGGTTTATTGACGTATAATTTACACAGAGCACAATTCACCCTTTTTCTGTGTGCAGTCTCTGTGAGTTCTGACAAATGAATACAGTCATGTAACCCACCACAATCAAGATTTCGAACACTTCTGTCACCCCAGAGAGCTCCCACCAGCTCCTGTGTAGTCAGCACCCTGCCCCACACTAAGATCTCGGAGACTGCTGATCTTTTACCTATCACTGAAGATTTGCCTTTCTACGGTATGTATCCTTTTGTATTTGGCTTTTTTCACTTAATATAATGATTTTGAGGTTCACCCACGTTGTTGCATGGATAAGTAATTTGCACTACAATTCGTTTATTCATTCACTGGTTGATGGAAATTTGGGTTCTTTGCAGTTTGAGGCTATTATGAATAAAGCTACTATAAACATTCACATACAAGTCTTTGCAGGAAAGTATGTTTCTATTCCTCTTGGTTAAATATTTAGGAATATTGCCGGGTCATATGCTAAGTGTGTTTTTAACTTTATAAGAAACTGCCAAACTGATTTCCATCAGTAATTTATGAAGGTTTCAGTTGCTCTAAACCTTGTCAGTACTTGGTATTGTCAGTCTTTTTGATTTTAGCCATTCTAGTAGGTGTGTCATGGTATCTCATTGTGGTTTTAATTTGCACTCCCTAATGATTAATGGCGTAGAACATCTTTTTATGTGCATATTTGCCATCTGCACATCTTCTCTGGTTAGGGGTCTGTTCATATCACTTGCTCATGTTTGTACTGAGTATCTCTACATATAAGTAATTTCTGTGTTCTAGATAAAAGTCCTTTATCAGAGGGGCTGGCCCCGTGGCCAAGTGGTTAAGTTCACGTGTTCCGCTGCAGGCGGCCCAGTGTTTCGTTGGTTCAAATCCTGGGCGTGGACATGGCACTGCTCATCAAACCATGCTGAGGCAGCATCCTACATGCCACAACTAGAAGGACCCACAACGAAGAATATACAACTATGTGCTAGGGGGCTTTGGGGAGAAAAAGGAAAAAAATAAAAGTTAAAAAAAAAAAAGGCCTTTATCAGATATGTGTTTTGCAAATATGTATGGGTACAAGCAGATGGCAGAAAAACTTGTATAGATTCAAAAACAACCATCCAATTTTAAAACACACAGTCAGCAATGAAAAATCTATTAGATATTGCAGAAAACATAATCAGTGATTTAGAAGGGTTATTCAAGAAACTCTCCCAGACCTTAGAGACCTGAAGCTTTGAAAAAAAGTAGGAAACTTGGATTTATAATTGAATAAGTAGAAGAAAATATCCCTGAACTCAGAAAACACGTCACTCTTGAAACTTAAAAGACACACCGAAGATTTGGAAAATTAAATTACTTTCAAAGATAAAGGAAAAAATTTCCGAGAGCACTCAGGTGGAAAACAACAGGTTACTTCACTAAAAGAAAAGACAATAGATTGGCCTCAGGTGTGTTTTGCACAACTCAAAATGCTAAAAAGACAAAAGAAAAGAAAAAGAAAAAAGAAGCATAGTTTACAGTCATGTTTTCCAAACACCGACTGGTTAGTCAGTCATGAAGTTAGTTTAGTAGATTGTAACCAGCATAATTTTTAAGGTAAATAGAACAGAATAGAATAGCAATATAAAAGAATCTAGCATTGTTCAAGGTAAGTACATTTGGTGTGTGTATGTGCCACTGGGTGATGCATTTCTTACTTTGAATTACATTAGAAAATGCTTGTGCAAGAGAACTACAGAATCAGTCAACCATATACAGTTTCTGAAAAAATACTCAGATGAATACTGTAATCAGCCAAGTGAAAAAGAAAAAAATGAGGGGCTGGCCCAGTGGCGAAGTGGTTAAATCCACATGCTCTGCTTCAGTGGCCCAGGGTTCGCAGGTTCCAATCCTGGGCACGGAGCTACACATGGCTCATCAAGCCACGCTGTGGCAGCATCCCACATAAAATAGAGGAAAGATGGGCTCAGATGTTAGCTCAGCCACAATCTTCCTCACACACACACAAAATATGTATATGAGACTGAGATACTACTGAAGAACACATAGTAAGCATTTGTATCAGTCAAGGTTTTAGTTAGGAAGAACAAAAATTGTCAGGTTAATTTAACTCAGGTAGATTTAAACAGAAAATGAATCTATTGGAAGTATATTGGGTACTGTATTAGTTTTCTATTGCTGTATAACGAATTTAAACTTGGTGATTTAAAGCAGCTTTAATTCTCTCTCAGTTTCTGAAGGGCACAGCCCAGCTGGTTCTCGCGACCTCTCACCCGGCTGCCATCAAGGCGTCAGCCTGGACTGTGGTCATCCTAAGGCTCGACTGTGTGTGGATCCACTTCCGAGCTCCCTCGAGAGGCTGAGGCAGGACTCAGATCACTGTGGGCCGTTGGAGTGAGCGCCTCGGTTCCCTGCGTGCTGTTGACCGGAGGCCACCCAGAGCTCCTTGTCACACGTGCTCGGAGGACTGGAACTGCTGTGTCAGAACTGAGCACCGCACGCAGCCCCGGTGCAGCCAGCTGGGCAGCTCTGGACTCAGACGCCCTCCACGCCAGGACTCAGAAGCCATGTCTAAACAGTCGTCAACGGTCCACAAATATTGCAAAATTATGCAAGCAGTTCTTCAAAGAGAACACATAAAAGTTAAAATAATATGATGATAATCACAAATAACAATAACCTGATCTAAAGTAAAATGACAAGGTAAGAAAATAAATCTAATTATGGATGTGGATTATTTGAAGCAGACAGCTGACTAGTAAGCGTAGCACTGTAGTTAAATGCACTGTCTTTATTACTGGCCCAGCCCGGTTCCAATCCCCGCTCTGCTCATAACAAGATAGTGAATTTAGACAATGCAGCCTCTCAGTGCCAAGACTTTCTTCATCTTTACAGTGACAGTGAATACCAGTGCTTGAGTCAGTCCCAGATTTGTAAAGAATAAAGGCGTGAACTCCTGGGTGGCCTTCACAGCACCGACGGATACATTGTAAGTGCTCTTTAAAGGTTATGCATTCAAACATTCAAGGACGTTTAACAAGAGCAACAAAAACCTGTAAATCAATATTTCAAGGGAGACAGTGGAGAATATTGGAGAATATTGGGTGTCAGTTTACATGATAAATGTAGCCCAAGCCTCACATTTCTAGGAAGGATCCTCTGACTCAGAACAACCCAAACAAACCTGAAACTATTAGAAGAAAGAACTTGTTTATTCTACAAGGGGGAGAATTAATAAGTAATTAGATATACGTACTTTTAAAATTTTTGCTATGGGAAATAAGCATAAACAACAACAAAAAGGAGAGTGATGTTCTTGAGTCTCATGTATCATCACCCAACTTCAGTACTTAACATTTTTTGGCAATCTTGTGTCATCCCTTCCATATACTTTCTTCTGGCTAATATATATATATATATATATATATATATATATATATTATTCATTTATTTATTTATTATTTATTTATTTTTGAGGAAGATTAGCCCTGAGCTAACATCTGCTGCCAATCCTCCTCTTTTTGCTGAGGAAGAGTGGCCCTGAGCTAACATCCGTGCCCATCTTCCTCTACTTTATATGTGGGACGCCTGCCACAGCATGGCTTGACAAGGGTGCCACATCCACACCTGGGATCTGAACCGGCAAACCCCAGGCTGCTGAATGGAATGTGGGCACTTAACCACTGCGCCACCAGCTGGCCCCCGGCTAATATATTTTAAAGTCTATTTCAAATAATATAAATGACATGATGATGCTAATAGCATTAAAAAATAATTTAAACTGTTTAATTAAAAAAATTAAGGCCATTATTTAATATGTGTTTATTAAATATCTACTATGTGCCAGGCATCTAGGCAAATATACTATGGTAAAAATTCCAAACTCCATTAATGAATGTTTACGTACCAAATAATATAAAAATATGCAAAATAAAATTTGTGAGAAGTTATAGTAACAAATTGAAAAAATCACAGCCTTAATCTCTCTCAACTTTCTACAGACCAAGCTAACAAATAAAATATACATTATATAATTTAAAAGCTTAATTAGTGTACGTATTGAGCTGTTTACCACATAGACATTATACATTCTTTTCAAAAGTCCATGAAGCATTTACAAAATCTTGTAAAGAAAACCAAATAGTACAACTAGTAAAGGCAGATTCTTTGACTGCAATATAATAGAAATAAATATTTGTACAGGACGAAAACATAAATAAACAAGAGAGAAAAGTCCTTCTATTAACTAAAAATAGAACGTAAGTAACTATCAAGTCACAGAAAGTGAAACACCTCCCACTGATCACCGAGTAATCCAAAAACAGCAGTAACACGTGAACCTGAGAACACAAAGTCCAAGTGTGTGAGAAGTGCATCCAGCTGTACTTGGAACAAAATGTACCTCTTTAAATGCTTTCGTTATTCGACAAGAATCCAAGAACACCTGTTGCGGTTACCTGTTGATCGCCTCTTCTCTCCAAATCCACCCTTTTCGGCTGCTCTGGGAGAATGGACCTGGGCCCTTTAGACCTTGTCTGTTTACTGGCTGGCCCTGAGCTGCATGCAGGCTGCAGAGAGAGGTGCAGGGAGGGGGTAGCTTGCTGCTCAGGGGGTCGGGCTGGCAGGCTCTGCAGCGTCAGTGGACGGCTGGCTCAGCACCACCAGCAGCTTGCAGCTTCTCCAGGGCTCAGCTCCTGCAGTGCACAGCAGCATGCAGCGCCCCTGCCTCGTGCACCCGCCTTGTCAGTTTGCAGAGAGCTCTTCCACCTCCTGCAGTGTGCAGCAGACAGCAGCCCTCAGGCCCTTGCCCTAGGGCAGTTTTGCAGTCAAATTCCTCTGGTAGGGCCGCTCCCTGTGAACAGCTTTCCCTGTCACACTACAGGGCGGATCTCCAGCAGGTGTCACCGGCACAGCAGTACAGTGACTGCTCGGCGGTCCAGCGAGCCAGGCAGCTGGCTCTTCAACAAGATCAGGACCTCAGCATCTCAGCAAGCACCCCCCACCCCCACCCCCGAGGGTTCTTGCTTGGGTGCTCCAGCTCAACTCCGAGGGTGCTCTGCCACACCCGCGTTCTTCAGAGTTCTCTTTACTTCTGACTAGACAATCCCTGGTTACTTTAATCCTTTATTGTGGTTAATAATCTTTTATATTAAACTTTCCCTGTTCAAATTATTATGTGGTTTCTCTCTCCTGACAGGATCCAAACTGATACAATGTGTGAACACACCATTCAATTCAAGAAATTAGAAAAAGAATGAAACAAAAAAACCAAAGAAGGAAAAAGAAGATTTTATTAAAGATAACAGCAGAAATTAATCAATTAGAAAAAAGGTCAGTAGACTTGATAAATAAATTGGGAAGCATTTGGGAAACAATGCAGATTTAAATAGATGGGATCATATGGCAGTTGAAATCAGGACTAGTGCACGAATGCAGAATATTAACAATGGGACAGGGAACACCCAACCTTAGGCACAGTGAAGAGAAGAAGTCTAAGAATCTAGCGAAAAACAAAAGCAAAATCTGACTCAAGAAACGCCGTAAAACCCAAATGATGCATAATCCTGAAAGGAAGATAAAGGGCTACCCTCCAAAAACGCCTGGTTCAGGCAGTTTCACTGTTCACTTCTCCAGCTTTCAGAAAACAGGAAACTCTTGTGCTATTTAAACCGTTTCAGGGGATGGAGAAAGAGGAAAAGTGTCCTCCTTGTTTGAAGACTTCCCCGGGACTCGTAGTGAGGCACAGACGGTAATTCCTGGTGAGGTGGGAAGACGACAGAGTTCACCTAAGTAAAGCAACCGGTTCGGTGAGTTACACACGGTGACAGGAAGGAGGGAAAGAAGCGACGTTTGCTGAGCGCCCTGTTACTAGTGCCAAACACCCACCACAGGACGCGCCCTCAGACCTAAGTGTCCCAGAAGAAGACACGGGTAATTGTCCTATAATCATAGAATAGGATAGGCCTTTCCTAGTTGGACATAAAAGAAAATACTGAAACATTTTATTTTGATCTATATGGCAATGAGGACATAGTCAAAAAGACAACAAAGTGGAAAAATATTTGCAAAATATTTAATAGCAAAGGGCCATTTTTCTAGATATGCAAAGAGCTAGTATTCAGTAAGAAAAGGACCAACCACCCAACATAAAAATGCACAAAGAATATGAGCAATTAGTTCCTGAGATATGTACATGTTACATACACGCATACGCACGTAGAACTTTGACCAGGAAAATCTCCTCTTTTTCTTACTTAAATTCTATTTATCAAGCTCAAGAGGGCTCTCCAGTCTTCCCAGAGAACTCCTCCAGCATCCCTAACTTGACACTCAAAATTATTATCCCTCTGTTCACCTGGAAGTACTAAGAATTTCTTTGAACGAACAATATCTGTATATGAAACAGTTAATATTGCTCAAAGTGAACCCAACATCTTCTCAAAGTGAGACGGCGACCTGCATCAAAGTCACCTGGATGCTTTATAAACTGCAATCCACGGGCCCTGCTGTAGACCACAGAATGGAATCTTCTGAGGGCAGGTGGCCTGGGCGGGAGCCACCCTTGAATGCTCTGAGGGTGGTTCATACTGACTTTGAGAATCCTGCCCCTGGGAACCGACAATACAGTGTCCGCCTTTGTTTTGTATAGACTTCACAGGGTGTTTTTCACTAGCACTCTCTAATTCCACGTCACACCCAATCTGGGTGATTGTCAGGGCGAGTATTATTAGATATGGGAATAAAATTTAGGGAGATTTAGGGACTTGCTCAGAGACTCACCTAGAAATGGTGGAGCTCAGGTTTGATGGTCTTTTCACAACCACAAGCTCCATCTCCACCCCACTCATATAAACCCCCCAAATTCACATTTGTTCATGTTTGTACAACCAACTCATGCTGATTTTTCAGAACAAACTGATAACCAGAGGCAGAAAGAGCAGAAGTGAAGGATGAAAGCGCCTCGGGGACTCCTGGCTCTGCGAGGAGGAGCTGGTTTCACAGATGTAGAAACTGAAGGCCAGAGAGGGGCAGGACCACACAGCTGTTCCTAAAAGAAGGCAGGGCTGGCTGCACACCGTCTGTAATAGGAGGCAGCGACAGAATCAGAGAAACGCTGAGAAGATGCGAGAGCCAGCTTGTAAAGGAAGGGAGCCGCTGGCTGAAGTGCTCCGCTTGAGGCGAACACAAGTCCGGGAACACTGGCGCAGACGCTGGGGCAGGCGCAGCCATAGGAGCAGAGCGAGGACCCCAGGCCAGAGACAAGGAGCCCGTGCCTCATGGAGTCCTTGGCCTGGGGGATCGAGGCTTTCTGCAGCCCCTTCCTACCTAGGTGGTGAGAAGGCCCCGCTGCAGAAGAACCAGCTCTCTTGACCCACAGCCAGGCTGGCAAGCCCGGCGCACAGGCCCCATAGAGCTTCTGGGAGACCCAGCCCCAGACTTGCCCTCTGACCTCTAGGGCAGAAAGCCCTCTGAATGTGTCCCTGGCTTCGCAGTCCACCCTTCACCCCCAAACCCCTTTAGTGACTATGTACCTCTCCCCCTGGGTCCCCGTGACACCGGGGCCCTCAGGTGGAGCTGGCTGTCTGGATGGGAACTCTCCAGCGCTGGGACATCTCTGAATTGCTAGAAGAGTCTGACCACTGAAATGGCTGCTGATCTCCTGGGGAAACCATCACAAAACTCTGCGACAGCTGCGTGTTGGTGAGATTCATCCGTGTCGTCCCCTGGAGATGCGTCTGCGTGTTTTCATTGCTGTGTAGAATTCCATGGTGGGAATACACCAGGGCACGTTTTTAAATCCATTCCTCTGTGGGTGGCTCAGTGAGTAGTTTCCCGTTTCAGCATGTTACTAACATTGCTGCTGTGTGAGTGAATTTCTGTGGGGTACCTGGGGGTGGAATTGCCGTGTATTCAGCTTTAGAAGATAATGCCAAGGAGGTGTCTACCCTGGAACGAGCAATTTACTCGCTCACAGACGACCCATGAGAGCCTGTGGCTCAGGATCCTCACCACACACGGCACCATGGGACTTCAGCAGTTTCGCCAATGTGTTGACGGTGGTTTTAATGGTTGTTTCTCTCATGATGGAATGACAGAGCTCTTTCCTATGACTCTGGCCATTAGGAGTTACTCTCATGTGAAGTGAGTGTTCAAGTATTTTGGCAGTTTTTCTAATTGATTGGAATGGGTTCTTTACACGTTTTACAGACTAGTCCTTTGTGTTGTGTGTGTCACATTCTGTTCCTCATATTTTCATTCTTTATGGTATCTTTTAATTAATTATCTTTAAAAAATATATTTATAATGAAACTTTTACTCCTCAAGAAATAAACAATTTGTTCTTTCATTTTGAGAGACTAGAATAAGTGATTGGGAGGAAAGAGATTAGAGAGGATTACACATTCCATCCCTTCTTTTTCTGTGATGTTTGAGTCTTTATAATGATCACATATTCCTTCATTCAACAGACTTTTATTCCTCACCGAAAATGTGCCCAGAACTTCTGTGGGTCCTGAGGATCCATCACTGAACAAAGGAGGCAAGTCTCCTGCCCGATGGAATTTACAAGGTGGGATCCAATATTGCTCTTATTTTAAAAAGGGATCTAAAAGGCTCTTGTTTAGCTTCTATCAGACTTTCATTTTGAGCTTTCGCATACCTATATAGAAAAACAACATGGCACAGAGCTCAGAGCAAACATTTAAGAAGATAAGCAAAACCTTTTTGCCAATATTATGTAAATTATTAGCAAATTTCCTGTTGATAAACATTTAAATTATTTCTTTGTAAGATCTGAGCACCAATAAGAACAAAAGTTTCCTTCCAGCTCTAAATTTCCATAATTCTTTGCTTTGTCCCCATTTCTCCATGCCTGGGACAGTGAGGGTGTAAAAGAGAACATTTTACGGCACAAAGATGCAGGTGTGGTCTAATTCCATTACGTGGAATCTGGAATCCACTCCTAACACAATCTTCATGATGTAATGTGGGGACCGTGCTGTGAGCAGAGTTCTGCTCCTTTTTGGAGAAATGGGTTGAGGGTACCGTCATTGCTACCATGAGTCTCCTTTAGGGGTAGTTTCACAGTGTCTATTTCCCTCTTTTCTGCCCTTTCCTGGATCCCGCTTTTTCTCTGGATTATCAAGACGGTATGCAGAATCTCAACACTTGTTTCACAAAGCCTGTTAAGTAATTTGAACAAAGGTATCTGAATAGGACACACTGTTCCTCTTGTTGGTGTTTACAAAAGAACTCGAGATTAAAAAATTCTGTCGTGTGCACTTGATTTTCCAGGTAAAACTGTATCAGGAATCATGTGGGGACACTTAAACTGATTGAGACTTTTCAAGTTTTCTCCTGCCCCAATTTGTCTGGAAGAAATCCAGTCTGCGCTATCTCAAAAATTCACCGGGGAAAACAGCTGACATAAATTGTGCTGGTGATTACTAAATTCTGTGTTTACCTAGACATTCTGGCATTTGGCTCAAAAGACAAGTCTTTTTAGAAGTGTTCCTTAAACTTACTTTTGCCACAGATTTTAAACTGGAAGAAGAAGTGGTAGCAGAGTAAAGCTCTGTAAACCATACCCGACTGGGCTCATTACCAAGCTCCTCTCACCACGCGGTACCAGCAGAATTTGAAAAATGCCTTCCAGAGTTGAGACCTGCCACCTAGCAACCACTTTGAAATGCTTCCTGCGCTGGCCCAGGATGCTCAGAATGCCCCCTTTTGGACTTGGTGGGGTGTTTTGCTGTGCATGGGCCACCATCATTGAAAGGAGGACTAGAACTTTGTTTTCTGGGCAAAGACATGCAGATTAGAAGGATTGTTTAACTAAACTGTTCAGCTTGTTTTGGAATACGGTTGGCCTATTAAATACAGATTAAAGATTGCATCAGACATACTATACTAAAAATTTATTTGTTGTTTATCTGAAATTCACATTTAATTGGGCATCCTGTATTTTTATTTGTTAAATCTGGCAACCCTATTTTGGAGAGACTTTTGTAGTGCAAACCAGAGGAATATTTATAAGATATGCATCACACATATTAACTTGACCCCCCCCCCCCAAAGCTGCTGACTATATGGATCTAAAACACCTTTCCCGGGGCACTGCTATTGGTCCTACAAGGGAGCCTGAGCATGGGGACCACAGCTGCAGGTAGGGCAGGCGCTCACAGAAGGGGACAAGAAACCACCCCAGGGTTGCACCCGGGAAAGCTAACTAGCTGACGGGCAAAGCAAGGGTCTGAGCGTGCAGGGGCCACACGCTGCCCAGATATCTGAGAGGAAGTGGAAGTGGGCTGACATCAACAGTCATTTTACTTTTAAGGGGGTCGGTGTGAAGCCCTCTACACAAATGTGCACTGCAAAGGTTGGACTGAAGTGGGAGGGGAGGACCGTGGGACCCACGAAAGGGCACCGCGGCCCCATGCAGCAGCCACCAATCCTGGGCCGCCTGCACCAGCCTGGAGAGCCCGCCTGCAGCCCTTCCCGCTTCACCTGCCCGGTTCTGAGCTTGGGAGAGGCTGCCACTTGGTCTTCAATCCGATCACAGCCCCTCATTCCCAGTCTACAGCCCCTGCTTGTTAACCTAACCCAGCAGCACAAAATACCTAAAACATAGAATGCACACGTAATCCTCTGTGTTCGCAGCACATGATGACACATCTGGAGGACACACGAGACCCTCTCACTGTGGCCACACGGGCAGAGTACTAGAGGGGGCGGGCCCCGAGGGCAGGGAGGCGCACCTGTACCCACTGATTTATTTTACTACGTGTGTGTGTTACTGACTCGAAATAAAAATGTAAATATAGTGAGTATGGAGAATCTGACTCATCTTTAAACTGCCTGTGTCTTTGGTTCAAGGTGGCTCATTACAATAAGGTGCTTTAAATACATTTCTTTATAGGGTTTTGTATAATCCGTATCCGGTTGAGAGGACCAGGATCTGACATTTCAGCATACTTTCTAGAAAATTTGCTGCCAAAATCAGTGACAAATCCATAGCAATATTGGGTGGAACCATATGAAATTGTTGGTATTTGGCTGCTTCTGACTTAAAAAAATGTCAATTCTATTCATCCTACCTAATGCTTTGCAGACATTGAAAAGCAGACCGTGCATGGGGCCAGCCTTGTGGCGTAGTGGTTAGGTTCTCTTGCTCCACTTCAGTGACCCAGGATTTGTGGGTTTGGATCCTGGACATGGACCTACACATCACTTATCAGCCGTGCTACGGTGGCATCCCACATACAAAATAGAGCAAGATTGGTACAGATGTTAGCTCAGGGACAATCTTCCTCGTTAGAAAAACAAAAAGTACATGGTGGTTCTCTGAGCGTTGAAATGGACAGATATCCAGGGTGAAGTGTGAGGACAGAACGCCATTACAGGATATAGTGTGCCCGCACGTGTCTGTATATATGGGGATACACACCCACGCTTGTTCATGTCCCACCACAAATCTGAAAATCTATGGAATACAACAGACTGTTAACAGTGGAGGAAACGAGAGATTGTACTTCTGTACAATCCCAATTTTTACCAGCCAAAAAATAGCCAAACCACCGAGGAAACTGCTGGACTGTTTGAAGAGATCAAGGGCGCGTCCAAGCCGTGCAGGCACCGCAGACGAGAAGCCACCGAGGAAAGCAGGGGCTCAACGGCTGTCCCATCCCCACAGTTAAAGAACAGCAGCGAGAGTGGGGCCTGGGCCTGGCCAGCTCGGCTGTCGCACTCCGCCCTGACCTCGAGGTTTACCTGGATCTTAATCACTCTGGTTAATCGGAGAACTTCCCCTCAAAACCCGGTGCCCCTCGGGCCCATGAGTCAGATGGGAATATTCTCACGAAGCTGCGGATTAGCAGACTGATGCTGCCCGCAAGGAGGGAGCCCCGTCCTCCGAGTCTTCCTACCGTCGCCTTGGGTCCCTCAGGAAGAGGCCTCTGAGCCGTTTTCAGCAAATTCGAACCTTCTCTCATTAAAGGTCTTTTTTCTTTACCCTAGAGTTGGAAATAGCAGAATTTTATCCTAATTATTTGCTGTTCCAGATAAAGGGGAAGTTAATTAGAAACCAGTTTTTGTACAATTTTCTGGCCAGGTCTCCCGGCTCCCCACTTCCGTGTTGCACACCCCCCCCCCACCATTACACCGGCACCATCCAGAGTGTTCCAGTCTGTCCCAGTGCTTCCCAACCTGTGCTGAGGGGGACCAACAGCTTCATTTTGCAGCTGAGGAAACTGTTCTCAGAGACTAAGCGACTTGTCCTCCTTCCCACCGTAAGGAGGTGGCAGCCACCAACCGAACCCCAGCTCCTGACCGCCCGCCAAGTGTCCCTGGTCTTGAAGTAAAGCTGCTTATTTCTCCCTTTCCCGCCAGCGGCTGCCCTGTTTTTCTCCTCCCTTTTACTGTCAAGACGCCCACACTTGCAGCTAAGTGCTGTGCTCAGTTTCCACACTGACGGCGTGCCCCGGAAGCCTGCACGTTGGATCCCAGGCCCACACAGACTGACGTGCTCGTTGAAGGGCACTAAGTGAGCAACATTGTTAGAGTTCAAGCCATCAA
This sequence comes from Equus asinus, assembly GCF_041296235.1. NCBI lineage: Eukaryota > Metazoa > Chordata > Mammalia > Perissodactyla > Equidae > Equus > Equus asinus. The sequence goes on from NC_091810.1 coordinate 97,618,561, forward strand.
AGACGGTCTTTCCTGACTGTTGGCAGGACCACGGATGGCAAAGATCACATCGACTTTTTTTGCCATGAGATCTACAGCTGGCCCAGGGCCTGGCACCAACCAGGAGCCAAACAAATTTCAGTGGACGAACGGGGCAGCTGACCTCACTTTCTTCTCAGAAGCGCTTCCTTTCTAAGGCTTTTGTGGTTCTCTTCCTAGCTGGTTGACTTGTTCTGCCTCCTCTCTGGATGGTAACTCTGGGCTTTTTCATCAACTGATCAGTCTATTTATTGCTGAAGCATGACAGGAGATAGAGAGAGAAGCAGTCTGACCCTGGGGTGCCTGCATTTTATTTGCACAAAATATAAGTGAATAATGGAGTCACAGACCACATGGCAATAGTGTATAGTTATGAGCCGGATTGAAGCCGTATTGCACGGATTATTACCCTCTCTGCTGTAGTTTCCTCTTCTGGGGAATGGAGATGCTAGTAGTTCCTCCCTCATAGGTTGTTGTGAAAATACGCTTGAAGCTCTTCAAGGAGGGTCTGGAATATGGAAAGTGCTCAAAAAATGTTTTTAAAACCACAGGATAATATATAAATCATTATTATAATTGCTGCAGAAAGTCTCCTTTTAAGAAGTTTTTTTTTTTCCCAGAGAAAACTAATCGATTCTCAAAACCCCTTTTTCAAGTATTCTTTCCAGATCGCTCTTTGTCATTTTGACTTACCGCTTCATTGTACCAGGAATCATGGGGACGCTAAGCCTGTCCAGGATGTCTAAGATCTGAGAAAGGGAGAATTGAGGAAGCTAGCTAACAGTCAGCACCAACTGGCCGTCAGGCATGTGAGTGGCTGGCTGTGTCCTGCGGTCCAGCCTGCCCCACGGCTGGCTGCAGCAATGGGGGGCAGCCCAGGGAGACCCTCAGAAGAACCACAGGATGGTGAGAAACAACAGATGAAAACGTTGCTATTTACGCCCCTAAGTGTTGGGGGGGTTGTTTCACAGCAGAGCATGGCTGGAACACCACTTCATTCTGCTGTCCAGAGGCGGCCATGCTGACATTTTGAATATTCCAAATCTAGGTATTGGGTTTATACCTATAGCTATTTGCATTTTTATTTTTTTTTAAGATTTTATTTTTTTCCTTTTTCTCCCCAAAGTCCCCCGGTACATAGTTGTATATTCTTCATTGTGGGTCCTTCTAGTTGTGGCATGTGGGATGCTGCCTCAGTGTGGTTTGATGAGCAGCACCATGTCCGCGCCCAGGATTCAAACCAACGAAACACTGGGCTGCCAAAGCGGAGCACGCGAACTTAACCACTGGGCCACCGGGCCAGCCCCTAGCTGTTTGCATTTTTAAAACTCAAAAATGTCTGCATAATGTCTTTAAAAGTAGCTATTTCCCCCACTTAACATATTTTGAATTTTTGTCTGAATAGTTACACATCCACACTATTGTTTTTGGTCGCACCGCACATCATGATTCAGTAACGAGTCCTGTACCGATCGACATTTAGTCTGCTTCTGATTTTTTTTGCCACGGTAAGAAATGCTTTGAAGAACATCCCTGAACATACTTTTGCCCACATAGCAAGGATTATTTCCTGCATGTGGAGTTCCTAGGTCAAAGATTGGGCTGTCTTCAAGGTTTGATTAAGTATCATGTAATGGCTCTCCAGAAGGTTCTACCAATTTACATGCTTCCTGTGAATGAGTCAGAACTCCCTTTTGCTGGCACTTTTACCGATAGTGGGGTGCTTCATGTGTTTTTTTAAATCTTTGTTGATATAATGGATCAAAAACCATGATCTCGTTACTGTTTTAATTTTGTTTTTACTATTGAGGCTGAGTATACTTTTATGTATAGTGGGTACTTGTGTCTTCTCTAAACTGTGTATTCTCACTCTTTGCTCATTTTCCATAGTTATCTTTTTCATATTGATTTGTTAATGATATAGATATTAACGCTTTGCCTGTTATGTGCATATTTAAATGTTTTTCTCTAATTTTCCTCTAAGAGAAGATTTCCCTCAGATTTTATGGGTTTAGTTGGATTTTTTTAACACATAAACAAACCTATTTGGTTTTATTTAGTTTTATTTCTGAGACTCGTGTTGTCAGATTTGTTTTAAAGGATGGAAAAACTTAAATACTTTCAGACAGTGTCGGATGCCACCCAGGTAAAACCCAGACCCTCAGTTTATGCCACAAGGCACAGTCTATTCTCACCATATTTAGCCAGATTAACCTCCCACCAGTTCTCAATGCATACTCTCTGTTCTTGTGAGTTTAGTTTCTGGCACGGAGCTCGTCGGCTCTGGACTCTGACAGACTCGAGTCAGGATTCTGACTCAACAGCTGAACAACCGTCTATAAAGAGCTTTTTGAGTGGAGACAGGAGTGATGTGAGATTAAATTATGTGTAATGAATAGCAGTGCTTGCCATAGTGTTGGCACTTCGCAGGCATCGGTTCTCCAGCCGTGCCCCTTGGTTTAGGCAGTGAGGCTGCTCTCGGAGACTCCGTTCTCCTCGTCTCCACCTCATGATATTTCACCTGCTCTCTGGCCCACTCCTAGCCAGGCTTCTTCACAAAGCCTCTCACAGAACAAGGAGCTTAGTATGCATCTTACTCAGCCTAGCTGCCTTATATAATTATCTTAATATTTCAGATGTAGTAAATCAGCCAGGTCATAAGCCTCAGGAAGGCCTGGTCCAGTGCTTTGCACTTAAAAGCATCTAATGAGTATTTGTGGAATATATAAATAAATGAATAAACAGTGCGTGAGATGTACCTGCAAGGTAATAATACTAGCTAACAAGTTGCACTTAAAAATTAGCCTAATTATTATGCCACACACATAATTGGTGATCAAGGCAAACTTGTCTAGTAAATGCGGCAATAATTGGTATGCCTGCCTCTGGTATCCTGCCTTATACCATTGAATATTTCAATAGATCAATATATCATTGGGGGAAATGAGTGAAGGTGGTTAAAAGGTGTAAACTTCCGGTTACTGGATACATAAGTCATGAGGATGTCATGTACAGTATGGTGACTATAGTTAACAATACTGCATTGTATACTTGAAATTACTGAGAGAGCAGATCATAAAAGTTCTCATCACAAGGAAAAAAATTGTAACTATGTGAGGTGATGGGTGTGAACTAAACTTATTCTGCTGATCATTTCACAATATACACGAATATCAAACCATTATGTTATACACCTTAAACTAACACAATGTTATATGTCAATTACATCTCATAAAACTGGAAAAAGTTAAAATTTTTAAAAATTAAAAAAATATAATAAATATACCATTGCACTATACCAGTGAAATATCTCATTCCTACCTGTTCGATGAACTGTACTTCTCCAGTCCTCAGAAGCACTTGGGGCCCTTCCCTGAAACCAGGATGTGTGCTATCAAAGAAACAGCCATCAGCCAGGTGGCATCATGACATCCCTGGCATTGCCTCTGCACTTAACGTGATCATTACTCTGCCATTGTCATGACTCCACTGGCTTCTAAGCAATTTAGTGCTACCTGTGTCAAAGCCATATACCAAGAAATGCAACTGAAGGCAGGAGAAATTGCCAGATGTGTCAGATGAGGTGAAAGGGAGGCCAGAGCAAGGAGCAGCTGATATAACCCATTCATGGATTCCGTGAGCTGCACGCACGAGCTATCACAGGACGAGTGAAGCTCCCGAACTGCAGTTTGTCACAAACTTCCTCCTGGCCATCAATAGAGAAGCTGTATAGCTTGTGACATATGATTCAGTTGAACAGGAAAACTATGCTTTCAGTCAAGTAGGATGGCGCCAGCATCAAACTTGCAGTGTGTCAGTGGCTAGGGAGCAAATCTCTGAGACAAGACTAGAACATCCCGTTAAGAAATGCTGCACTATCAATGATCTTCTGTGGAAAAACACACATATTGATGCTCTGCGTGAAAAGGGGTTCACAAGAATTAGAATAAGGGTACAGAATTTTTAGAAATACTCTAATCAATTTATTTGCCTATATTTTCCTTTTCTATATACGCACATTATTGAAAAATCTTTGTCTAAAGGCACTGTTTCCATAAGTATAAAACAAAAATCTTCTGTGACAACACATTGTGTCAGTTTAACTGGCAGCTCTTCTCCTTCCTTGGTGTTGCAAGTAATCAAAGATGTCTTAGATTTGAGGCTATAGGAGAAAATGAATGGAGGCTATGAGAGGCAGTAGGTCTGTGAATTTCGGAGCTTCCCTGGCTCAAGGACCAGAGGTGGGTGTTTTGTTGTTGCTGTTTTGGTGGGTATCATCTTGTTGCTTGGGAATGAGGTAGGAAGATCCTGCAATTTCTTCACAATCATCAGTTATACTTGTTTGCAGATCTGACATAATTTGAAGAGAAGCCAGCTTCTCACAGCGCCATTTACAACTTCCTGCATTCTGAATTAGTTAACATTTCATTTGTCATTCGTTAAGCATTTTTAAAATAAATAAATTATATTTTTCCAGTATAAAAGTAATAGGTGTTATATGGAAAATGTCCTATATTAAAAAGTGGGTATGTGTGAGTATGTAATCAGCCATAATTCTTCCAACGAAAATATTTGGTAAATTTCTTTTTTAAAAAAGTTTTCTTATAAATTTTTTGCTGCCATTTCTTCTAGTTTACAAAAATATCTCAGATCAAAGTAATATATACTCAATGTACAGCATTTGGTGAGTGCAGAAAAGTATAAAGCAGCATGAAAAACGTCATGCTTCACCTCACCACCCAGAGATCGCCTCTTTATATTTTGGCAGTTGCTTTCGATGTATCTGCGACCACGAGGAGCAGCCGAACTTGCACACGTGGATGCTCACAGCATCCCCGCTGAATGCACGAAAGCTGGAAGAACCTGCAGATGCGCCCAAACGTCCTCTGATAGAAGTTGCTGTACAGATCTTGCGGCCGAAGATCATCTGTCTTCTCGAGCTGCCTTGTTCTTCTCACACGGCAGGAGCCAGAACAGGACTTTCTACTACTTGGCAGAGGAGCTCTCTGGGAGGTGGTCACTGTGCTCGCTCGCTCCTCTCATTCATTCACTCACAGACATTTATCAGCTGCCCACTGCGTGCTGGAATGCGGAGGGGCAGTCAACACGCAGCCCTGCCCTCTGGGGCTTGCAGGCTGAAGACGACGACGCAGAGAATAAACAGGAGCAAGATGCCCACGCCCATGCAGACTGCCGCGAGTGTGGACCAGGAAGACAGGTGGCTGGGAAGACAGACAAGCGGGTCATAGTTCAGGACGGTGGGTGGCAGGTCCGAGGTCGAGGGGAAGCCAGGGCTGGTTCCGAGGGTCAGGCTGTGGCCGGGTGGCCCAGGGACAGCGAGGGAGGTGGTGGAGCCCGGCGGCAGGGGTGGCCCATCGTGAGGGCTTCGTAAGTGGGAAGGGGGTCCTGAATGGTGGTCTGCATGTGCTCGGAAACCAACACATCGCTGTTGTCATTGAGGTGGCGATGATTTCTAATAGGTGACATCTAGGACTCAAAGCACATAAATCAAGACCACCGAATGGAAGCCCCCTCCCTCCGTGCCTCCCCAGCTGCCTTGCGGGCCCTCCGGAAATAGTCCAGGCACAAACAAGCAAATCTAGAGTATAAAATATTTAACACGGGGAGTGGGGAGGGTGGGGGGACGAGGCCACCAGACTTGAGTTTTAAGACCACCCCAGGCCAAGGTTGGCGCGGGGCCAAGACGGAGGCCGGGCCAATTGGGGCGTGGCCAAGCTTGTGGGCGGAGTCAATGCTCAGGGCGTGGAGGACTGGGGCGTGGCCAAGAATGGGGACGGCCCGAGCCTGGGGGCGGGGCCAAGAATGGGGACGGGCCCGAGCCTGGGGGCGGGACCACGCTTTGGGGCGGGGCCAGGCGGGGGGCGGGGCCGGGCCTGGGCGGGGCGGCGCCTCCGCGGACGGCGCTCGGCGGTTCCCGCCGCTCCCGCCGGCGCCACTCGCGGGGCCGGGCCACCCACAGGCGGCGGGCGCTCGGCGGCGGCGGGGCGGAGCCCGAAGGTGGATGGCCCCGCAGCGCGCTGCGTGAGAGGGACCGACGGCGGGCCGGCCGGCTGGGGCGCGGCGCGCTCCGCGGGGAGGGTCCGGGCAGCCGAGGCGGCCGGCGGGTGGCGGCGGCCCCTCCGCGCGAGCTCCCTCGGACCGGGTCCCGCTGGGGACAGTGGGCGCGCGTGGGGACGCGCGGCGGGGTCGGCGGCCGGCCGAGAGCGCACGGCGAGCGCGCTGCGCGGAGGCTCCCGCCCGTCCCCGTGGACGCCCGGGCCGGCGACTCCGCGATGGACGGCGAGGGCCGGGGGCCCCGGTCCGGCGGCAGCCTGACCCCGCTGTGCGCGCGGCGGCCGACCCCCCGGCCCCGCTCCTACCAGAGCCCCAGCGGGCTGCTGGTCACCGACTTCCCGGCCGAGGACCGGGGGCCGCCGCCCGCGCCGGCCGGTAGGACGGTGGCCCCCAGCGGCAGGGCTGTCTCCCCCCGGCTCCGGCGGTCCAAGTCCCCCCGGGGCCCCAAGGCGGTGTCGGGCGGCCCCCCGGAGTCCCCAGCGAGGGGCTCGGCGGTCTCGACTGCGCTGCAGCCCGTGCGCCCCGTGCGGACTCCGGCCCCGCCGGCCGCCCGCCCCCTGTCCGCGCCCGCGGCGAACGGGCTGCCCCCCCGGGCCCCGGGCCCGCGTGCGCTCGCCGGGCCGACGGCCGAGGACCCCGCGCCCCCGGGGAGGCCGCCCCCGCGGGAGGACGCGCGCCCGGACGGCCTCGCCGTGGTCCTGAGCACCAACAGCCCCGCCGCCCTCAAGGTGGGGAAGCGGCAGATCATCCCCCGGGGCCTGGCCTCGGAGACCAGGAGCAGCAGGCCCGGCGGCCAGGGCGCGGGGCCGCACCAGAGGCTGGTCAAGGCGCGCAGCATGGTGGAGGGGCTCGGGACCGGCCTGGGCCCCGCGGAGCCCGCGCCCCCGCCCGACAGCGCGGCCGACAGCCCGGGCTCCCTGCGCAGGGGCCTGCGCTCCACGTCCTACCGCAGGGCCGTGGTCAGTGGCCTGGATGTGGACAGTCCGGCCACCTCGAAGAAGAAGAACAGAATGTCCCAGCCTGTCCTGAAAGCCGTGATGGAAGACAAGGAGAAGTTCTCCAGCCTGGGAAGGACGAAGGTAGGGTCCGCTCGCGGCGCCGGGAGCGGGAGGAAGGTGTCGGGGTGGGGGCGCCCCGTTCCCCTTGGGGTCTGCGGTCTGTGGCCAGAGCTGTGCGCGCCCCCCTCGGCCGGTCTGCTGCCGGCCCGCGCTGCCAGGTTAGTGCAGCTTGTGGGGGAGGTGACCCTACCCCTGTGTCTTGACTTTCCAAGTTGAGGCAAATTGTGAGGGGCGAATGGGAAATAAAACCCCGCACGTTAAGTATTGGCTGAGGGAGCTTGATGCCTCTTAGCACAGGAGCTGAAAAGGAGGGGGAGAGCCGGCTGTCCCCTGCTGGTCTGCAGGGGTCGCTCAATGGGTGCTGATCCATCAGGGTGGGCACAGGAGAACACTGATTTCCTTGGAGCCTATTGACTATTTTAATTATTTACATTAACCCTTTAATTATTGAATTGTGTTCTGAGTGGTGATCACAGACTAATGCCATGCAGGTGATTTGTGAATTTTAAAGTCAGTTGCCAGAATCACACAGACCCAAATACTTGCTCCTCTTTGTTGTCGTTCCTGCCACCACGGCCTCTGGTTGTATTTCCCACCTGGTGCCCATTCATCCTTGAGGGCGTTTAGCAAGCTGGTGGCTCACAGCTTCAGGTTGGAGGGAACCGTGTGCTACTGCTCCCTGGGAGAGGCCTGGGAGCTGCACTTGTTAAAATATGGTCAGTGTGACAGGAAGACACAAGGAAGACTGGAGATGGGTGTTTTGGAGAGCATGTGCTATCTTCTCCAGAAACGAGACAGACCTCAGCGGTAGGGCAGACATTCATTGTGGCAGCCACATCCTTTCTTGATTAATCCGAGAACGGGAACCAGTCTGTATAAATGCCACATATGTAATTCACCGCAAGCCTGTTTTATTTTAGATCCTATGGCCTTAAAGAAAACAAACTACAGAACATTTTATGTGTTTTTTTCTCCTAACTCTGCGAGTATAGCAGAGTTCAGTTCAACAGTGATGGTGAATCATGAGTAGTGACGTGAGCTGAGCTGCTGTCATTCTAGCATTCTCAAGCTGTTTTGATGGGAGCCGGGGACAGTGTGCATTTATTTCCCCTGTTAGTGAGTTGTAGTAGTCGTGTGGGTCAGCTCCTCCCGGGGTCACGTGCTGCATGCTTTGGAACGCTAATGAATGTAGCAAAAAGGACTTCTACTTAAAACAGCTGTATTTTCTGTTTGACTCATTCATACCTAGTTTGCTGTGCTTTTTCTTTTTTTGCTTTTCTTGTTTCTTAGAAAAAAACGCTGAAAGGACAAGGAACATTTGATGGGGAAGGTAAGCATTTGATTTTCCAGACTTTTATTGCTGTTTCAATGTGGAATATCAATTAGAAGTTGAGCTCCAACTGCAGTAGCAAAAACACTCAAGATGAGAAAAATGTCCAACTTCTTCTCAAATTGTACAGCGCGAAGCTGAACTTTCATCTCCTGATACCAACAGTGAGTGGAACTGAGGGCGTCCTTGTAAGCTGGTGGCCTTGTCGGTCAGTGTCCTGGGGTGTTAACTCTCTGCTCTGGCTCCGTCCCCACCTGCCTCGAAAATGCAGAAAGAGGAGGCACAGGCTCCCGCCCTTGAGTCAGAAACTCAGAGAGTTTGGTATTTAGATCTCAAGTCGTATTTCCTTCGGTCCTATTTCCTTTGACTTAAGATTCTTTTCCCGTATTCCTGTATGTTAGTTTTGTTTCTGACCTCCTGCTTCCTTGTCAGGTTTCAATTTGGGGAAAATCTAACTCTCATGGCTGACAGAAACAAATTCCTGAGAATTTATAGCCATATGGTATTCTTGTTAAGAATCTCAAAAACAAAAGCGGCTTCCACCAGGTGTTCAAACGGTAATCAGATTAGTGGACTGCGTGTAAATAGATGGGTCGGGTGTCAACTGGGAGAACACTAAGAGAGAGGCCCTCCTGCAGCCCTGGTGGGACTGGAGGAGCAGGGTGGAGGCGAGGGTAGTTACTTTCTGTTGTACCTTGAAATGCTAAGGTTTGCCAGCCTTTAAAGGATCGTGAAGAAGGGCATGCCTCTCCGTAACTAAGTCTGATGTTAAACTACACAGAGTTATAAAATATGGAACCTTGGGGGATTACAGAACATTTCCCTGTGTAATTCTTATAACATCAGTTCCCAGTGGGGCGTCTAAACACGACCAGTTTATAAAAATTCATTCTTTGCACCAATTCTAGGAGACAGATCTATATGGAGCAGAAACCCAGACACAGATTTTGGCTGGTTGGGATAGTTCATCTCCTGGGAGCTCTGAGAGGTCTAGTCACCTGCCTGCTGTCACACAGCCAGTGCTGGGCGGAGATCTGGCTCTCTGCCTGGTTTGCGTCCTCTTGTGTCACGTTATGATGTGATGTGAGCAGTGCATCCACTAATCTGTACGCAGAGGTTTTCATCCTCTAAAATTGCTATGGATTCTGGGGCCTTGGCCTCAGTGGAAAATGCTGAGTGTTTTCAAAGTCCAAGGACAGACTTCATCGTAACTAGTTTTATGTTGATGCCTCTTACAAGGGGCTGTTTCTGTCTCTCTCTCGTCTCTTCTCAGACATGATGACCTAGAAATCCTTTTCATGTACATGTGCACGCATCATGCAGTGTTCTGACAGTTAGTGACTGACGGCAGTGTGACCCAGGCAGAGGCTGAGGGCCTGTGGTGCTGGAGACAGGCACCTGGGCCCCTGGCCCCGCCTCTGCTCCTCTGTCGAGTGGCCCTGAGCATCTCCCCCTCCCGGGTTCATTGTAGTGAAGTGAGGCTAACACGCTTGCCCACGCTGTTGTAGAAGTCGTGTTGATGACGTGTGTGTGCACTTTGTGCTGACCAGCATGTGCTCTCAAGGGTGTTGTGAGGAGGGGGCCTGTCTTCACTCCCACAGTCTGCTCGATACTGTGGACGCTCAGAGCACAGGGAGCTCCCCACAGACTCCTGGAGTCGTGGTTGTGGGTGGGGAACCTCGACAGCCAATGGGGGAGGAGGTGGGGTCAGCCTGCTGCAGTGGCCGGCAAATGTTTCAAGCCATATCCGTGGCTGTCCCCACTGGAGCCAGCTCTGCATGGTCCCCTCTCCTACTTTCACTTGTGGCACCTGGGGGCCGAGGGCCCAGCCTTACCTCCTCCCCCTCTGTGACCCCGTATCCAGTCCATCCGTGGTCCTGTCTCAGTCACGCAGCCCAGCTCTCCGTGACCGCTCTTGGACACCCTGTGGCATACTGTGAGTTCCTGAGTAGGCGATGTTTGCTCCTCCAGGCTGGTCAGATCTTCCCTTGGGTGGCTCTCGTTGGGGTCAGGATGAAACGCAGTCTTTATGGTGTGGAGGAGACTTGGTCCTTTTGTCCTTGGGGGGGCTGTCCGGCACACCTCCCTGAACCCACTGTATACTCTTCGCCCACGGGCACCCGGGCTCTAGCAGCCGACCCTCTTGTTCTCCTGGGGGACTGCTTCCTCCTCCTCAGGGCTTTTCCCTGTGGCTCTGTAGCCTCACAGCTTTCAGATCTCTGGTCTTCCTCGTTAACACCTCTCTGACCCCTAGACCAGATCACACCCTGTGGACAGTCTGTCCTCAGAGCACCTCTCTCTGAGTCACTCTGTAGGTATGTACTTGTGCAAGATCGTTGTGTCCTCAACTCTGCAATGACTTGCCATCCCACTTGGAGTAAAAACCAAAGTCCCTTCAGTGGCACTGAGGCCAGGCCTGCCTGGTCTGCTCTCTGCTCACTCCCAGCCCCATCTCCTGTGCGGTCCCCCTCCCTCACCCTGTTCTAGCCACACAGGCCCCCTCGCCTCTCCTTGTACATAGAGACATCCCAAGCAGACTCCTGCCCCAGGGCCTTTGTACTTGCTGTTCCCCTGGTGGGATGCTCTCTCCCCAGCTGTGCAGGTGCCTTGCTCTCTCACCTCTTTTAGGTCTTTGTTTAAATGTCACCTCAGTGAGGCCTTCCTGAACCATCCTATTTAGGATCTACATGCACTGGTAGCTCTCGCCCTGTTTCTCTCCATGACACTTGCCAGCACCTGACACGCTCTAGAAGTTACTCGTTTATCTGTCGTCCTTCTGTCCTCACTGTGGTGTCAGCTGCGTGAAGACCCAGATTTTTCTTTTTTGTCCACTGTTGTACCCCAGGCCTAGCAGTTGGTGGCATCTGGTAGACATTTTCTAAATATCCGTTGAATGAATAAGGGAATGAGTGACTTTGGCTGTTTTTCTCACTGGACTTTTAGCTCGTGAGGGCGCAAAAAGTGTCTTTTGTTCCCCGTTGTGCTCCCAGCCCTTGGCACGTTGTAGATGTACAGTAGGCGTGTGTTAAAAGATGGATGAGTGTGTTAAATAGATGGGCCTTCAAGGGGCGGTGCGGACTGAATTCAGTTTAACCTGAAACACAGTGATTTTGTGGGCATGACCGTCCGCCACGGGTGGGGACAGACCCGGAAACTGCTTCGGTTGGCACTTCACGTCCAGCCCCTCCCCTCCCCAGCAGAGGAATTTGGGACAGAGCTGTGTGAGTGAGGAAGTGACTTTTTGGTAATTCCTCTTCAGTGACAAAACCCATTTGTCTCTGTTGTTTATTAAACCGGAGGCCAAACGTGGTGCAAGTGCAGAGGTTTGTGTGGAAAAGCAGCATCGCGATGGGGGCGGTTACTGACTGTGGGTTTGTTCTCCCTGCAGAAAACGCGGTCCTGTATCAGAACTACAAAGAAAAGGCGCTTGACATTGACTCTGATGAAGAGTCGGAGCCCAGAGGGCAGAAGTCGGATGAGAGGATTGTGGTTCACCCCAAGCCGCTGAGGGCCACGTGGAGCCAGCTCTCCACGGTGAGTGCTTGCCGCCTTCTCTGCCCGCGGGGCTGCAAACCACACTGTGGAGATGACGCCCGGACGTGGCTTTAGTTTTCCTACCAATGATCCCGGAACCCTGAGGAGAAAAACTGTTCTTTTTAGACGGTGAAATCGTTCTTGGGACTCTGTGGGCACTGGCGAGAGGGCGGGCTTCGATGCTTCTCCTCAGGAAAACTAGGTTCTGATGGAGCGAGGTGCCTTGAACCTGAGGGACCGTGGACTCTGGAAACTCTTTCAACTCCGTGTCTTCTCTTGCTTTCTTTTTCTCACGTAGTGTGTGTGTAGTGGTGACATTAATGTGCCCTGAACTTTATCATAATTATGTCTCTCCCTCCACATACGTGTGTGTGTGTGTGTGTGTGTGTCAGTGTACAATAGGGAGCTCATCTTGGTTCTTCCTGGAAAATTTTATTTTAGACACATTTGTATTTTTTGAAGTTCATATGTATTGATAAATGGTGTCCTGTCCCGTCTCCCGCTGTGCATCTTTCATGGGCAGGTGTCTGACGCTTATGTTTGTGTTGGTGGGTAATTTTCTCCCCTCTGCCTCACATGTCTTTTGTGTTTAGCTGTAATTTCTCTTCCTCCGCTGGTGCCCAGTGTCCCTGACAGGAGCTTGGGCACAGCATCTGTGGGCATCTGGTGGATTCATCACCAGGTGGAAAGGAACCCCCATGGCTGGCTTGGGTGGTGGGAGCCTTGTGTCAGAAAAAGCCAGCCTGCCTCTGTGAGTCCTTCACCAGCCAGGGAGTGGAAGCCATTCCCAGATGAGCCGAAATGAGCTTGTTCAGCGCCAGGAATCCCCTATGTTTAGGGAGCCCACCAGCATAAGGAGAGGAGCTGTGTATGTTGGCACTCACACCAGGACCGTGGGGTGTGATGGGCTGACTTCTGGTCTAGGCTCTTCCTCCCCCCCCGCCCTGTATTGGGATTCAGAATTCTAGAAACCAAAGCTTTTCTCTCTGTCCCCTCCCACCCTCTAATTTGGTTGTGAGGAGAATCTGTTCATTTCCAGTGCCTCCAGGGTGTGGTACCCTTAAGATTAAGTCAGATTGAAATGCCTACAAGGTCAGGGCCAGTGGTGTGAAGCGGTGCCACTGGTGAGTGTGGAGACGGGATTTGGGGGACCGTGGTGAACGGGCCTGATGTCATTGAGCTGCGACTGCTTCGCTCAGACGGGCCCGGTGTGGCCAGATCTGAGATTTAGAAAAGAGAATGCAGAAATCCAGACTTGTATGTGTGTTATCCTAATTCAAGTTTTAAAAAAATGTTGTGTGAGCCCCACAAAATATCTGCGGGTCCGACTTGGCCCCTGTGCTAACAGGTTGCGACTTCTGTGATATTTTTATGGCTTTTGCGCATGGCAGGTGGTAACGCCTGTCCTCAGAAGTGGCATGTTGGTGGCCTTATACCCAAACCTAATGGTCTCATGATACGAGTACACCAAAGCGAGTGCTGGAACAGCTGGTGACGAGACCCACGGAGGCCAGGGCGGCCCGGGGAGGCTGCCCTTGGGTGATGGCATGGACCGTGTGGTGGAGCATCCTCGAGAGGAGAGCTGTGGGTTGCCAAGTGTGTGGCGGCAGCTGCAGGTGTCAGCGTGGGCCTGCATCCTGCCGTTGTTCCCCGAACGCCAAGCAGAAGTGTGCCTCTGTGTCCTTAGGCCCTGCCCCGTCCAGCTCCAGTGCTGAGTGAGCTGCTGTGCTGAGGCTCCTGGCACAGGGCTTCCGCTTAGACTGATGAACGCAAGTGCGATTCAGAGAGGGCTGCTCTCCCCAGTACAGCTGCAGATACCGGCGCGCATCTTATTTGCCAAAGGGTCGGTGCACCGACAGGCCCTCTGTGAACCAGCTTGGACTCAGACGGCTACCTGGTGCACAGGTGCAGCCGTACAGCGGGCTCCCCTCTGGCGCATGTTGTCTTGGAGCTGCGCGCTCCCAGGAGGCTGGTGTGTCCACTGTGCTGCCCGGCGGTGCCTCTTCATCAGGGCCGCGAGTGTGGACTCCGCCACTTTGCGTTGTTCAGGCACCAGCCTGCGTCTTCTCTGGTTTTTTGTCTCCTTTTCACACGTAAAACATTATACTTTAATTTTTTATTTTGAAGCACTTCAAACATACATAAAAATTGAAAAATAAGTATGTGTAGCAGACTTCCAGGAACCCGCCACCTGGACTGAGCAAATGCTTCCATTGTAGCACGTTCCCTTTCGGCCTCTGTGTTTTGGGCGGCCTGGAAGCCTCTGTCCTCTGCAGCCCTCTTGCACTTCCTGCCTCCGCAGAGGCCGCTGCTGGCCTGCAGCTCTCTGCTCCCCTCCCCAAGTGGGTTTTCTGTCCACCAGAAAGGGCAGGCAGCTCTGACTTTGGGGAAGGTGGATACTTCAAGGGTGAAGAGCAGTTTTCGCTTTTCAGAAGCCCAGGAGTCAGCGTGTCCGGTTTGCAGTTAGGACCCTAGAGAAGGCCTTGTGGCCTGTGAACAGTCAGGACCTTTTCCGTGAGATCAGCACCCCGTCTCTCTGTCTGACCGCCTGCACTGGCCCCCCTTGTAGGGGGCTGCAGTGTGTCGGGCAGGTCTCAGGAAACGTGTGCTTTCATTTTTTTGTGTCATCTACCCATGCTTCACTTAGTGGCGTGGCCCCCGCTAATTGCGCACAAGTCACTGTAACACAGGACCCTTCTTCGAGGAAGCCCTGGATCCCAGGAGGAGTCAGCTTGTGTGTTCTGGCAGAGGCTCAGGTCTTCATTTGGCATCTGCCTCGACGGTCCATGCAGGAGGGGCGTGAGCACATGTGTGCGTTAGCGGCTGTTGGTTGTCTTATTTCATAAAAATCTCTCATCTTTGTTGCAAACACCTGGTGGCCTCCTGGGGCGATGGGACTTTCCTTCCTGGCTGACTGTGGGCACTTGCAGCGCTCAGAGACTGAAGGGCTGCCGTTCGCAGTGTGTGGCTGTTCCCTGGGGCTTCAGACCCGCAGCCCCTGGTGTCCTTCGTCTGAGTTCACTGTGTGGCTCCTCTGGTTTCCTTGACGACACTCCGGGACGGGCCTTCTCTTCTCACTGCTGAGGACAGGCCCGCAGAGGGGCATGCTTGTCCAGGAATGAGGGAGAAGAATGAGGACTGGGCCTAGGGGCCTGTGACTGGGGCTCCTTAGGGTCAGGACAGGCCAGCAGCCCCGAGTCTCTGGGAGGCCCAGTGAGTTAGGGCAGGCATTAGTGGTGGTGGCCTCTGTGTGGAGGTGGCGTGTCCTCTTGTTGGGCACACAGTCGGGCTCCTGATGTCATAGGGTGGTGAAAGGCGTGCTCTTCCCTCACTCGGTTGTCAGATAAGTAGATCAACTCCTAACTGGAGATGCAGGTCGTCTTTGTTCTGGGGCATGTAGCTGTGCTGCTCTTCAGGCCGCGGTTGCGGCCCCCAGGTTGTGGATGGCTGTAAGTGGACGGGAGTGGAGGTTGTGAACTTGGAGAGTCATCTTTGACCTCTAGAGACAGGTACAGCGCCCGAGACCCGCCCAGAACAGCAGAGTGAGGGCTGAGCCAACAGTCTCTGGATGTCTGGGAGAGCCTGTGGGTTTGAAGAGGAGGATTGACGGGGTTTTCAGTCTGGTGGACCTGAGTGCCGGTGTGCCCTGTGCCAGGTGTGCAGCTGGCTGCACCTGCAGGCCCGGTGAGCCCAGGGGTTCCCTGAGGCCCGTCCTTTGGCGGGTCCCGGCAGTGCTGACAGGGCTCCGGGCCTGAAGGACGGGTCTCGGTGGGAGCTGCTGCCCCCATCGTGACCCCCGTCCGGCCGTGTGAGCTGCACGTGACTGCTGTGAGAGCAGGGTTTACTTTGAGCTCTGCGGCAGCACTCAGCTGCCCTCGCAGCTGGGCCCCGGCCCATGTGTCTGCTCTGGGATGTGTTTCTGTCATTTCTGTCACCTTGACAGGCCAGGTTCCTGGGAGGATCAGGTGCCGGCATCTGGCACAGAGTGCCGGCTGTTCCTGGCTGCCTCCCCACGCGCGCTCACTCATGGCTTGGTCGGTGGTCTTCCTTCTGAGCGTGTTTCCTCAGTTCGCCCCGGGTTTTCAGGCTCCTTCTCAGGAGCTGGCTTTAGTTTCCCTGTGTTCCTGCAGCCGTGCTCCGGGGTCTGGAGTCGGGGCCTCGGGCCTGGAGGCCGGGCGGCTTCAAGGCACAGCGGCGGCCCCTGGACGACTTTCTGGAGCTTCCAAATGAAAAGGACGATCTGAAAAATGGCCGTCTTATTGTAAATATAATTTCACTCCGTTGAAAATATAACAGACACTTTGGAGTCTTGGCAGTTCCATCTGAGGGGACTTATTCTTTTAGAATTTACAGGGTGTTTATGTGAGACATAGTATTTTCTGCTAAAAATTAGAGCTCAGCAGGTGTAATAAACCTGAATATCGTTCTGTTTGCAGGAATGCTTAATGCATTTGGTGGTCATAGAAATTTCCTTCTTTTCCCTTGGGTTTTCACACTTGTCTGAATTTTCAGTTGTCTTTCAGTCACTTGCTGCTTAAAATAATCTCTTCAGTCATATAATTTTCCGTTTACGTTTTGCGATACAGCAGTCTCATGAAATTATTTCTTACCTTAGATGGTGGTTAATGCCTTTTACCATATCTGTCTTTTGTATTTAAAAAATAGAAACAGCATTCTCATTTTTCATGTCGGGCTCACTTTTGGTTCTCGTGGTGTAAACAGTGAGTCAGGGCTTCAGACACAGTGTCCACCCTCTGAAGCTGGACAGCAGGTCTCCTGGATGCTGTGTCTTTGTAAACAGACGTGGAGGTGTGTGTGCTGGACCTGAGACCCCAGGCAGGGCCCCTCTGACACGTTCTCCATGTAAAAAGGACTTAAACATTCCGTATAAGCCTGAAGTCTCTTTCTCGTGTCTGCAGTCCCAGCTTCTCTCCCCTTCTCTGTGGCGAGGCTGCTCTCAATTTGGTAATGCTCTTCTCAAAATCCACGTGTATGTGTTTAAGGAAAAAGTAAAGATTACGTGTGGTTGTGTGAATAATATACTGCACAGATCTTACAGATGGTTTTTTCTGAACGACATGTCCTATGAATCGTTTCCTGTCCACATGACAACCCTCAGTGTTCTTTCCAGCCGCTGCCTTGTTCTGTAGGGTGGGCATGCGTCTTGCTGTCCTTCTTTTGGGGGCTTTTGAGGATGTGATAGATGTTTGAGCCATGGACTCTCTGTTCCCCTTAGAAAAATGTGCACACAGTCTACACGTCAATATTTGTGTATAGTTTTTGCTTTTTCATTTCGGTTTGAGGGTATTTTATTTCTTGACTCTATCTCCTAATGCTAGGAGCACCTTCCTGTAGCTCTCCATGTGTTGTGCAGTTTCCGTGTTGTTCGTATCACCTTTGGAAGTTTTTCTTTCTCTGATTTATAACAGTGTTGGAACTTAAACTCTATGACCCCTTCTGAAGACTGTGTCTAGATTGGGGGGAAGAGACTGCCCTCCTCAGAGCTGAGTAATTAAGGGCAGTGAGTGGCAGATGTGCTGACATTTGTGTTGTCTCCTGAGAGGACAATGGGATGTGAGAATGTGGGGGTGTGTGAACGTGCCCCCGGGGGGCAGGGAGCAGACAGACAGGTGCTCCAAGAACGTGGGAGGAGGTGAGCGCAGGGATGGTTAATTTTGGTTGGCAGAACTACAAAAGGAGGCATTTCAACCAGAAACCTAGACCTGGGAGCCAGACAAAGAGGGTCTTATTCATTCATGGAGCAGAAACCTGAGAGAGGGTGAAGAGTGATTCCTTCATTCGTCTAGTCTTGATGGAGGGTCTGCCCCACACCAGGCCTGCGCTGGACACCGGCTGTCAGGTCCGCACAGACGCGCTGCGTGGCGGCACAGACGTCCAATAATCCCATACATAAATGGCGGAATTACAGCTCTGTTAATTCCCTGAAGGACATGTTTGTGTGGCTCCAAGGTCCTAGGTGGGGGCACCTGCCTGGGCAAGGAGCTGTCAGTGGAGGGAAGGTGGCAAAGGAAGGGACAAGAGCTGCCATCGCTGGAGTATCCAGTGAGGCGTCGACAAAGCAGGTGGTGGGGCCAGGGCAGGATGGAGGCGTCCCAGGCAGAGGAAATGTCACATCCATGACCTTTGGGGCGATGGTGGGTAAGAGCAGTGAAAGTACGGTCGGTGCTTCTGGCGCTGTCTCCAGGTGGTGGGGTCCCTGGGTTCCTCCTCCTGTCTGCACTCAGCTGGTGATCTCGTCCAGTCTTGTGGCTTTGAACACAGACTATGCTCTGATGGCTTTCGAGTGTCTGTCTCCAGGCTGGGCCTTCCCCAGGGCTTCAGACAACGGCATGCAGCTTCTTTTCCGAGATCCCATCGGAGTCTCAGCATTTACCTAACAGCCTGCTTCCCATCACCCCCTCCCGCCCGGACCGCCCCCGCCATGGCACCCTTCCACCTTGGCAGAGTATCCCTCCATCTTTCCGGGGCAGGAGGGGGGAAGCCTGGGAGCCTTCTGCACTCTTCCCTTCCTCCAGCCACCTCGCCTGGTTTGCCGTGGAGTCCGTTGCCTTTGCTTCAGGACGGGCTCATCTGCTGCCGCCCTGTCTGGTACGGAGGTGGCTCATCCGTGCGCTCCCAGTCTGGCTCCCTGCGCAGACACATCCCTTTGGTCTTCTTCATATAGCCGCTGTGTAATCAGATTCTTGACTTGTGATCCTCTTAAAATATACCAAGATGCTGTCTCTTTTTTTCTGGACCCTCAGTGATATCTCACCTCACTCAGAGTGAAGGCCAAGCCTGACAGTGGCCAGTGAGGCTGTGTGGTTTGGCCCGTGGTTTCCTCTCTGGGCTCATCTCCTGCTGTCCCGTCTTGCTCATTGCTCAGTCAGACTGATGTTCCTGAAATGCAAGGTGAGGTCTGCCTCAGAGCCTTTGCAGGTGCTGTTGCCACAGCTTGAAGAGCTCTTCTTCCAGTGGGCCTCATGGCTTTCTCCTGACCACCCCCTTGACACTTCTCATCCTGTCCGTGACGCTTACCTTCTAATATGCTGTGTGATTTCCTCTTTTTGTTAATTGTCCATCTCCCACTGGACTAAAAGCTTCCTGAAGGCAGGGCTTTTGTCTGTCTTGTTTCCTGCTCTGTCACAGCACAGGACATGGTGCCCGACTCACAGCAGGCTGGCAGCAAACCCCTGATGAGTTTATGAACAAAGGAGGAGATGCAGACACCTCATCCCGCAAGTGAAGGAAGAGAAAGTTACTCAGCAGTCAGAACGGCCAGGAAGTTTCCTATGTAGGGGCCATTTGGAGGCTGTCTTTAATTTTTATTTTAAAAGAAAAGTTCTTGATGGCTCTCTGGCTGCATCCTGCATTGGATAAATGTCTTTGGTACGTTGGGGAACTTGGCGTCTTCGTGGGCTAGAACTGTGCTCGCCCGCGGTGGCTCTTTGTGTAGTGAAATCAAGTTGAATCACAGCCTCCCTCTCCCCTGGGCGTTTCTTTGGGGAGGCGGGTGGGATGCATCCAGGAAGAGGAGCAGCTGCTAGACGCAGTGTGGCTGGAGAAGAGGAGAGCAGGCTGCTCCTTGAGGGGTGCGGAGCAGCTGTGGCGGATGCTCTGCTGAGCTTGGGCTGTGGGACCATCTGTCAGATGCTGGTGTCTGCCTCTTGGGCTAACGGTGTCCCGCGTGCCGCCTCCCCCCTTAGTCCTGTGCTGGGACTGTTTCTCAGGGCCACACCCATAATGCGGTTTGTCTCTGCGAGGACTGGAGGCGCCATCACCATCAAAATTACTGTTGAGTCTTGAAATATGGGCCTGTGCTTAACACTCTGTTTCTCAGACTGTGTCAATTTGCCCAGAGTACCTGCAGCCTGTTGGTTTTCTGCGTGATGAGCCTGTCCTCCAGTGTCCTGAGATTCTTGTGGCCTTCAGTGTCTGCACTCGGTTATTTGTGGAGGGGTGGACCGCCTCTGCAGAGGGAGGGACTGTTGCTGGTGAGAGGAGGTGCAGCTCGCCTTCCCCGTGGGCGAGGCGGTCAGCCCTGCTGCCGTCCAGCTGCAGTAACACAGTCCTGCCGCAGTCCCCATCTGGGGTGGCAGGAGCCTGCTGCTGGTGGCGACGTGCAGGGACTGTGGTGGGTGTCTGCTCAGCGGAGCCGTGGGAGCCCCGTGTCCACCTGGGGCCAAGTCTCTGTGCGCAGGCTGTGTGGTGGCTGACCGCAGCAGAGCTGGAGCCCTGGGCCGGCCGTGGGATCGTTGAGATGTTGATTTGCTTACACGCAGCTCCGTTATTGACCAGACGTTTGCAGAGGACTCGCGGTGCACCAGGTCATTCACTGCGGGCTCTGGGGTCCTGGTGACAGTGCCACGAGGGCCAGTGCTAGTTCTCTGCTTTGTATCCAGGTGCCTGAGACTCTGTGATGTTCACTGTGGTCACTCTCCTGCTGTTTCCTTAGGGCCCTGAGGTGACCTGGGACAGAGCCTTGTGTTCCCCCGAAAAATGGGTGCATGTGCCTCGGGATCTGGGAGAACAGGGACCGTGTTTCCCTCTGGTGCTTGGCCAGTAGCGAGACTCAGCGACTGTCCACCTGCTGGCTCTCATCCTCTCATGAATTAGCTTATTTTCCCTTTTCTCGGCGTCCGTCTTTTCTCCTGAGAGCCCCTGGGCACTCAGAGTTTCTGAGTCCGAGTAACTGTGACCTGAGGTTCCCTGGCATGGCCCTGCCCCGCCCATGTTGTCCCTCCAGCTTCCGTGTGTAACCACCCCGTTGAGTTTCCTGAGAGAGAGTCGTGTGGGATCTTACTGGCTCAGCCACTCCCCCCGCCCACACTTAATAGGTCAATTAAACATTCACTGTTATTTGGCCAGGTGCTAACCAGCTCGTTCCCGTCAGCTCGGCCTCCACGAGGCATCGGGTGTGGAACGTGGCTGCCCTGGGCTGCTGCCTTCATAGGAGCTGTGAGTATAACATGCTTCTTGTCAGGGCTGCGAGAGTGTCAGGGGACACGACTGGCATATCTTGTGTACATTTACACTCGCGGAGCTGATGTTGCAGCCATGGTCTCCGTCCGTGGCTTGACATAACGAGAAATGTGTTTCACCTCAAAACCCAGTATGTGTGTTTGCATGCGTGTGTGTGTGTGTCAAACAGAAGTTTTACAAAGCAGAAGTGACCTTAATACTTGCGGTGCACTGTCGTATTTTTGTCACGTTTAAATAGATGATGATCAGAAATTCATGGACTGTGTGTTGCCCGTCATGGGGAGGTTTTAACTTGTGGTTTGAAGAGCACTGGTGTCTGACTCCAGAGTCCATTGTGCTCCTCTGCGTTGTGGTGGCGAGGAGCAAAGCCAGCCCCCACCCCGTGCCTGCCTGAGGGAGCTGAGAGGCTGGTCTCAAGGACTGAGAGGCGAATGTCTGAAAGGTATTTCTGAAAGGCTGCAGGACAAGGGCCAAAATGAGTGACACAGGGAGAAGCCCTGGCGAGCAGGAGAGGTCAGGGAAGCCCTCTCAGAGGGAGTGACTGGAGCTGCTGGGCTGCTGCACAGAGGGAGGGAGGGGTGCGCTGGAGGAGGCGGGATGCAGAGGCGAAGGAGAGCTGTTTGGGATCTGTGCGAACTCCCTCACAGTACGACCTCCCTGTCAGGGGAACCTCTGCTGCTCTGGACGGCACACACACGGCAGAGTCAGTTCACCTCCTTACCCTTGTGCCTGGAATTGGTCTTGCTCAGGTTGGCTTTTTATTGTAGATCCAAGAAACTAACCTGAGTGTCAGGGTTGTTGTAAGCAGCCTGCTGTTTCAGAGTGATCCTTCCTCTCCATCTGCCACTTGGCAGAAATAACACACAGACTTGAAAAGGCCGCTGGGATGTTGGCACCACCTTTACAAACTCTTCTGCAGGAGGAGCCCCTGACCTCTCTGCCGGCGGCCCCTCCTAACTCAGGCCTGCATTCTGTGCCATGGCGGCCACCTCTGTTCCAGCTCCACCAGCCCGCCTTGCTTGCGCTTGCACACCTGCCCGCCATCGCTCATTCCAGGTCTGCCTCCTGGCCCTGATGTCGGGACTGGACTGAAATTCTCTTTCTTGCTGCCTCCTTGACCTCAGCTACTTTATGTCTTCTGTCTGTCTGCTTGGGGTCACCTCCCACTTCCCTGGCTTTGCTTGTGGACAGCCACAAAGGGGCACAGGTGATGTTGGCATCCTTGGACAGTTCTATTTGTCTGCCCTACTTGTTTGATTTCTTTTTTGAGAGAGGACTCTGAAACATATTTTAGTTTTTATTAAAAGTGTTGCTTTGCAGCTGGCCTGGTGGCGTAGTAGTTAGGTTTGCATGCTCTATTTTGGTGGCCCAGGGTTCACCAGTTCGGACCTATGCACGGCCATGCTGTGGTGGCATCCCACATACAAAACAGAGGAAGATTGGCACAGATGTTAGCTCAGCGACAATCCTCCTCACCAAAAAAAAGAAAAAAAAGATGATGCTTTGATTCCAAAGCCAAGACATGTTTATTATAGAAAAATCAAAAAGTACCAATAGAAAAAAAGAAAAGAAAAATTAGTTGAAATCCCTGCCTCCTCCAAATCATTGTTGACATTTTGATGTGTAACTTTCCAGATCTTTTTTTTTAATGTGTACATAGACTTTTTCTTTTCCTTTAAGGAAAAACTCGCTAGTAGAATAATATTGTCCTGTTACCCATATTTTCCCACCAGTGTTGTGAATATCTTTTCGTGTCATTGAACCTGCTGTTTCGTAGCCTGTTTGCTCATGTTATGAGTGGCTTTCCACTCAGGAAACCTTCCGCACAGCCTCATGAAGCCCGTTTCGTGTTTCATCAGGAGGTGGAGGTTTGGTTTTTGTCACCTGTTTCCTGTTAGTCATTAGTTTGTTCCTAGTTTTTCAGTTTAAAAATTAAAGCTGACTAGGCTCCTGAAGGCGGTTATTTCTGAATTACGGCGGTAAAACAGGTTCCTTCTCCACATTACAGAACCGAGCACGATGTCAGTCTGCTTCACCCGTCAGCCTTCCCGCCGCACGCTCGCTGTCTTGGTCTGGCCTGCCCGGCAGCGTCTCACTGAATACCCCGCTGTGTACAGCTGCTCGCGTCTCCTGCACGACTGTGTAAACGTGCCCTTTTCCCCTGAAGTCAGTTTCCCTTTCCTCCTGCCCACTTCTGTGTCCTTGGCTCTCCTGCGCGGCCTAGCTTCGTTTTCTTCTCCGAGTTGTTGGTGGGCAAAGGAGAAGTACATCTCTTGCTCATCTGGGGGCAGAGAAGGAATGAAGTTGGGTCCCGGCTGGAGGCCCAGCGGGGAGTGAAGGTGATGAGAGCCAGTGCGGGGGTCTGTTCAGAGGGAGAAGCGTCAGGACAGACCCACAAGCTCGGTGCCAGGTGCCCGCAGGTGGTGTGGCCTTCCCTGCAGCAGGAGCTGGGGATCCGGGAGAGGGGCGGCTTCTGGGCCTCGGGGGGACCTCAGTCTAGCGGATGGCACTAGGAAGTCCAGATGTGCTCAGGGGCCGTGTGCCACCAGGTCGGGCTCCACCTTGGGGGAGACAGGCTGGCCTGGGCTTGGTTGCATTGCCACTTGTTGGGGCTAATGACTTCCCTGCGATTCTGTTTTCTATTTGTAAAGTAGGGACAGTGCCCCCCTGCAGCGGTGTTGCCAGGTTTCGATGTTAGAAGGTTCTGGCCGTGGTGGGCCTGTGACACAGGGTATTGTGGGAAGCCTTTAGAGGCCCAGTGGGGTGCTGAGTCAGGAGCCACTGGCCTGGGGGGCCACGCTCACCTCCTGCGGCATCCGAGCGCAGCTTATGCTTGTGCATTTAGGTATCTGTCTGGTTTGCTCCCCCTGTCTCCATGTGTCCTGAAACAATCTGGGGTCCTTCGGGAATGCTGGCTCTGCTGCGAGGTGACGCAGGCCACGCAGAAGCAGAGGCTCGGCCGGCCTGCGTGTCTGAGTTTGCCGTCTCCCAGGAGACCCGAGGTTTTCCTCCGGGAGCGGAGGACCTGCTGTGTGTGGAGATTCAGGGACTTTGTGAGGGTTGTAGAATTGAGCTTAATCACATAGGTCAGAGGGGAGATGGATTTGGGGAACAAATGAATCGGGAGGCCCTGGCACGTTCCTTGACGTATTTTTAAATTAAACGTATGATTTTATGAAATGGGCCATTGTCTTCTCTCTCTCCTTTTACAGAAAGGGAAAAATGGTGTTCTGTCTATTTCCCACCCTCCTAAGGGTGGGACACTGTCCCCTCTTGGCCTCGTTTGCGTGGTCTTTGGTGACTCAGCCTCTGGCCCTTGGAGACGATGTTCTGGGGCGGCTGTTAGCTGGTGGGGCTGTGCTGAGAGCTGCGAGGGATTGTGTCCAGGGGTGCAGTTTGTGTGCGGTCCATCCCTCCCACTTGAGCTCTTGGGAAGAGGAGCCGTGAACAGGGAGTCCCTGGAGGCCCAGAGGACCAGCTGGTTTCAGCAGTGGGCAGACATGGGCCTGCGTGAAGCTCTCAGCTCAGGTGGGCATCGGTGCGCGCTGGCGCCTCACGGAGCCCAGCGGTCTTGGGTTCCAACATCTGATCTGAGTTTCAGCAGCTACGTTTCTGAGCCCTTTGGTGGGTGGGTCTTTGGGCCCCTCCCTCTGGTTTCCCTGGCTGGGGAGACTTGCAGGAGTGTGATCTACATCTTATCCACAAACTGATCAAGTCTAGAGGGCCCGACGCCATGTCCCGTTCACCCCTGGGTGCTGAGAACTGGCGTTGTCAGTGCTGGCCCTCCCCACAGGCACGTGGCCGCTGTGCCCGCTTGGTAAACTCCGGGTAAATGGCAGTGTCGGGCTCCCCTGGGGCTTAGAGAGCTCAACTCAGAACCGACCCCAGGCAGTGGAGTCAGAGGCCCAGGAATATTGCACAAGTTTGTGGATTCTCTCAGGGGTAGAAACGCCCATAACTGGCGAGTCCAGGAATGGACTCTGCCCGGAGCCCGCCTGTCCCTTCTTGGGATAGTCATCTAAGAATGCCAGACTTGCAAGGAGTGGAGAGGAAGACCCCCATGAAGTTTAGATGGAGTACCTAGTAATTAACTTGGGGCCTATACTTTAGGGAGTTTACCCTTTTATAAATTTCAAAAACTACGTTTTGGGTCTAACTTGACAATGTCCTATCCACAGATGAAGTATCTTGTGCTGTGCTTCATTAGTTTTAGTCAATTGCTAATTTGTTTCATTTGGACGTGGAGAATATATGGGTGCAAAGCTCGGGTGAAGAATTTCCATACTGATTACAGTAGTAAAAATGTAATTTATTATTATGAATTTAAACGCATTCTTACATTAGCGAGTCCTTTGCATTCATTGTCTTTACAAGCCTCATGTATCTGCTCATGTTTGTTAACTTTTGTCAGTTCTGTTGTTTTATTTGAATCACTTCCTATCCACCTAAAATGTTGAGGATGCTGACATGCGTTCATGCTTTCCCCTTAGAGTCTGGCCTCTGCCTTGGCAAGATGGGAACACTTCTGTGAATTGGTTAGATTATACAAAACAGCCCAAAACAGTCCAGCTCTTAGTGTTTCATTAAACTACTGTGGCAATTCCACGTATTGATGGCGTCGTTACAGAAGACACTTGGACCCGTGAGGAATGGGGAGGCCCGGCGAGGTCAGGGGAGGCCCTTGGAGGAGTGTGCTGTGGCGGCCTGTGTTCCGTCTGTGCTCGGTCGGGGCTCCCATACGGAGTATGGATTCTGAAAATGAGAGAGGAGCCTGCCCACCTTTACTTTATTTCATTTCAGGACGCGAGAGAGGAATCAGTTTTTGAAGCTGGAATAGTATTTTCTCTTTCCACACGTGGAAACAAGGGGAGCGCTGAAGAAATGTGAGGAATTGATAAGACTTGAGCTTCTTGTAGTGAAAGTGTGCAAACTGCAAAAAGACGCCCACTTTCAAACTGGAGGTGTAAACACGCTTTGTACTCACACTTTTTTCATGCCAAAAAAGGCCTGTGTCGTCCAGTGATTTGCCTTGTGACTGAGAGGTCGCTGCTTTTGAATTCGAACATCCCCAGAGGTGTTTACTGTTAGCCACTTGCCCGTGTTGGTTCTGCTTCCTTCCTTCCTTCCCTCCCTCCCTCCTCCCCCTCCTCCCTCCGCTCCTTCCCTGATTCTGCCTCCTGCTTTGCACCAGCCTCTTCCTTCTCCCGTCTGCTCTGCCCTGCCATCCCCGTCTCCCTGGGGCCCTCTGGGTGTACTGCCACCTCCCTCTTTCCCTGGTCTCGTCCTCCCAGCTCCTCAGTCTCTGAACTGCCTGCCCTGGATCTTCCACCTGCAGGCACCTGCTCTTGGGTCCTCTGTAACTGAGTTGACTGTGGATGGAGGTCCCAGGGCACAGAGGGAGTCCTCTTGGCTCTGGAGGAAGGGCGTGTGCAGCTTGCCCTCACAGCGTGTGAAGGCGGGCGGGATGGGCCCTGGAGCGGAGGTCTGCCAGCGGGAGGAGGAGCCGGTTTGTCCTCATTCTCCAGAGCAAGCCTGTTGGCTCCCCAATGAGCCGCACTTTGGTTTTCTTCATTCTGATCCAAGAACGCTTCCTGGAGTCTCGTTTCTGTCAGTGGTTTTGTACGGGCTGCTGGTTTCTTCCTAATGACTTTCTGGTTACAGGAATATTTTGTCCTGTGTTTGCATTAGTGTTAGTAAAGATGTGACACAGTGCATGACTTCTTTTTCAAAACTGCCTTCTCGTCGCCCCAGAAGAGCATCTCCTGTGGCTGGGATTTGAGACAGGATGAAGTGCTCCTCGTGCCTCAGTGACCAGCTAGCGTAGTCTCTCGGCCCACATGTTCTTCTCTTTTCCTCGAGACTTCCGGGTCTGAGCTCTGTGGTTGGGGTGGATGTGCCAGTGGCGTGGAAATCCTTGCTGCTGACCTCACCTGCGGAGATTGTGGGCCTGGCGCGGGCACAGGGATCTGCCAGAACTTTGTGTCAGGCAGGAAATCGTGTGAGTTGCTGCTCAGGATTAACCAACGGGAGCAGCTCTGAACAGATGCATTCTTCTGGCCGGGCTCCTCCCTTAGGAAAGTGGATGAGGAAGCCTTTTAGCCTGGAATTCTTGCCGACAGGCTGACCCGGGGTCAGGATGGTGGGTCAGGCTGGGAACATTCCACAGTATGGCGGGCGAAGAAGGACGTAGGGGGACGTGGTATAGACTGGCATCGGAAGGGGTCTCAGTGAAGGTCACCCAGCCCTGGGCACACCTCGGGTGCCCGTCCTGAGAGCAGGGCCCCGTGGAAGACCCTGACGAAGAGCGCGAGCCCTGGAGCTGGCCAGGCATGCGCGTGGATCCCGGCCCCGCTGCCCGTTCGCTGTGGTCTGGGATCCTCAGCCTCCGTGTCGTCCTCATCTGTGAAGTGGGATAAGAGGAAGATCGACTTCCTAGAGTTTTGTGAGGGTTCCGTGGAGAAGGGGTGTAAAATGCTGGGCATGTTTCCTGGCACGCAGTTCAGTAACGACAGCTGACAGGACTCTCGCTGCGTCTGTGCTGCTTTCTAACTTTCCCCGAAACCACCCTGAAGACAGTGCCGTGGAATTGTCTTCACTTCCACGGCGGCTCAGTGTGGTGTCTCCGTGCTGGGGTGCGTCACCCCTGGGCGCCCGTGGAGGTGGGTGGCGAGGTTGTGAGGATCGACTCCAGGTCCTTGGGCCTCGGCTGCTCCTTCCTGGCGCTGAGACTGCCTCTGCGGTGCCCGTCACGCCAGGTCGCCTGTCCAGCCCCCTCCACAGTGGCCGCTGCCGTTTTCCTGAAGGAGGCCTCTCTCCCCGGCTCCAGTCTTCCCTGCTGCCTTGTCCCGAGGGGTCAGACCTTGGGGCGCAGGGCAAAGGGGTCGGCGTGGGATGCTGGTTCCCGTGAAGCCGCCTTTCCTGGAGCCGCCATAACCCCTTTCACTAAGAGCTGGCTCCTCAGTAATGTGTTACTTGTAGGGCTTAAGGCATCAAAGTTGGAAGTAACTGTGTTGTTTTGATCATAGCTTATTGATGATATTTGTGGTAGTTACACTATCTGGGAGAGTGTCTTCTATATTTAAGCTCAATGTCACAGGACATTTTAGAAAATTAAATTTAAAAATGTATTTTTGTGTCAAAGGATGGTAGGGTGACCAATAAGATACCCTAACACATAGAATTACGTTAGGAAAATTGACATAGAAATGAGATTCACAGGAGAAAGAAGAATGACGTAAAGTCTCCAACTGTTAGGGAAAACTGGTTCATTTTTAAATGGATGGTGGCTGATATCAAATTGTTGTGGTTTTTATATTCCTTTGGATGCTTTTGGAAGAGTGTAGTAGGAAAATACAGCTTTAAAATTCTTTAAACTTAGGATGCAAACTTTGAGATGTCAACCTAAAAGTGGGTCTGGGACATGGTTTCTGAGAGTTTTGGGAGGTGTGACAGCGGACACGCTTGAAGACGCGTGTTGTGTTCTGCGTGTTGGTCTCACGTGGGGCGGCCTGTTCTTGCTGCTCTTTCTCTGTGGGCGCAGGATGAGCGCTCCGGGCTTCACGTCCTCCTACCTGTGCTCATGTAGTCTTTGACTGAGAACCCGGATGTCTCTCCTGCGCCAGATGCAGTGCCTGGGACACCCGAGGAGACAGCGGGTCCCTTCGTGGAGTTGGCGCTCTGCCTGGATCTTGGGTCGGAAATGGTGATGGTGGGAGCTGCCATAATAGGTGACGGCGTGTGGTGGTTGAGGTGGGGCATCCATGGTTCAGCCCTTGGTCCTTGCCTCACTCCCAGAACCCACTGACGATGCTCTTGGTTCCTGCAGGGGCTGTTGCCTCTCCAGAGAAGACCAGGTTAACGTGTGTATCTGTCAGAATTAAACGTGCTGAAATTGGGGCGAATAGGGGACTTTGTTGTCTTGGTTTGACTGGGTTTTTATAAAGAGCATGGTATTCCATGGAGTCTTTGGGAAATGAGATTGAAGTTGCTCTTTGAAGGTGCAGTCCTGGGGGTAGCGCTCAGAGCCGTGGCTGCACATCTCTGCTGCTGGGTTTCTTCGTTCGTGATTTGGGAGGTTACTGGGGTGAGTATTTTGGGGACATGCAGAACTAAGACTAGAACAGACTAAGTCCCCTGATAGGATCGTGTTCCGGACACTTCTCGGTGGTTTATTGTTGCACTATGCTAATTTATTAATGTGATTAATGGTATTTGAGGGATGTGAGACCCAAAAATTAATGTGCTGAATTCAACATTTTGCATAATTTCTCTTAATTCACTTTTGAAAAGTATAGTAAAGAAATTGTTTGTTAAAGTAAAGGAGCCCAACTTTATTTTGCTTTTTCCCCAGGTGAGAAGAAATGGATTATCTCAGACAGCGAGTCAGGAGGAGAGGAAGCGGCAGGAGGTATGTGTCCCCGGAGCAGAGCCCGAGTGTGTGAGCTCCCTGCGTGTGCACCCGCTCTGCGCATGCCTCTGAAACTGTGTTCATCCTGTCCTTTTCACAAAAGCAGTATGCGGTCACTGCCAAATAAGACGACACATAAGCCCCAGAAGAATATGTTAAATATCCCAATGTCATTTTAACTTAACAGAGCTCCTGGTCCAGGCATTTAAACTGGAAGAAATATGTTGAAAAATGAAACAGACATTGGATCCTGGAACTCAAACAGGATATTGGTGGGAAAACTGGTGAAATCTGAATAAAGTGTGTATGTTCGTCTGCAAAGTATAGCGTACCCTAGTTTGGGGAGGCTGGGTGAAGGAACAGGGACTCTGAACCCTCTGTGCAAGGTTTCTGTAAGTCTAATTATAGCAGAATAAAAGTTTACTTAATGAAAAATGAAAGAGATAATAATAGGGTTCCACAACTTGAAGTTTAAATAAATGTGGTTTAAGAAAATTGCTCTTTGGAATAGTACCATGCAGCTCTCCACGTGCTTTCCGCCTGTTCTCACGTGCTTCAGTATGGATATACGTACGTTTGTGCGTGTACGTGCATGCACGTGGATTCCACCAAGGACTCCAGGTGTCCTTGTCTTATTTCATTGGCCTTGAATAATGCAAAAATATACGGCACATTACAGTGCCAATTTTTTAAATTTAAAAAAAGATTAGTACATAACATTGGTATACTCATCACTGAGAATTAACGAACGTATCACATTTATAATGTTTTCTCCAGACTTTTTCAAAGTAAAGAAAATAAGACTTTCAATAAAGTAGGAGTCCTGTGTTGTCCTCCTCAGTCCCATTCCCTTCTTCTCCTCCAAGGCAGGAAGGAAGAATTATAAATTGATGTGTATCCGTCCATGCTGTGGCTTTAAATCATGTATTACAGATATTTATGCATGGATACTTGTGTGTGTGTTAAAATGTAGGTAAGTGACAGGATTCTGAACATGCTTTTTGGTTATTTACTTTTTACATTCAACATTGTTTTTGAGATTAACCCGTGTTGATGCATATTAACCTAGATCATTCATTCACACCACTACGTAGTATTCCATTCTATAAATACCACTTTTTTTGGTTGTTAAATCTGGCCTCCAAATGATGGCAATGGGTGGTGTGTTTTTTCTCTGTTAACACTGCAGTGTAAATGATGTTTCTCTCTCCTTGGGGGCAATTCAAGAGCAGCTCCAGCATCCTAATCCCATTCAGACACGTCTGCTCTTTAAACGTTTTCTGTTTGTCCTGTTCTATTTCCCTTGTATTTTGAAAATATTTATTCAGATTTGTGATATAGAAAGTAATGACAGCAGCAGATCTAACCAGGCCCACTTTCTGTTCCTGTGTAGCTGTTTCAGCTGGTCTAACCTGATCTGTTTTTAAATAGTTGATGGCTCTCTTGTTGGTTGTTTCGACAATTATTATGTTAAACTTACTATTAAATTACCACTTATTCATCTTTTCATGTCATCTGTTCTCTATAGTTCATCATATCTTTTTTTTTTATTGAGGTCACATTGGTTTATAGCATTATATAAATTTCAGGTGTACATTGCTATATTTCGACTTCTGTATAGACTGCATCATGTTCACCACCGATAGTCTGGTTTCCATCTGTTCCTATACACATGTGCCCTTTTACCCCTTTCGCCCTCCCCCTGCCCCCTTCCCCTCTGGTAACCACTAATCTGTTCTCATTATCTATGTGATTGTTTATCTTTCACATATGAGTGAAATCATAGGATGTTTGTCTTTCTCTGTCTGGCTTTTTTCGCTTAGCATAATACCCTCAAGGTCCATCAGTGTTGTCACAAATGGCAAGATTTCGTCATTTCTTATGGCTGAGTTGTATTCTGTTGTGTATATATACCACATCTTTATCCATGCATCAATTGATGGGCCATCATATTTTTGGTTCCAGTCTTAGTATTGTGGGTTTGATTACAAAACCTTTGCTTTTGAAAACATTTTCAGCCCTTCCAAGGCACCATGTCCATCGACAACCTGAAATCCACTGTTTTTGGTCAGAGAGGTTGTCTTTGGTTTGTGTTACTTTTCCTGGGATAACTGTGTTGGTTGACTAGAGTTACACGAGACACAGGCGAGTAGAGTCTGAACGTCCTTCCTCTTTACTCATTGGGTGGTTACGTCACTTTACCCCCTGGAACACGGCCAACCCTGGCCCAGCACATTTAAGTCAGACTTCCCAAACCCCTGGGAAAGGAAGGTGAGCACTGAGACTAGCACCAGGAACCCTACTTACAAACGTGGCCCACCCCCACAGCTGGGCGTCTGCATGCCCCTGCCCATCCTCCTCTGTCGGCAGAGCTCAGGGACTTCTGGGAACAGCCACCTGTGCCTTTGGGCCGAGGGCTGGAGCTGGGGGAGCTGGGAGTGCTGGAGGCCGAAGTGATGGTGCCTGTGTTCCTGGGGAGGGGTGAGTCTGCAGCCTGCGAGGACGTTCACCACCCCTCCCTGAGAAGGAATTCTCCCACACTGCCCTTCTTGGAGGGCCTGAGGTTGATTTCCTTAAGGAGCTAGACAAATTCCTCATGCAGGGCCTTGGCGCCTATCCACACTTGTGGGTTGGCTTTGCATCATCATTGCATGCTTATCAGGTAAACCACTGCATGCCTGACACCAAGAGTTTCCACAGAGGGTCCTTCGCTCCTTCTCGAGACACTGACAAGGGCAGAGGGGGTGGCAGTGGACAGAATTCCTTTCCATTGTATGAGTTTATATGAAGGAATTCCTGTGGCTCATAAGAGCCTTTTGAGGGAGGCTCCAGTCACACTCTCTGAATACACCAGAATATTTGCCGTTATTGACTGCAAATTAGTTACATTAAAACATAAGGAGAGGAAGGGCCTGCAGGAGAGGGCAGCGAGGGAATGTGTTTGTGAGAAATTTTCTCTGAACCCCAGTGACGGCCATAAATGCTTCCCGTCCCAGAGCAGCATGCTTTGAAAGCAGGGCTGGACGAGATGACCCCAGAGATTAAGTGGTATCGCACTGAGATGTCAGGACATGCCCTAGCTTCCTTCCAAGATCCCACCTCTCTGCACAGATGCCCTCAGGATGCGGTTTTGGGTCATCCACGTTGCTTTCATTTCTTTGTATTCACACTGGGCGCTGACCCTGCTTCTCGAAACTTGAATATGTGCGCCTTAAGCAAAGACACTGGTTTGGTGATGCAGTGCTTAAAGGCTTATCTTTTTGTACTTTTCAAGATATTATGTCATTCTTATAGCAGAATTATTAGAGCTATATTCAGTTCTTCAATTAGGAGAATTAAGATAGGTTTCTTTTTCCTTCTTCCTAGGCTATCTTTGAAGTCATATCCTCTGAACATTCCTATTTACTCAGCTTGGAGATCTTGATACGAATGTTTAAAAATTCTAAGGAGCTGAGCGATACGATGACCAAAATAGAGAGTCACCATCTTTTCTCCAATATTACGGACGTCTGTGAGGCCAGCAGAAAGTAAGTCCACGTCGGGTTGCCTTGGTTGTGCCAGGACGGTGCGTACTGACCGTTGTCTGTGCTTTCACAGAAGAAAGGTGGTTAGAGGCGTCCAGTGTCTTCTTCATTCCTTTGGTTTTTATCTTTCTTCCTTAAAGTAAATGTGAAGATACGGTTCAGGGTGTTGACGTGTAGACAGATGCTGAGGGTGTGATTGATTGTCACGGCAGACGGTCACCCGGAGGTCTCTCCCACCCCTTCTCCTCGCTCTCCCCCTTATGAGTTATGCAATAATAGAACAATGTTTAGTTGCGAGGGAAAAAAGTAACTCACAGTCCTACCGTTCACATACAAAAATTACCTTTGTTTACATTTTCACGTTCTTGTCTTTGTTCATATATGTAAATGTTATTTAAAAAAATACACTCATGGTGACCATAACGATTTCTGTAGTTTTCCCTACTTAATATTCTTATTAAATATTCTTATTAATAGTCTACTTAATACTTAACATTAAGCATTATGGGAAGAGTCTCCATTATTATTATTTTTCATGACTGCAAGAAGCTGTTTGTACACCGTGGTGAGTCTTATATGCCCTGAGTGACCCGCGCAGCCTGTGCTGGAGCCCTGTGCCAGCCCAGGACTAAATTGGGCCTTAGAGAGCTGCCATTTCGTTGGTCAGAATGGATTAACTATTGGCCATTTTATGAGATTGGGCCAGAGGTGGGTTGACGGCACAACTAGTGAAGGTTAAGCTTCAAGGCTCCTCGCTTGCTTCTCACTTAAGTATTTGCTTTTGTGCTGAATTTTTTCTTAGAGGCCTGCAAGTTGTACAGCTTTAGGGGCTGCAAAAGCTGGATTGTCCCTGGGGAGGGTTCCTTGTGAATCTGCATGTTGCTCACCTGTCCCTTCAGGGCGGAGCCGAGTGGACAGTGATGACACCATGTTCCTGTCACCTGGCTCCGGCACTGTGGGCAGGTGGATTTTCCTTTTAACTACAGGGTTGAACATTGTGCTGAATGCATTAGCGTGTGAGTGGGGCTGCTTGTGGGAGACGGGGTCTCCAAATAGCTCATGATGGTGGTACAACCTCAGAAGCCAGATCTGCCACCAGAAGAGATCCCAGCAAGCTTGCTGTTGACATGGATACTTAAAAGCACGTGTTCGAGGGCCCACTGGGCCTGTGGGGGCCGAGGGCTATGGCGCAGGTGTGGGCGGGCACCCCAGCATGGAATCCTCTTTCAGAAGCTGGATGGTTGCCCACGTTCAGCACATTGGTCCTTTTGGAACCAGTCTTGCCAGTTTGGGTAAGAGAAATGAAAATCTCTTTTTCCCCTTCAGCAAAGAGGGCAGAACTCGAGCCGTAGATGGTGTGTCCGTGTTGGGGAGGCATTTGAATTTCACAATGAGTCGGGTTCATTTTAACTTGCGCGTTGGTTGAACTATGAGAACAAAGCTCCATATTAGATACGATGCTATAAAGAATTACTACCGTTTTGATGACTGTGAGATGTGAGTGGTGATTTTAATTACCAGAATATGTCTTCTGAGAGCTGCAGAGGCGTGTTTTTATTCCTCTCTGGGGTTGTGCTGTGAACCACGTGGCCCTCAGTGGCTTCTCACAGTGTATGAAAACTCCAGGGGAAGCTTGTAGTAAATTCCGACAGGAGCACAACAGCTCTTGAACAGAGGACGCTCCAGGTCTGGGCCTCGACAGACAGCACGGCTCGTGTGTCAGCGAGGTTCAGAAGGAGTGTGGGCTCCGGCCGTTGGTTCCTTGGTCGTTGGATAACCTTGAGCAGGTTCCTGAACCTCTCCAGCCCATTCTTTATGTATAAAATGGGGATAAAAATGTCCATAATTGGTTAATCCTGAAATAAGTCATCTTATTTAAATTATAGTTTAAAATTTTATTACTTTAATTTTAATCATTTACAGAATTTAAATCTTCCATGAGTTTATTAAAAAGTTTTCATTTCTATAGTAGCTTATATTAAGAGGCTATCTGGATATTTTTGTCTCTTTTTTATTTTTAAAACAAAGCTCAGAAACTTATCAGCCTCCATTAAATGATAAAGAAAGGGGGCTGACCCGGTGGCATAGTGGTTAAGTTCACACGCTCTGCTTTGGCGGCCTGGGGTTTGCAGATTTGGATCCGGGGTGTCTGATTTCTGGGGTCTTCCTTGGTATCTAACTGCTTACTGCTGGGGTGCAATTTACTGACCCTCTCTGGTCCTTGTCTGCTGAGGAGGAGACAGCCATGCTGTGGTGGTGTCCTGCATACAAAATAGAGAAAGATGGCACAGATGTTAGCTCAGGGCCAGTCTTCCTCACCAAAAAAATAAAACAAAAAAACAAGCAAGATGGGGAAATATCCTTCTCCTTTACATTTTTGTTTCCTTTATACTTGAAATGCAGTGTTTTAATTTGCATAGCTGCCTGTGTGATACCTGATCTCTCTTATGATGTGTTTCAACTAGGAATGTTCAGCTTCCAGGCGATCATCCTGTGTCTGTATCATAGTAACTTACAGAACAAGAGTTTATTTGGTTTGGTTTGGAACACGCCTTTCAGACACAGCCTTTTTAAAATCCCAAGTCCAAGATTCACGCAGCCCGTTTCCTTCTGTGCACCTGTTGTTGACCTTCCAGTGTTTGGTCTCTGAGAGTGACTCTCCACTGACGGCTTCTTAGCGTGCTCCCTGGGGGAGAGTTTCCAGTCCTCAAAGGTGTAACGTAAAATCTTGAGTAAAGCAGATGACCAGCGTCTGAGTTAGTTCCTACTGAGGGAGCATGGCCCTGTTAAGCGTGGCAGGATCCAGACTGTCGTCGCTGTTTGGCTTCACCCAACGAACCTGCAGCTGCTGGAGCTGGGGCATGTGCTGCAGGCCGAGCTCAGGACAGGCTCGACATGCGGCTGAGCATTGCGATGCCTGGTCCCCTTTGTGGTGTCTCAGGTTCTTTGCTGTCTCCTGTGAACAGTGTGCGACGACATCATGTGGAAACAGACAGGCAGGGACAAGACCATCCTGATCTGGGTTTGATGAGATCCTGGAGTGGGTGGAGGTCTAAGCGGTGGTGCTGGGGGGGGCTCACCTCCTCGGGGCACTGGGAAATGTGTTTCTGGTTGCCCCTGTGACTTGGGGACTCTGCTGGCACTAGGAGATGGGGGACAGACCCTCTGCGATTGGTTGGACTGTCCTGGACAAGCAGGAAGCGTCTGCCCACTGCCACGTGCGCCCTCCTTGCGATGCCTGGGCAGAGTGAAAAGAAGGCAAGCCCAGGGCAGGATTCTGGGACGGAAGTGTCTCAGGAGCCTGTGGTGGGACAGAAGCCAGGAGCGCAGGATGAGGACCAGAGGGCCTTCCTTCTCAAGCCCCGGGGCCGTGCAGGGCCAGCCTCTCTCTGCAGCCTTCCTGACCCTCTGCCTTGGGGCCTGGCCTGTGTGCCCCGTGCCCTCTGTAGGAGCGGGTGCGGGAGGAGCTGGACCCTCCATCCTGAAGACTGCCACTCTTGTCTTCTCCTTGGGACCGTGAGAGCTAGTCCTTTAAGTCTGGCAGTACCCCAGGCTCTTGGGTCAGCACCGGGCAGAGCCCTTGACCTACCGGCTCTGGGCCTCCTCCCCCACCTTCTGTGCGGTGACTTCCTCTGACTCACCACATGGAGTCTCCCTGGATTCATATCCCCGTCTTCAAGGACCAAGGGTGTCCTGAAAACCTGGCCTTCCCAC
Organism: Equus asinus; assembly: GCF_041296235.1. Taxonomy (NCBI): domain Eukaryota; kingdom Metazoa; phylum Chordata; class Mammalia; order Perissodactyla; family Equidae; genus Equus; species Equus asinus. The sequence continues at coordinate 97,655,203 of NC_091810.1, forward strand.
GAGGAAGGCAGAGCTAGGGGCCTTTCGTTTAGACGTGTCTTAGCTCGCAGCTGAACTCCACACGGCACACGCACACTTGTCTGGATCCTTGGCTGAGTCTTTTTTTGTTCTGCTTTCACATAGCTGTGTTCATTTAGAATCACCTACAGATAATTGCTGTGCTAATAGAAAAAGACCTACAAGTGTGATTAATTTACATTTGCAACAGAACGTGATCTAATCCCAGTTGTTTTAAATCTAAGGTGTGCCAATGGTAAGAGATGGACGCTATCAGGAAAGAAATTGCCTTTTGTATAGGATGGACTATTAACCCTGGTGCTATGTTAGAGACGGGAAGGGCTGAGGTCTTTTGGGTTAAAAGGAATTGTGCAAAATGAAAACTAGATGAGCCTTTGTATCGATGTTTTATAACATGATGTATTTTTACTCTCAGTTCTGAGTTTTCGTCCTAACTATCTAGTTGTGCTAACAGTATTTAAGCTTTTCTGAGAGGTAGAGGGTACTGTTATTTGTAACCTGTGAAAATATGCAGGTGCAGAACTTCACAGATGCAGGTTTTCCTTTCTCCCATTACACGGTCAAAACATTGGCATTTCTTTGGGAAATAATTTAAAGATAAAACTGTGTTGTCTTCAGTTTCTGCAAAGTAAAAATATCCATCAATGCGTTTTTGTGTCTGAGGAACTGAATTTGTTCCCAGCACGTAATGAGCAGCTAATGGCAGATTCTCCAGTTTCTGCTTCGCATGGAGGAGTCTGTTTCAGTAACGCTGAACGTACGGAGTGGTCCCCACCCAGCACGTGCTCGTCCACAAGATTCTTTTCCCTAATTTTAATCAGATTATATTAAAGTTGAAATATCTGGGACACGAAATACTGTTTTTAAATGCACATGCTTTAATATTCTATGAAATGACTTCGTTTTATTAAAAAATGGCATTTTACTCAAATAAAGGCACAATGTATCTGTGTTGTGAAGCATGTTTTCTATTTGGTAGTTGCAATTCTAGACTTTAATGCATTCACAGTAAACCTTCAAAACTTTTATAGTGTTAATATTAGCATTTCATCCTTCCTAATTCTTTTTTTTTTTTAAAGATTTTACTTTTCCTTTTTCTCCCCAAAGTCCCCCGGTGCATAGTTGTATATTCCTAGCTGTGGGTCCCTCCAGTCGTGGCATGTGAGACGCTGCCTCAGCATGGCCTGATGAGCAGTGCCACGTCCGCGCCCAGGATTTGAACCAGTGAAACCCCGACCCGCCGCAGTGGAGCCCGCAAACCCAACCACTCAGCCACGAGGCCGGCCCCTGATTAATTCTTAAAGCTACATTTTAAAAGAGAAACATTAAATTTAACAAGGAGAACGTGGAGGTCTCCGCGTGGGGGAAGGTGTTTCACTGCTGCCCTGAGGTAATGGCTGTTGCCTTTGTTTTTCGTGAGCAAGTGCTCTTTTCTTATTCAGTAAACAGCGTAAGTTCACCACAGAGATTTTGGTAAAGAAAGCAATTGCCCTATTAATATAACAGAGGAACTTTTCCTTTTTCAAACCGAACTTCTTCCGCTGACGGTTGAAGACAGTGGCCTTAGAAGCTGCTCCTTATGACCTTTGACTTTTTCCCCCTCCTGAGATGAATACACAAAGACGTTTGTTGGAAATGCACCACAAGCCCTCGACAGCAGCCTGGCGTTTCAGTCAGGTCACTGGGCTTATCAATAACGAGCATCTGAAGTAAGAGTGAGAGAAATCAGTTGTTCTCTGTATCGGCGGCAAGTCGAGAAATACAGGCTGCAGATGTCTTAGACCCACGCCCCTCAGAGGTGACTGATGAGATGCGTGGCCTTACACTCGTTCCCTTCTGGAATCCCGTGAGCACGAGGGGAGGGTCAGCGCAGACTCATGGGGATAAGGAACGCGAGGCAGGACAGCGGCAGCCACGGTTGCGCACCTGGCGGACACTCCCAGTGACACTGCGACCATCTGAGAAAGTTCAGCTGAAGCGTCATGAGGACAGCCAAGAAGGACCAGACTTAAACCCCGGAACCTCTGGGAGGTGCAGGGCTTGGGGAGGGCGGGGAAGCTGGGCTGGACGGGGGTCTGGGAAAGCCTGTTAGGGAAGCAGTCAGAGCCAGGCCTCGCTGTGCACGCGGGGGTGGCGCCCGCCCGCCCCACGCCCGCAGCCGCTCAGAATCATGGACTCTGGACAGGAGGCCCAAGGTCAGGAGGGAGGAAGGCCCTGTCAACTGGGAAATGAGGACAAGTGACAGCGACAGCTGAGCCCTCGTCCCCACCCTCCTTTGGAGCCCTGGAGCCAGGTGTATGCCCTTTGCCCTGTTGTCAAATGGCGACTGGCTTTAGTTTAAGTAACATTTTATAATTTTCATCAAGGGTACGCATGTTCAAATACATGATTTTTATCATTAAGTTTTGCAGGAAGCAACAAGTTAAAGATTACAGCACAAATATGTAAAGCCTCAAACTTTAAAAATACATTCATTGTGGTCACACGGTAGGCAAGCGCTTACCTGGGACTCTCGGTCTCTCCCTCTCTCCTGGGGGGATGGTGTGTCCAGCCTCAGGCTGCTGTGGGCACCACATGCAGGCACACGTGTCAGGTGTCGGCCCGGCACTGGGGAAGCTCCCGGACGGCGATGATTCTGTCAGCATCGTTGCTGTCGCCTTGACCCTCTGAGTCTGGAATTCCGAAATGTCTCTGGATGTTGTTTTTGTTGACTTTGGTGTGTGAGTCCTCTCTCTGTGGCCTCTGCCGGCGCTGGTCCAGGGCCAAAGAGCAGGTCTTGGTTCCTGTGGACTCAACGCGGCGGTCGTGCAAGTTTGTCTGTAGGATGGTTGTGGCGCGTTCTGCAGCGCTGTGGCAGTCGTGTTTATTTTGATGTTGAGTGAAGTCTACGTGAATACATTCTTCCCTCCTCACAGAGCGCATTAGCCCTGACTCTGGTTAGGACTCCCCCAACTGGTGTTTCCTCGCGAGAGGCATTCCTGCACCGGCCTCAGAACAGGCAGGCACGCTGCAGCTGCCAGGAGGCTGTGCTGGTTAGTTTCTGTGGATCTGGCCTGCTCTGTGCTTTTTTGCCTCTTGGCACTGCGTTCACAAGCTCTGGGAGGCTGTGGACTCTGCGTTGTCACACTGACAGAGACGTAAACGTGGATAATGATCCTGGGTGGGACAGATGAAAGTGTTCCAAGCGTGGTCATCTGCTGCTATCCATCTTAAACGAGGGTAGAACTTTGTGGGAAAGGAAACAATGGCTGGGTTTGCGTGCACCGCCTCATCTGCGCTGTATTTACAGCTGTGGGTTTTGAGGCATTATGTGGATTTTAGACTCTGCCAGTTGTGAGTTACACGAGCAGGACCACACAGTTGTTCTGGCCGATGGAAGAGGTTTGACTGTAAACTTTGTGATCCAGCCAAGTTAAACCCAGCACTTGATTAGCACAAGGAGAGTGGCTGATGAATTAAGTTTCAAAACCAAGCTCTTTTAAGCTTTCCAATTGCTTATTTATTATGGGATGTTGCTTCTAATTGCTGTGCATTAATTACTAGCGTCTGGGCGTCCGTTTCTGTTTTTCCAACCCTCTTTTTATTTCCCCTGATTTATTCCTTTGGCACACGTGTGAAGTCCCATCATTTCCCCTTTGCAGGCAAGGAGACTGAGACCCAAGTAAATTGTATGATTTGCTTAGGACCTTTCACTTAAATGGAATTGAAACCAGTGAGTCTTTTCATTCTTAGGAATGCGGTCCCCTAGACTCATTCTTCAAAAGTACACGTGTATTTTATGTGCAGCGGATGTTCCAGCCTCAAGAGCTAAGTGTCAATCAGGCCTCTGCGAGGGACTGCCCATCTGGAACACTGTTAGGATTGCTCCCTCTGGGGGACATCACCCACGGAGCTGGTCACAGCACCACAGAGGGACAGAGCTTGTCTTGTGTTTGAATGTCTTTGACCTCTTAGAATGTGGATGCCTTAAAGGCAAAGAGCATCTGGTTTTCTAACACGGCTCCATGGCATGTCACAGACCACCATCCTGTCATCTCCCTGTGGATGCTGTCCCCTAAGGGAGGGGTGCTGTCCAGCGTCTTTATCATCAGCCGTGTCTGAATGTGCTTCCATGTTGCAGTGTTCACTAGAAATAAGCTCTCATTGGTTATAAGAGTTCCTGTGCTTCGTATTTCATCAGATGCCCTAACACACAGCAATATAGTAAAATTAAAAAGACATCCAAGTTGCCTGTATCACACTCTTCAAACACTTTTACAGGGACTGGAGGAAGAAAGCAAAATGCATATTTGGGAAGTGCTGACTGAATTCAGGTTATGATTTTCTGAAAAATCTAATGTTTCCAAAATAAACTTCCGTAGAAAATGAGTTTGCAAGTCTTTCTTAGGACCTAAATCAAAGAATTCTCTATCCCTTAGGTGGTAATGTGAATACTGAGCAACCTCACAGCAAAATATTTGAATTTTTTAAAATGTCAACTTTGTGTGAAAGCTGTGAAAATATGATTTTATTGAAAAATTAGTCACTTCATGTTAAGACAGGTGAATACTGTTTTCAATATTAATTTAGTATCTTATGACCATGCTGAGTCTGATTTTGTTTAAGGATATGGATTAAATCATACAAGCCTTGTAATTTGACATTTTACAGGTATATTTATAGAAAAATATCTTGAGGAAAATGTGTATCACCAATGGTGTTCGTTAAAGAATTTAACTGGTAGTTTATCTATACAGTGTTCTTGGATTTCAGAAAGGTTTCAGGAAATGAACTTGGAAAAGAATTTGGTGGAAGGATTCCATAGAAATGTCAAAATTGGTAAAGATTCAGCTTGTCACTTGTGGGGGATCCAAACAGAGGTCCCTTTGTAGCAGGAAGCCCGTCTCTGCGTCAGCCGTTCATTGGAATCCTTCTCCAGCAGAGAACGGTGACTCGGGCTGCCAGACGGGGCACAAAGGCAGGTCTGTGTATATCTGCGGAAGTTGTCCTGATGTTCCTCCCACTTCTCAGGCTCCTGCGTCTTGTGTGTACTTTTTTTTTTTTTTTTGAGGAAGATTAGCCCTGCTGCCAGTCCTCCTCTTTTTGCTAAGGAGGACTGGCCCTGAGCTCACATCCATGCCCATCTTCCTCGACTTTATATGTGGGACGCCTGCCACAGCATGGTTTGATGAGTGGTGCCATGTCCACACCTGGGATGTGAACTGGTGAACCCCAGGCCACTGAAGCGGAACATGTGAACTTAACCGCTGTGCCACTGGGCTGGCCCTGCATCTTGTGTGTGTGTGATGCTCGGCGCTGTGTTACATGTGTTTGTGTACACATTGTGTTTGCATGTAGATATCTTTAAGAAACCTGCTACGAATGTAAGATGTTTTCCAGGACCTCTTTGATAGCCATTCTCACAAGTTGATATTTTACTTGAGTCTGTTCTATTGAAGAGAGAGCGGAAATGATTAGACCATGAACTTATTCTCTTGGATTTCACAAACCAGCATCAAGTTAAAGCTCTTCAGGAGGACTGTTTTTTCCTTAAATCCATATCGCAGGTTTAGCTTCCTCATCCTTGGTTTTGGAGCGTCTGATGGCGTATCTGAGGATTCACGTCCTGCTAGTGTTAAGACATGTTAACATGGGCGAAGAGTTTGGTTTACCTTTTCGTGTTTCTCCTGACCCTGGGGACCACCACCAAGAAATGCCTCCTGCTTGAGGCTCTCCCATCCCTTCATCCCTTTTTTTTCCAGTCTTCCCGGCCAATATCTAATTTACTTCCACAAAACAGCTTTTGTGATCAGAATGTAATTTTATTAATTTAGAATATCAGAATATCATTTTACCAATTTATTAATAAGTTTAGAGATCAGGATTGCATTTTATTGATACTTCTGAGAGGTACACACTGAGTGATTTTCTGCTTTTTGCTCATGAAGTATCGTTTCCAACTTAGACGGGAAAGTGTAATTGTTTAGACTCAGAACACTCTTCCCCTGCTTCCTGTTGAATAAAACTCGTTCTCCTGGACTCTTTGAAGACCCCGGTATTTGGAAGCTCAGATATTCAAACTGGAGACATGGCGTTTGCCTCTGCCTGTCTTACTGTAGACTTTCTTGGCCTGAACTAATTCCTGACTTTGAAGACTGGTTTTTATTGATCTTATTTCTCCCTCCTGAGACTGAAGCAGGGAATCCTAATCTCTTCCTGGGGCAGCTTACTCCTGTCTGCCTGTCAGCTGCCAAGTGAGTGTGCCACCAGCATGAAGCGTGTTTTTTCAGAATAACCAAGGAATCTGAAACCAGGGTGCTGAGGTCCTCGCCCTCTGTGAGTCGGTCACCAGCTCATGCTGGAGAGTTCCTTCTTCCTGCTGGCGCTTTTCTGGGACAGGGTGTTCCTCTCCCTGTGGCACGTGGGCTCAGGAACGCCGTCTCATGGAGGCCGGGCTTTGCAGACGTGACCCGAGGCTCAGAAGTCTGACTTACACTACGGCTGCACCTAGTAAAAGCCTTTTGGGGGTGATATGAAAAAAGTAGCTGTGAACAATGTCAGTGTTTCTTTTCAAAATGTGGGAGGGGCCGGCCCAGTGGCGCAGCTGTTAAGTCCTGGCGGCCTGGGGTTCGCTGGTTTGGATCCCGGGTGCGGATATGGCACCGCTTGGCAAAAGCCATGCTGTGGTAGGCGTTCCACGTATAAAATAGAGGAAGATGGGCACAGATGTTAGCTCAGGGCCAGTCTTCCTCAACAAAAAGAGGAGGGTTGGCAGTAGTTAGCTCAGGACTAATCTTCCTCAAAAAAGAAAAAAAATATGTGGCAGAGATTGTCTGGAGGGAGTAGAGATGTGAACAGCCTGCATAGCAGAGGATAATGTATGCAAACGGTTTTCTGAGAGTGAGCGTCCAGCCACGAAGGACGGATGGGGAGAGGGCCCTGTCCGCAGAGCTGCCTCTCCTTCTCTGGGAACCAACCGTTGAACACTGACCGTGTTTGAGGGACATCTTCACAGTCTCAGTGGCTGCACCACTTTTAACAAGCCTGGAATCGAATTTCAGGAATACTTCACTTGTCCACAGCGGCTCTGGTCCGTTTGAAATGCCTCCTTTCCCTGGAGAGCCGGGTGCATCCTCGTCCAAGGCTGGCTGGCTCTCGGCTGATTCTTCTGGAGGCTCCTCTGGTTTAATCCCAGAAACAGCGGGTAAGAGGTCCCGCCCACCGCCCAGATCATACGTACACATGGTGAAAGATTAAAGTCCCGCCAGAGGGTCTGCCACCAGATGTCCCTAGGACAGCTTCCCGAGCTTTCTCTGCATCTACAAGCACGAGTCTTAGATACCATGATGGTCGACCATACACCCCTACTGTTACCCACCTGTGCTAGTGGCCTTTCCTTTAGTCTGTCAGAGAGCCAGAGTCTTAAGTGAAGACTAACACTGGGTATCCATTTTTTCTCTCCGTGTGCTCCCCAAATAATCCAGGCCTTCCTCTGTCTAGTTTCTTCTTTTCAGGAACTTTAAATGAATGGTTCCACATGAGTCATGGAATTTACTTTCTTGGGGAAATAGTCATTTTTCGGAGTATGAGATTTTTATTGAGCATTGCATCTTATTCTTTGATAGAATATCTTAGGGTGGCTTTTTCAGCGTAATTTATAGAGGCCCTCCCATATACCAGGCAGGGTGCCAGGCATTGGACATAGAACAGTGAACGTGACAGGCGGGCTCCCTGTCCTGGGCACCTGGCGGGTAAACGCACAGGGAACAGGTGCCTGAGGGACAGGGTGCCCCCCAGGCGGGACCTCCGTTGGTCTTGCTGGGAAACCGGGCAAGTGAGCTTCGTCTAACCCATAATTACCCAGCTTTCCTATGCTTCCTCGTCAATTTAATGTCATAAGATTGGTGGTCCTTAATGGATGTTTTAATTCAAACATCATTTAATGTAGTCTCTAACCGTCTATTGAGTTCATATTTTGTTAATTACTTTATATTTGCAAGTAACTTCATTAAGTGGGCCCCTGGGATGTACAGAATGAGCTTAATAGACCAGTATTTCTGCAGTGTAATTAAATGAGCATTTAACTGCAAGATAAAGATTCTTGTTTAACGAATAACAGCCTGGGTCGTGTCATGGTACAAAATACTGCGTGTATTTCTAGTTGGAGTACGTAAGTCTTTGATTTCCTAGACCGCCTCTGAATGGCTTGTGACTCTCGGGGATTTGGGGAACTGTCAGCTTCTCTCGCTTATGGAATGTCTTCTGACTGTGCTTCACGAGAAACTCCTTTACCTCATGTTCTTAGGAGACGTCTAGTTCTGTTAAAATTTCTGTAACTCGTGGTTACAGTTTTATTGTTTAAACTTTCAGGGAATTTTTTCAAATTGGGAATAGGAATGAAGAACTTGTGAATCCTGTTAAGTCCAGTTGACTGAGAGGTAGCGCCCTCGCCGTCACTTGTTCTCGTACCGCGGTCAGTGCCCAGCGCGGCCGGCCGGCTCCGCTGCTTCGTGACAGTGGACTGTCCCCCTGGGTCTGGGGTTGGGACGCGTGGGGCCGTCTGAGCCTCTGCGTCCTGCGCACGGCGCCCAGGCCCCCGGCTGACGCGTCAGGGCTGAGATGGAGCCGGGACGTCTGGGAAGGGCGCCTCCTGGTGTCTTGGTAAGTCCTGCATTTACGCGGCCTTCCGGGCTCGGACAGTATCATGTGGCGTCGACGGGCCCAGCCCTTGCCCGCCTCCCTGCACTGTGACCCGCTGACCCCTCACCTCTGGCCCGCGGCAGGTGTCTGGCGCTCCTCCCCACGCTGCCTTATGCAAACAGGCAGACACAGGCGGCGTCTCCTCGCCCCTCTCCCGAGACGGCGCACGCTGGCCGTCCGCACTGCTCTGCACCCGATTCCCCCGAAGTGTCCTGAGTTCTGGGGGCCCGTGCCTGAGACCCCGCTCCCCTGCCCCCGGGAGGTCAGCACGTCCCGACCCCGCAGCGGGAGAGAAGTTGGGGGCTTCGCCCTGTAAACTGGGTGGTGAGAAGGTTGGAAATGGAAAATAAAACTCAAGATGCAGAGCTACCGAAACTGAGAGCATTTGACGCCAAGGAGAGCAGGTGTGGGCATTGTTGCTCCGCAGATGGACACGTGGAGGCTCCGAGGGCGTGAACTACGTTGCCACGCTCCCCAGCCGGGGTCTCTGCGCGGCCTCGTGCTCAGGTTGGCTGGTCAGTATTGAAGTCTGTCCACTGCTGCTGCTGCGGGAGCTTCAGGTCTCCGTGAGGGGGTGTGCAGCGGACGGAGGGACAGGTGCGGTGGACTGTGAGGGACGTGTGCGGTGGACGGAGCGGCGTGTGCGGTAGACGGAGGGACGTGTGCGGTGGACGCAGGGACGTGTGCGGTGGACTGTGAGGGGCGTGTGCGGTGGACGGAGCGGCGTGTGCGGTAGACGGAGGGACGTGTGCGGTGGACGCAGGGACGTGTGCGGTGGACTGTGAGGGGCGTGTGCGGTAGACGGAGGGGCGTGTGCGGTGGACTGTGGGGCGTGTGCGGTGGACTGTGAGGGACGTGAGCGGCGGACGGAGGGACGTGTGCGGTGGACTGTGGGACGTGTGCGGTGGACTGTGAGGGGCGTGTGCGGTGGACGGAGGGACGTGTGCGGTGGACTGTGGGACGTGTGCGGTGGACTGTGAGGGACGTGTGCGGTAGACGGAGGGACGTGTGCGGTGGACGCAGGGACGTGTGCGGTGGACTGTGAGGGGCGTGTGCGGTGGACGGAGCGGCGTGTGCGGTAGACGGAGGGGCGTGTGCGGTGGACTGTGGGGCGTGTGCGGTGGACTGTGAGGGACGTGAGCGGCGGACGGAGGGACGTGTGCGGCGGACGGAGGGACGTGTGCGGTGGACTCTGAGGGGCATGTGCGGTGGACGGAGGGACGTGTGCGGTGGACTGTGGGACGTGTGCGGTGGACTGTGAGGGGCGTGTGCGGTGGACGGAGGGACGTGTGCGGTGGACTGTGGGACGTGTGCGGTGGACGGAGGGACGTGTGCGGTGGACTGTGAGGGACGTGAGCAGCGGACGCAGGGACGTGTGCGGTGGACTGTGAGGGACGTGTGCGGTGGACTGTGAGGGACGTGAGCAGCGGACGCAGGGACGTGTGCGGTGGACTGTGAGGGACGTGTGCGGTGGACTGTGGGATGTGTGCGGTGGACTGTGAGGGACGTGTGCGGTGGACGGAGGGACGTGTGCGGTGGACTGTGAGGGACGTGAGCAGCGGACGCAGGGACGTGTGCGGTGGACTGTGAGGGACGTGTGCGGTGGACTGTGGGATGTGTGCGGTGGACTGTGAGGGACGTGAGCAGCGGACGCAGGGACGTGTGCGGTGGACTGTGAGGGACGTGAGCAGCGGACGGAGGGACGTGTGCGGTGGACTGTGAGGGACGTGAGCAGCGGACGGAGGGACGTGTGCGGTGGACTGTGAGGGACGTGTGCGGTGGACAGAGGGACGTGTGCGGTGGACTGTGAGGGACGTGAGCGGTGGACTGTGAGGGACGTGTGCGGTGGACTGTGAGGGACGTGAGCGGTGGACTGTGAGGGACGTGTGCGGTGGACGGAGGGACGTGTGCGGTGGACTGTGAGGGACGTGAGCGGTGGACGGAGGGACGTGTGCGGTGGACTGTGAGGGACGTGAGCGGTGGACTGTGAGGGACGTGTGCGGTGGACGGAGGGACGTGTGCGGTGGACTGTGAGGGACGTGTGCGGTGGACGGAGGGACGTGTGCGGTGGACTGTGAGGGACGTGTGCGGTGGACGGAGGGACGTGTGCGGTGGACTGTGAGGGACGTGAGCGGTGGACTGTGAGGGACGTGTGCGGTGGACTGTGAGGGACGTGAGCGGTGGACTGTGAGGGACGTGTGCGGTGGACTGTGAGGGACGTGAGCGGTGGACTGTGAGGGACGTGAGCGGTGGACTGTGAGGGACGTGTGCGGTGGACTGTGAGGGACGTGTGCGGTGGACTGTGAGGGACGTGAGCGGCGGACGGAGGGACGTGTGCGGTGGACTGTGAGGGACGTGTGCGGTGGACTGTGAGGGACGTGTGCGGTGGACGCAGGGACGTGTGCGGTGGACTGTGAGGGACGTGAGCAGCGGACGCAGGGACGTGTGCGGTGGACTGTGAGGGACGTGAGCAGCGGACGGAGGGACGTGTGCGGTGGACTGTGAGGGGCGTGTGCGGTGGACTGTGAGGGGCGTGTGCGGTGGACGGAGGGACGTGTGCAGTGGACTGTGAGGGACGTGTGCGGTGGACTGTGAGGGGCGTGTGCGGTGGACGGAGGGACGTGTGCAGTGGACTGTGAGGGACGTGTGCGGTGGACTGTGGGCGGCGTGTGCGGTGGACGCAGGGACGTGTGCAGTGGGCCGAGTCACCTATGCCGTGGCCTCCGTGGGCGCCCCGCGGTGCTTCTCCTTGTCTGGGTGTCCCCTTTGTCAGTTCGCGCTCGCTGTCTGCCCCGTCGCTCCGACGTGCGCGCCGTCTAGTCTGTTCGTCTTGCCGTCCGCTGTGCCCCGGGCGAGAGCTAAGGCGCCGCCGAGCCCCGGCGCAGGGTCGCTGCCGTGTGGCCCGGGGAGGGTCAGCCCCGGGCGTCCGCGGCGCGTGCGGGGGAACGTCCCTTAGCGAGGGGCGGCGCTCCCGCCGTGGAGCTCGCGGCGCCTGGTAGAGCCGTCTGCCGCGGGCGGCGGGAAGCGGCGTCGTCGCGGAGCCCGGGCGGCCAGCGCCTGCAGCCCCGGCGCGTCCGTTTGTTGTGGGCCGAGGCGCCGCGGGAAGGACTGTCGTCAGCCGTCAGGGGAGGGGTTCCTGGCAAGAGCGCGGGGGATGTGAACGGCTGGTTTCCAGCGCGGCGCGGCTTCGAGTGGAGCAGGAGGCGCGGCGGGGTGACGAGCGCCGCCCGCCCGCCTGTCCTGCGGCGACCCGGACTGACGGGGGTCTGCGGCCGCGCGCCGCCACGGTCCCTGGGGCGGGCTGGCCCCCTGCCCCGCCTGCCCCGCCGGTCCGCTGGGGCCGCGCTAGTCGCCTGCCCACGTGCCGGGCCGCTGCGACGGCGCGAGGCGGCAGGGGCGCGGCTGCGGGGCGTTGGGTCGGTCAGCGGCTCCGGGCGGGCGAAGCGCGGGGACGCGTCTGGAGCGGGCGGCCTGGCGGGGGAACCTCGGGCGGCCCCGGAGAAGGATGGGCGAGGAGGCGGCCGGGCAGCGCGGGGCTCCGGGAGCCACAGGCGCCCCGCCTTTGTCCTCCCTGTGCGTGTAAAGGGGGTCCGCGCAGCTCCAGAGTGACTGCGGCCCTCGGGGCTCTCGAGGGTGCTTTCGAGGGTCCGTGCGTTGTCCCGTGTCGTCTGTGAGGCACGGAGTCCGCGCAGAAGCAGCTGCGGTGGGTCCGCCCCGGCGCCGTGGGTGCTGTCGACGCGCCTGCGGGGCCGAGCCTGGCGGCGCCCGTGCCTCCGAGGGGAGGGGGCGCGTCCCGGGGCAGGGCTGCGGAGCTCCAGGCCGCGTCCGCGCTTCTTCCCGCCCCGGCGTCTTCTGAGAGCGGGGCAGGCGGAGTGTGTTCGCAGACAGGGCGGCCTGGGGTCCGGCGCGCAGAGCAGACGCGTCCTAGAGAGCGATCCACCCGCAGGCCGCCTCTCTCCTGGGAGATGAACCTCCCGGGGCTCCTGCTCATTTGTGGGCGTTTGACTGACAAAGTGTTCGCTTTGGAGAGGTCTCTGTTGCGTGAATAGGTCCCTGTTGCGGGGCTGCTGGCGGTGGTTGTGAGCGGGGTCGGCTGTGCTTCATGCTGGTGGCTTGCAAGTAAAATGCTTGTAAGGATGTCATTGAGCCTTGTTAGTACCAGGTGTCGCACGTGCAGCAGCGACAGTCCGCGTTTGAGAAGTGGTTCCGGCTTTACAGCGGCTTCCCTGTGAGGGGAACGTGGCGTGTTCAGCCAGGTGCTGTTAACACCTGAATGCACGACTGCCAGAGGACTTGACGGCGAGGAGCCTCCGAGCCCTCCTCCCCCGGCCCGCTGGCGTGTGGTGCCTGGACTGGTGCGGCGTGCTGTGCGTGGATGGACTCAGCTTCCCACCTGGTTTCTTCTGGCGCAGGTTATGAATGTAAGTGGACAAGACTTTTCTGCTGATCCCAACTCTCCACGGTGGCGTTGAGATTGTGGAGACGGCTGGGTGTGATTTTTCTTCCTTTGCCCCTTCTGCAGTTGAGCTGTTAAAGTTCCCAGTTACCTGCAGGTCTTACAGAGACCAGTTTGCAACTGCAGGGCCTTTGTGGGCTTTCGTGTTGAGAGACGAGCATTTCACAGCCGCACGCTTCTGAGAGTCTGATGCTCCCTGCAGCAGTTAATCCTTGGTCACAGTCTAAATGACGTTTTGCAGGTTAGTAAAAGCTTGTGTTCTGTCTTTTTTACATTAATGTGAGAAGCTTTTCAGGGATAGGGAACAGATCGATACAGGTGTGTAGCTATTTCTGATAAATAATACGTTGCTTATCTTAGGACCTGAATGAAGCCAGAGGCGCAGAGGTCTTGTCTTGCCCCAAATGTGGACTTTGGACTTGCAGCAAGTTTCATGAGTCCCTCATAACTCAGTTGGCTTCTAACTAACACAAATTTGAGGGAGTGGAAATAGTGATTCCAGAAGCCTTGTTGACTTGCGTGGAAGTCAGCGTCTTCGCAAGGACTCCTTGGTGCTCTGTCATTTGATGGTAAGAATCACAACTTTTGCCACCGTGGATCAGCCCTGTGTGCCGGGGTCCCTACCCCGTCCTGCCTGTACTTATGTCGTTCAGTGCTCGCTGCGATCTCTGCAGAGACAGGGCTGTCTCCTCCTCAGCAGACAAGGACCAGAGAGGGTCAGTAAATTGCACCCCAGCAGTAAGCAGTTAGATACCAAGGAAGACCCCAGAAATCAGACGCACATCTGACTCCAGAGCCCTCTCTGGGGGGCAGATTCAGTCCCCTACTCTGCAGCCAGGTCATGCGGCTGACAGAGCAGGACCGGTGGGGGTGGCTCTGCGTAGGGGCACCTGTGAGCTGGGTGTGAGTGCAGCCCCACCCCCTGAGTGAATGTGAGCCTGGTGCTGGGATCTGGACCTGCAGAAACTGGGAAACCTGGATGTGCATGCCCTCACTTCATTTTTAACTGTTGGGAGCTAATTCAGATTTTTAAAATACAGTATGTAGGGCGGTTTCAGGCCGTCAGCCCTTGGTTGAGAGCTCTGGTGCCCACTGTGTTGGTTTGGTGTTTGTCTGAATTAGCCTGATAAATGGATGAACCTGTGCCCTCGCACAGGGTCACACTCGGGGAGGTCGTCAGTCCCCTGTGCACAGGTGAGCACGTGTGCGAGGAGGACAGAGGGGAGTACACTTTAATGTAATCGGAGGATTCTGCCACCAGGACCTGGAGAAATTAAGCATAAAGGCTTTCCAATACCTTTCTCTCTAATGTCATGTAATTTGAGGCATTGAAATAATAGTGTTGGAGGGGCGGGTCCGGTGGCATAGTGGTTGAGTTTGTGCGCTCCACTTCGGTGGCCCCGGTTCATAGGTTTGGATCCTGGGTGCAGACCTGCATACCGCTCGTGGAGCCATGCTGTGGTGGCGTCCCACATAGAAGAACTAGAGGACTCACAACTAGGATATATGACTTTGTACTGGGGCTTTGGGGAGAAAAATAAATAAATAGTTAACATTTAAAAAGAAAATGCTGTTGGATGATTTTCAATAATACAGGCTGGTCTCTGCTTCATCCCCCTCTGTTAAATTAGATGCGACTCAGGTAAATCATACTCTGTCACACTTCACATTAGAGCAGCCAAAGGATCAGGTGCATTTGCCTTTTTTATTAACATGAAGTAAAAACAGTGCCTTTTTAAAAAGAGCAGGGAAATGTATGTACATATCCACATTGTGGGTGGCTTTTTTTTCTGATCAAAAAGTTAAGAAACTTGAGTTGGCTCCCTCCCAGGTGTTAGTCTGGTGAGAAGGTAAGGCAACTGCAGAAAGCTGAGAAATGATTAAAGTTAGAAAACATACAGATAGGAGAGAGAGACCTTATATACGCACTGAAAAGAGATGGTGAAGGGGCTGCCATGTAGAATCTCTGGAGGGTTCTAGACGGAGTGGAGGATCAAATCGTGATTCTGGGAAAGGGTCTCCTCCCTGTCGTGGTTCCAGCGCCTATTGTTTAAGGATTGAATTTGCCTCTCTGTCACAGAGGAGAGGGTGAAGGGCAGGTTTTGAAGGTCTGCGAAGCAGCGGTGGCTTCCCTTCATCTTGTTTCAAAGGTCTCTGTAAGTGGCAGTGGTTGGGTTTGACATCTGGCCCTGCACCTGCAGCTGCTTGGCAGCCAGTCAGTCTGAGTGCGCCCTGGCCTGCGCACAGAGCCTGGAATGGAAGCCGCCGACCTGGGCCATCTCGACTGTGGGACCAGGAGGCCAGCCCTGGGGCGACTCTTTTTCCCCTGGGACTTCGTATGCCTGTTAACTTCCCAAGGAAATGAAATACTTCTCTCTTCTTTCTCTATTGTTTGTCTTCAGGCTAGCCTTAAAAAACAAAAACAGGAATTAATAAGCAGAAACCTGAAGGTTTGTAAAAAAAAAAAAAAAAAAAAGCAAACTTTAACAAAATTGTTTTTCAAAAGGCTTGAATTTTTAAAAAGTCTCTAGAGATAACATAGTAAAGATAAATTCTGTGTACTTTTTTATAAAGCTAACTGCCTCCGGTTTATTTAGTATGTTGTTGATTAATAATAATAAAACCTACAAATGACTTTTTGTTTCAGAGACTACTTCTCATGGAATAATTCTCTATAGCTGAAGGATGGTTTTTCAGTTTGTCAAATACTAAAAGAGCGAGAGAAAGAAAGTATTTGTTAGTTTTGTTCTAGAAGGAAGCCAGTGGTGTTCATTTTGCACGGCTGTAATAAGTTCTAAGGAAAGCCCTTGGAAAAGCTGCCCCTGTTTAATGGAAAGATGTGTAAGTCACTCAGAAACTCTGACGCACTATGCAGGGGCTGGGCCAGCTGTCAGGTAAAATAACAGGTAATAATCTGTGGTTGAAGTCTGTGCCGGCTTTGTTAGCACACATGCCAAGGCATTTTTGTTTTCTGACGTTTTACAGGAACTAGAGTTGCTGCTGACAACTTGAGCAGCCGTGTGCTGGCGGGACCTGGCTCCCTCAGTCCAGCTCTACCACGGTGCATCCCTTTCCCACCACAGGTGCAACTTCCTGCGTTCCTTTTAAGCTGGAGACCCTCCCCTTGGGAAGGGTACCGTGCAGCTCCCCCTGAGTGGGCAGCTTCGTTAGTCTCTCAAATTCCTGCAGCCAGCGGGGAGCCGGCTCTGCCTCTGTGGCGGAGGTGAGGATGGGCGTGTGGTTGGGAGCTGCTTCTTGGTGGAGAAGTGACCAAATGCAAGTATATGTGTGTGTTGCCCAGATTAGCTTTTGTAGTAGTTTTTACCACAACTATTAAGATGTCAATTTTTTAAAAAAAGGAAAGCTGAGAATGACAGACTCTCTGCAAGCTGTAAGCAGTCGCCTCTCTCCAGCTGGCTGCTGTGCATCCTGGCGAGTGACGTAGTTGTGGTGGTCTAGCGTCAGTGTTCTTAGCTGGCCAGGAGTACAAGAAGCTTCTGCGGGACGTGATCCTTTCAGAGTGTGTAGGTGGTGCAAGCATGTGGGCTCAGAAGCTGGCTGGGAACTTGCCCGAGCGGGTGTGCGTCCTTGGGCCCTTCTTAGAGGGAGTTGTGTGGTCAGAAGAACAGTTAGAGCTTTGGTTTGGACAGCTGGTCCCATTGATGGATGAAGGGAAGGGGGTGAGGGGGCCAGAGCAGCTTGTAGAATGGGTTTTGGTAGGTTCTTTAAAAGTGGATAGAAGCAGGAAAAGAATTACCATGAAGAGCAAATTACCATTTGCGGAAGACATGTCGGGGAGGTTTTGGTAGAGAAATGAGAAGGAAGGGGTGTGTGTATAAGACGGGACACGTGCAGGCGAGCGGTGACGGTCTGATTGCTGACTGGCCCTGGGAGTGTAGATTTGAGAAGTACACCTGATGTAGGCATTGCTCCAGAGGAGTAGATAGCGTATTTGTCGTTCTGAGTTCACCATTTTCAAGGAAGGGAAAGGCTGCTAGCCTCTTGGTGGTGGTTAAATGCTAGGTAAGGTTTGGGAACATTTTGACCCTTGTGGACTGAATTGCCATCACGGGGCCTCTCTGAAGGCCTTCTGAGAGGACGCAGCAGCAGAGCTTCCATAGCTTCTCATGACCGGAACCGTGTGCTCTCACTCAGGAAGCCTATGTGGCGAGGAGGCAGGAGGCTGATGGCAGTTCCGCGGGTGCACGGCCTGTATGGTGGGCAGGGCTGCTGTGGTGTGGACGTGCCGTCTCCAGCGCCCTGGTGTGACTGGGGAGATTTGGGCTGGATTCCCTGCCGCTGACCATACAGGGATGCCTGACATTCCCACGTCTCTCGGCCCTTTGCGTCTGTTGAGTGGTTTCGGATTGCCTTCCACGGGGCCCGGAATTCCCTAAGGGCACTTTAGGGCTGGCCAGCCAGGGTGTCGGGGAGCCAAACAGCTGGGCTCTGGGCCTGCTGACCCGGCCTCCTTGGCCAGTGCTCCTCGTTTTGTAAGTCTGGGGACTTCTCACGAGAGCTGCTTGAGAAGAGGTGAAACATATGCAGTCTGCTCTGGGAAAGGAGGAAAAGAGAAGGCTGTACACGAGCAGAATCTGTGGAATCAGCTCTCACCCCTGCCCGTTCCTCCGGCTGTTGCCCTTTTATTAAAGAGCTTATTTGAAGGAATAGTTCACATACCATACAAATAACCCATGTAAGTGGTATAGTTTGGTGGCTTTTAGTAGATTCACGGATTGGACAGATACCCACAATCAATTTTGTAACATTGTCATCACGTCACTAAGAAACGCCGTGTCCATTGGCACTCACTCCCTGTTTCCCCCAGACGCCCCCGCCTCTGGACAACACCCGCTCTTCCTGTTTCTGTGGACTCGACTATTCTGGACATTTCATGTGGATGGAATCACACAACGTGTGGTCTCCATGGCTGTCTTCTCTCAGCAGCATGATGCCCTCAAGGCTCATCCATGTTGTAATGTGTCAGTACTTCATCCTTTTCATGGCTGGGTAATATTGCATCATGCGGACGTCCTACATTTTACTTTTCCATTCATTGGTTGATGGACATCGGGCTGTTTCTCCTTTTTGCTGGTATAAATTGTGCTGCTGTGCATATTTGTGTCCAGGTTTCCCTGTGAACACATGTTTTCATTTCTTGTGGGCACCTACCTGGGAGGCGATGCTGGGTCCAGCTGAATTTCCCTGTGTATCTTTCTGTATTAGGTGTTTTCACTATACAGAGCCAGTGGTTCCGAAACTTCTTTGCATCCCGGACCCCTTTGAAAGTGTACCCTTAACAAACCCTGAAGTCCACGCCACGCTCCCTGCGAGTTCCCAGCCCAATTCTTCCCTTGTCCTCACCTCTCCCATCCCCTCCTCGTTCCCATTGTCACCTGCCGTTGGCCTGTCGGATCCCCTCTTCTTCCTGGTGTGTCCCCTGCTGTGTCACCTGGTCTCTCTTGAGCTGGTCCAGGGACCACTGTGTGGCAGGGCTGATGGTCGACCCACTCTTTTTCTCCACTCTGTTCATTTTGTTTTAGCAAATGAAGAAAACCGAAATTTATCACTATCCCAAATCCACTTAAAACCAGGATGAGAACTTAATCCTTAATCCTTATAAATCCCGGTCTTTGGATACTTTGCTAACCAGGGCTCACAACTATCTAAAAAGAAAGTATTTTAAAAACCCTCGATGAGAGTTGAAGGGGAGAGTTCTGTGGAAGGGGCAAGCTGGAGCCAGCTGCTGTGTGAATGGAGCAGGCTCTAAAACTGTCAGGACCTGAAGTTCTGTTTCCCTCCTGCAGATGAGCGTTGTTTTTCTTAGGATGTTATGGCTTAGGAAATTGACCTTTAGAGGTTTTCAAAATTCTGTATCCTGGTTCCCTTTTCTTTTCTTTCTTTTTTTTTTTTTCTGAGGAACATTGGCCCTGAGCTAACATCTGTTGCCCATCTTCCTCTTTTTCTTGACAAGCTGTGCTAGGTCCATGCCCGGGATCCGAACCTGCGAACCCTGGGCCACCCAAGTGGAGCACGTGAACTTAACCACTAGTCAACCAGGCTGGTGCCCTCCTTTGTCTTTTTGATGAAACTGATGGAGCCATAGAAAACATTTCTTTCTTTTAGGAAGACAACTTTTTTGGGGCATATTTAATAAAGGAAAACTGAGATGGGAAGATTTGGGGCTTACTTTAGAAGTTATTCTTTCTTGTGGACTGAATTCTGACTTGATGTGCCATGGGCGCTTCCTAAAAAAGGAGCTGGAGATAGTGCGAGAGGAGAAACATGTTCCTCCTGTGCTGGTTATTCCAGAACGATCGGATCACAATTGGAAGGGGGGTTTCAGCTCGAAGAGAGCTTTTTGTTTTTCTTGACTTTGTTCCAATTATTCTATAAATTCATTCTCGATACCGTTTCCACGTTTTCCCAGTTGGTTTGTTTAGAATTGATCACTTATACTCCAGCTGCGTTCACGAAAGGCTCAGGGTGACTTACAGTGATGGCACGTGCACAGTGAGGCTGTTTAGGTGGGAACAGAAAACAGGCAGGGTGAAGAGAGCCAGCAGACCCAGCCCCCTCTCCCAGGAGAGCAGCTGTGAGTGAGTGTCACCAGCACTGCCCTCGCAGGCCGCCACGCGGAAAGGCTGCAGAGCTGGCTGTGTAACTGTCATCGCGTAGAAGGAAACAGTTCCTTAGACGTCACACATCTTTGCTAGGTTTTGAGTTTTCAAAGAATTTTTGCCAGGGCATGGATTAGCAAGATTATTCTTGAGGTTACAAGCCCTGTGTCTCGGATGCGGGGTAAGGCACGTGGGCCACCTGTGACATCCGAGTGCCTCCTCCCCCACCCTCCCTGGTAGTCACCGTGAGCACCTGGCCTGGTAACGCAGGTGTGAGTCACGCCTGGAGATGCCCATTTCACAGCATCCCCATCCCTCTCCTTGGAAGGTGCACGTCAGCAGCAGTGAGTGCTGAGGATCAATTGATTCAGGGCTCACTCTTTGCCGGGTCCTGGAGATCCGGGGCTGAACCAGGCACGTTGGTCTCTGTCCTCAGGGTCCTATATGACATGGGATGTGGTGGGGTGGGATCTTCCATTAGATGGAAATTAATAGCTGTACTTAAATAGAAAGTAATTAGAATCTGTGGAGCCGTCCATGTACCCCAGCGCACCCAGGTGGGGGCCCACGCGAGTGCCCGACCCTGCTCAGGACATTTCCATGGGAGTGTGCCGTTCATCGTGTCGTCCCCAATCCTGGGAGAGTTAAATGGTGGATGTGAGTAACACTGAGACAGGAGAAGCAGGTGTGCATATGGTCGCCATGGGAACAAGCTCCTTTTCTCCACTTTTTGTGATGCAGATTTATGTGATAAATACTTTACATTCCATATTTTTTTTTTATTGAGTTATTGATAGGTTACAATCTTGTGAAATTTCAATTGTACATTAATGTTTGTCAGTCATGTTGTAGGTGCACCACTTCACCCTTTGTGCCCACCCTCCACCCCACCTTTTCCCTGGTATCCACTAAACTGTTCTTGGTCCATAGTTTTAAATTCCTCATATGAGTGGAGTCATACACAGATTATCTTTCTCTCGCTGGCTTATTTCACTTAACATAATTCTCTCAAGGTCCATCCATGTTATTGCAAATGGAATGATTTTGTTCTGTTTTGCAGCTGAGTAGTATTCCATTGTATATATGTACCACATCTTCTTTATCCATTTGTCTGTTGCTGGGCACTTAGGTTGCTTCCATGTCTTGGCTATTGTAAACAGTGCTGCAATAAACATTGGGGTGCACAGGACTTTTGGGATTGCTGACTTCAGGCTCTTTGGATAAATACCCAGTAGTGGGATGGCTGGATTGTATGGTAGTTCTATTTTTAGTTTTTTGAGGAATCTCCATACTGTTTTCCATAGTGGCTGCAGCAGTTTGCATTCCCACCAGCAGTGTATGAGGGTTCCTTTTTCTCCGCAACCTCTCCAACATTTGTTGCTATTAGTTTTAGATATTTTTGTCATTCTAACGGGTGTAAGGTGATATCTTAGTGTAGTTTTGATTTGCATTTCCCTGATGATCAGCGATGATGAGCATCTTTTCATGTGCCTATTGGCCATCAGTATATCTTCTTTGGAGAAATGTCTGTTCATGTCTCCTGCCCATTTTTTGATTGGGTTGTTTGATGTTTTGTTGTTGAGTTGCGAGAGTTCTTTATATATTAAGGATATTAAGCCTTTGTCAGATATATGATTTGCAAATATTTTTTCCCAGTTAGTGGGTTGTTTTTTTGTTTCAATCCTGTTTTCATTTGCCTTGAAGAAGCTCTTTAGTCTGATGAAGTCCCATTTGTTTATTCTTTCTATTGTTTCCCTTCTCTGAGAAGGCATGGTGTCCGAAAAGATCCTTTTAATACTGATGTCAAAGAGTGTACTGCCTACGTTTTCTTCCAAAACCTTATGGTTTCAGGTCTCACCTTTAGGTCTTTGATCCATTTTGAGTTTATTTTGGTGAATGGTGAATTTACATTCCATATTTAAGCAAAGACTCAGTCTAATGGTATTAAAATTTCAAGGAGTTGTCAAATCCTGTTTCCCTGGTCCCCTTTATCCTCCTTCCAGCAGGTGGGCTGAGGGGATGGGATCCTTAACTGGCAGCCGGCTCTCGGGTCTGGTTCTCGTTCTCTCTGCCCACCCCTCCTGGCCCCTCCTACCTCCTCTGGGTTTGCTGGGTGCCTTGAACCAAGGGTGCTATGGGCTGGATTAAACCTGAGCAGCCTCCATGTCGTGTGGTGCGAGGGTCGGAAAACCCTTTGTTCATCCTTCACCACAGTCTCTTAAGGCCGAACCTTAAAGGTTGTAATGGGATGATAAGAATCTTTTATCAAAAACCATCCTAGAGAGTTGAAGGATCAGACAGTAGCTATGAGAAGGGAGTGAGGGCTCTCAGAACATTTTTGTTTACAATGTTTTCCTCATGTTCCCAACCACTTGTCACCCTGATTATCAATCCAGAGATAAAGTTTCAGAAGAAGCTGAAACAGATTCTGAGAAGATGTACACTTGTCCGAGGGAACCCTCGTGAGGCTTCTGCCAGATCGGGGTGTAAGGTGTCCTCACTGAGAACCACAGCCCCATATTCATATCGAATTAACAGATTTCCTGTGAGTGTTCCTGGCGAGGGAGTCACAGGTGCGCTGCATTGTGTTCGTCATCGGCTTGGACTGACTGGTGATGGTGGCCAGGAGCGTAGACTCTGCATCTGGGTTGAGGCGGGTGGCCCTTGCCGTTGGCAGTGGTACCCTTGCCATGTGCTTGCTGTTCCATCCCAGTGTGTTGAAAAATCAAGGCTGATCTTTGTGTCAACGTGACCACCAAACACCCCAGGTGAAGAAGCCCCAAGTCTCCCTTTCTGCAGCAGAATATCAATCTGTTTTGGGGAGGATGGGACGTTCTGGTGGGAAGTATTTGCAGTGGCACCTAGTGTGTGGCCACTCGCCTGGGGTGTCCTCTCGTTTCTTGAAGGTGTTTTGTGATATGACAGCCACCCAGACCTGTGGACCTGCCAGCGGGTTCTGTGTGTCCAGCATGAGAGGATGTGATGGTCTGTGGCAGGATGTGGAGCCGCTTAGAATAGAGCTCATCCACATGAGGGAGGAGTCCAGGAATGATCTGAGTCTGCTTGAGGCGGGTGGATGTTGACGAAGGGGAAGCACCTTGCCAAGATGCCATTCTGGGAGGGGCGCAGTGCTCATGGTTCCCGCAGCCTGCTGGCCACGCCCCTCAGCATCTTAGCGTCTGGAGTCCTCCCTAGGTCTGGTCGGGGAGGCCTGGTCTGGCGGGTTTTCTAGAAAGTGCAGCTGGCATTGAAGAAACTTGTGTGGGATTGGGCCTCGTCTTAGAGACCCCGTCTGACAGGCTACAGAGACTTGTGCTGGGACTCAGGTTGCTTGTGTCTGTCTGTGGCCCTCACTGCCCCCAGCACAGCTGTGGTCAGTAGATTTCTGCTGACCTGATTTTCTGGGGAGTAAAGGCGGGTGGAGACTGACCTCCTTGTGAGTGTTATGTTCTTGGTAAAATAGCAGTAGAGCAAAATTCCTTGATCAGGTTTCATCTTTATAATTTTCTCTTTAAAACACAAATTAGACTTATTCACCTATCAAATATTTGACTGTCTTCTGTATTCCAGGTTCTGTGGCCTGGAACGCGTAGTGTTGAACACAGACATGGCCTCTGTCGTCGGCCCTTGCTCAGAGAGACGAAGTAAATAAAATCGTAATATAATTAATTACGACCATAGCAGGTGCACCAAAGGAACAGCATAGAGGTTTACAGAGACGTGGAGTGAGGGAGCTTAGCCCAGCCCAGAAGGGGCAGAGAAGGCTTCCTGGAGGAGAGGGAATTTACTCGATGCTTAAAGGATGAGAAGGCAAAGGGCAGTGCAGCAGGGGACAGGGACGGCTGAAGTGAGCGAGCCCCGGGATGTCAGAGGGACCCATGAGCTGGTGTTTGCTCACACTGCTGGACCGGGACCAGAACACCCACTGGCCGATGTCCTGGAGGCTGGCTGTTGTCGTGTCTCTGCCCTGCTGGCCTGCGCGGTGCACACCCATCGTGGGCCCTCCGTGGAGTTGGCGCTGGGAGCAGAGGTGGTAGTCTTGGGGTCGGGCACAGGCTCTGGGCTCAGACCGAGGCTCGGTGGTTTCGAGTTTGGACCTAGGCTCTCTCAACCTGGCTGTGCTTGTGTGAATTGGGTCTCAGGGCCACTCAAAAGGAGGCTTGAGGGCCAGGTGAGGCGAGGCGGGGCACGGCGAGCATGCAGCACTGGGCCAGCCTGGGGAGGGGTTGTCATCATCAACTGCTGCTCCTGCCGTCCACCGAAGCATCATCCGTGCTAGACATGTCAGAGGAGACTGTGCTGCTTGGCTTCTTAAAACAGCCTCGTGGTGTGGGTTAAGTTTGGTCCCCTCTCTGGATTAGTGGAGTTCCTGGGCGGGCTGTGAGAGTTGTCAGGAACGCTTGTGTCTTTCGTGCCCATTGTGTCATCAGTTGAGTTCTAGGCAGGCTGTTAGTGAGGGCACGGGGACGTTTGTTCCTCACATTTGTAGGTCTTTTCTGCCCTCTCCAGACGGGAGAAAGCGAGGCAAACAAAGGTGCGTGTGTTGAGCGGCTTCCTCACTGTTGACCTCGTTTTTCCGCAGAGATGCGGCGCCGCATTTAAGATCACCACTGGTTAAAGACACGAAAACCTGAAGACTGCATGGTCCCTGCCTTTCTAGGAAGTGTGAGAGGAGGTGGGCCAGGCCGTGGATGAGCCTTCAGGTGTGGACTGGAGTTAGGGCTTGAGCCCCCTCCCGGGAGGCTGCCTGGCGTTCTCGGTGGTCGGGCCCATCTCGCACAGCCAGGAGCTATGGGCATCTGATGAGTGGGGTGGTGGGGCTGGGGACGGGGAGTCACCATCACACGGGGCTGACCTGGGTTTCCCGTCGGGGGCCCTGTTTGCGGGAAGCATTTCCTGGTCCTTCGGAGGTTTCTCAAAACTAGACTTTAGCGATGAGATTAGAATTTTAGTAGGAAAAAAGAAGGGAAGGGTTGTTACCATGATTGGTTGTGAAACTTGATCGTGTTGCTAATGCTGCAAAGAGGAAATAGTGAAGATATTGTCCCAGAATAAAGACCTCCTAATGCTGAAATGTGTTTCCGTTGAAAAGCTGTCCTTCAAGTCAGCCTGTTATCCCACAGCCCCATTCAGGTTTCATCCAGGGACCAGAGTGGTTTACTTCTTTGGATTTGGTTTGGATCCCCAGCGCTCCGGGTCACTGAAATAACACCTCATTCTTCCGGAATACTCTCCTGGTCTTTTTGTAGCTTGGCTCACTTGGTAAAATATGCAGATTTGCCAAAATAACCAATAGATAATTTAACACAGAAAACTTTAAATTATATTAATTATGCTAATGTCAAAATAAAAGATGGGTGTCTTGGTTTACATTACATTAGAGTAAGTAGCACAAACAGATATTTCATTAGTGCTGTGTTTCTAATCCTGTACTTTGGCCAAAAATTTTACTGTGGTCAATGAGTTTTCCTTTTCATTGGGAAAAGCCAAGTGACTGTTGTTTTTGGTTATAATGTTGCATTCCTTCATATTATAACAGTTAAGGAAAGACGAAAACTCTGGGAGATATTTGCCTTTAAAAATTTATTTCTCAGATTTTCATGATAGTGATGTTATGAATGGCTTCTTATTTTAAGCAAATGTTCAACGAAAATTGAAAGAAGACCCTTGGAATTAAAATAAATTACAAATACTTTGCATTTATATGAAAACCAGCTAGAAATGAGCTAGTCCTGACTGTATGTGACCTAGAATTCCTGTGGCTCTGAATTCTCACAGATGGGTATTTGACATCCCCAAGGCAGGATTAAACTTGGTCCTTTGTGCTTCTCCACCTGCTCCAAAGCCCTGCCTTCCTGCTTGGTGAGTGACCCACCTTGATGCCAGGGTGAAACCTTGACATTCCCATCTCAGCGTCTCTCCATTCTACTGACTCTCCCTCCAGGCTGTCTCCCTGACCTGTGTCTTCTCGTTTGGATTTCCCGCTGCCAGGCTGGATGGTTGCTGGCCCAGCTAGCCGTCTCCTGCCTCTTCCAGTCTCTCTGTCCCCACTCTCTCTGTCCATCCGCCTGTCCCAGCTTTCTGTCTGGCAGGTGATTTACTGTCTTCAGCACTGCCAGTGAATTCTCACTATCCACAGGTGAAGCCCAGGCTCCCAGCTTCTGGTCACAGCTTTGCAGTCTAGCTCTGACCTGCTTCTCAGCCCCATCCTCTGCCCCCATTCCTTCTGGGGTCTGCACCTCAGCCTCAGTTTCCTGAACGAGGTGCGTGCCTGGCACTCGTTGTCTCCCCTGCTGGCAGGGCTGCCCTCTGCTCCCAGCAGTGCATCCTCATCGCTGGTGGCCTGCCTCCCACTGTTGCTCAGTCCCCCTCCCCCAGGACGTGGCCGTGTATGCCTGGGTACAGGTCTTATACTGCAGTAATTGGCCCTGTGCCTCTGTGGGCCGCTTGGCCATGAGTATTGGGAGGGAAAGGATTGTTTCTTACTCAGCTTTCGCTTGCTGAGGTCACCTCTCCTTGGCAGGTAACTCAGCTTCTTCTGTACTGGTTCTTGGTACTATCGTTTCTTGATGTACACTGTTATTGGCACAGTCAGTGAGGTTGAAGTTCCACCTCTAGAGCTAGACCTACCTTGAAGGTTTGAAAACAGGGACTCAGACAGATATTTGTATTATTCAGCAAATGGGTGAGGGGCAGCAAGTGCCAAAGAGCTTGCTGGAGACTGCCCCAGAAGTCAGCCCTGAAGTGCTGTTGATGTCGCCTTCCTCGCACTTTCTGGAAAATGCTTTGCTCCTGTGGATAGTTACCTGTAATACATTTTCCTGCTGCTCCAGACTGGGACAGCGAGTGTGTTCTGGAGCAGCTCTTGTGAGTGGTCAGTGTGCACGCAGATCGTCTGGAGATCCTGATAAAGGCAAGCTCCCATTGGGGCGGGCGATGCTGAGAGTCTGCATTCTTGACAAGCTCTTTCATGGTTCCCAGCTGCTGGCCTGTGGGCCACGGTTTGAGCAGCAATGCTCTGTGTGGAAACCTATTTCAAATATCTGTTTTGGATGTTCTGTTAAAATTGGATGCCACCTAGGGTTGCCAGATAAAATACAGGACGCCCAGGATGTCTCATGCATATTTGTCACATACTTGTACCTAAAAATTACTCATTTACCTGAAATTTAATTTCAGTTGGACTGGACACTATGCACACACACACACTCACACACTCACACTCACACACTCTCTCTCTCAAAATCTGGCACCCCTAAGTTGCAATCTAAATAATTTATGAAGACATTTATATGTTCTGCATATTATTAGATTTAAAACAATATGATTATTTTTATTTTGAGAGAAAGGACACATACAATTGGGTTTATTTCAGACTTGATCTTTAAGCACTTAGGTGTTTTGCTCATATGCTTTTCTGTACAATAAAATATATAAGCATGAACCCAGCCCCTTAAAGAGCTAGGGTATTCTTGGAAAACAGTGAAATCTGTGTCTTCTAAAATATACCTGAAAGTACAGAAATGCCTGGATTTTCGGTATCTCAAGTACAACCTTGCGGTGATGAGGTGTTATTATGACAGATTTACTTTTACCACAACCCTAGTAGTTTTTCTCTCTATCTTTTTGAGTTGGCACTTCGGGCTGTTACTTTCAAGTGCTGTGTAATAATTTTACATGAGGATAAACTGTTGTCTGTTAAGGCACGTGGAAGAAAGCATAAATACTTTTCTTTGTTTTTCAGATTCTTCACTGAGCTGGAAGCCAGGCATCAGGACAACATCTTCATAGACGACATCAGTGACATCGTGGAGAAGCACACGGCGTCTACCTTCGACCCATACGTGAAGTACTGCACCAATGAGGTCTACCAGCAGCGGACGCTGCAGAGACTGCTGTGAGCACCGTGACTGTCACAGTCTTCTTTGTCTGGCCTCTTTCTAATTAGGTCACAGTGATTAAAATTAACTGATCTCTTAAATCTTATTTAGAAAGGCCTCTTGATGGGCTGTTTCCCAGGGAGAAATGTTTAAGAGGATCGTTTTCAGGGTGAGGGAGTTTGCGTAGAAAAATCTAGTCTGTGGAGAATGTTCTCTCAACTGTTATGAAATTATAGCTTGTTATTGTTTTCCTTGTTTTCTTTTAATTGCTGCGAGACGCGGGGTGATCCTTCCACACCCCCAAGTTTTCTGAGCCATTAACTGTCCTCTAAGTGGTTTGCCGGTGGCCAGGAGGGAGGTGCCAGCTGGCTGGGCTGGTGCCTGGGATCCAGGGATTTCTCGGCCTTCTCATTTTCCTCCGTTCAAATGACAGCTCTGCTAAGTTGTTCGTAGGAATTGCTGAATCTCCCCCTCTGGGTAGTTGAGGATGAGGAGAGACAGAAGTTCTGAAGGAAAGCAGTAAAAAAAGATGTTCTTAAAGACGGTAATTGTGCAACAGAAAGAACTAAGCTGTCAGTTCCTCACATCCCTCTCCGCTCTGTCCTGTTCAGGTTACTGAGAGTTTTGATGTGGTGGATGTGCGATCTCTCTCGTTAAAGGAGGCAGTGAGTGCTCAGTAACCTGCGTCTTGTTCTGTTCCGGGCCCTGTCCATCACGGCAGCTCTCTGTTCTGAGTGCAGTCGTGCGTTGCTGGCAGCTCTCTCGGGGGCCTCTGGCTGTGAGCGTCCTCACCCTCTCGTGAATGGTGGCGTTCATGACTGTGGCATGCAGCATGGGTCAACCCCTGCGCAGTGTGTGCAGCCCTGTGGACGGCTGGCAAGGGTTCTCTCTCGGCTGCTTGGAGAAACATCCCCCACATTGGTGAGAGGGGCCAATGATGCCCCTCGTCCCTCCACATCCTCAGGAAACCCTCGCTGGGGCAGCGCAAAGCCCACAGCTGTCAGCCTGCTGACGTGTCCAGCACAGAGCTGGTTTGCAGGTTTGTCAGCACTACTGACATTTTGGCTGGGGGCCATGCTGCGTGCTGTGGGAGGTGGAGCAGCATCCTGGCCTCTGCCCGCTGGACACTGGTGGCTCCCCTCAGCTAGTCTCCCTTGGGGGGCAAACTCACCCCCTCCCTCACCTGGCCTCTCACCAGCGGGCTGGCTGAGCTAGAGGCTGCTCTGCAGCTGGTAGAAAACGCAAGTTACTTGTTTGAAGACAAAGCCTTGAATTAGGGCTAAATTTCATTTTGTTTTGCAGGATTTAAAAAATGTGAGTAAGACCTGCTGTACATTATGCAACTCTTAAAAAATAAAGATTTTGTCTAAGTTAGCTCAGTGGTGCCGTCAGTTGAGCTTTCATGTGGAAATAGTCGCTGGTTTTCAGGAGCTTTGTTGCGTTGATGGCAGCTCACTTTTGGAGCCTGACTTTCCCTTTACCTGCCCTTTGGAAACGCCCTGGAGTCTTTGAAAACAAGCAAATAAACAGCTGAAGGTCCGTCTCAGGCCATGTATACAGAGCCGTGGGGGGATGGGCCTGGGACCCCAGTGATTTAAATAGCCACCTGGTTTAGACTCTGATTTCTTTTTAACTTCCTAAAAATCTTTTCAAAGGTGCAAGAAAGGAAATTTAAAACTCCTCGATTTGAAATGTGAAAATAAAATGTTTCTGTGTAGTTTCTTTTAATTTGCTATTCTGGGTATTTCATAATTTATGTTTAGCAGCCTTGAACCAAATCATCTAATTTTCAAAATACATTTTTAAACAAAGGTCATAGTTGTCACTCCCCTGCTCCTTGCCCCCACATGGAATTACAGTCTCTGGCCGCACCCCCTCCATGGGCCACTGTGAGCTCCTCAGAGCTCCTCTTGGGTGCAGTGAGTGCCTGGTGTGGAGTGAGGGCACCATGGGGGGCAGAAGACCCGGGGCTGACTTCTGAGTCTGTTATTTGGCAAGCTGGGGACCTTGCTGAGGCTGCATTCTTACGGGAATCTGTCTTGGCCTTCCTTCAAAGTCATCGGGGTGGTTCCCCGGGAGGTCACCTGTGGTGTGTCTGCTGAGCCCCATAGAAATGTCATGGCCTTAACCTCTGTCCTGCCGGTGCTGGTGAGGAGGGATCAATGGCTGATGGTCAGAGGTTTCCTATCTTAGAAGCTTTGATAAAGCCAAAGGCTCCTAGTCAGGGAACGCAGTCTGGCATTTCTTCTTTTTTTTTGAGAAAGATTAGCCTTGAGCTAACATCTCCCGCCAATCCTCCTCTTTTTTGCTGAGGAAGACTGGCCCTGAGCTCACATCCGTGCCCATCTTCCTCTACTTTATATGTGGGATGCTTGCCACAGCATGGCGTGCCAAGCAGTGTCATGTCTGCACCCGGGATCCGAACAGGCGAACCCTAGGCCACCAAGAATCGGAACATGCAAACTTAACCACTGTGCCACCAGGCCGTCCCCTGGCGTTTCTTTTTTACATAACTGTAGGGCTTGAGAAGAGGCTCAAAACAGGTCACTTGTTATCTTTTTAGTGGACTGTTTATAGATGATCAGATCTGAGATCTGGTCTGTATACTAATTGATAACCAATGTGTTCACCGTCATGCTTGTTGATAACTGATACTTTCACCATGATACTGTTAATTGATACATACACCATCATACTAATTGATTATTGATATATTCACTATTATGCTAATTGATAATCGATACGTTCACCATCATACTAATTGATAATTAATAAGGTTCACCATGATACTAATGGATAATTGATACGTTCACCATCGTGATCCCACCACCTCCTCTGTTTACTTCTCACTTCTGGAAATTTCCAGCTCCTACATTCCCATCTTATTGTTCACACTATTACCTTAGACTCACGCCTTACACTCCATCTTGACCATGGAAGGCAGACAAGCCGTCCGTGTCTCCCTATGTGATGTGTTCATGTTGTTTTATGTATTTAAAAATCTTCGATAACATATGATTTTATCACAATGTTTTATAAAACATCTTTACTTCTTAACTGAAGGAGCAGTATTTTGAAGTTCCTTCTTTCTTTGCTTTTCCTCAGCGCCACCAACCCATCCTTCAAGGAGGTATTGTCCCGGATTGAGTCCCACGAAGACTGCAGGAACCTGCCAATGATCTCCTTCCTCATCCTGCCCATGCAGAGGGTGACCCGCCTGCCCCTGCTGATGGACGTAAGCCGTGGGCTGCCGCCTACCCTGGGCTGGCTGTGCTGTGTCCCATCTGAGTAGGGAAAATGCTCTTCCTCCACTTGAACTGATGCCTGTCCCTCTGTAACACCCCCAATTAAGTGAAGAGGCTCGGGCTGGGCAGTCCCGCTCGTGTAGTGTCTGTGAGACTGTCTTTGGGTTAGGCGGGGTCATTCGGAGGCGTGCATGCCATGCTCACTCGCTGGGTGTTCTGTGAAATGGGAGGTGCGTTGGCTTCGTGTGGTCAGGACCCCTGGATTCCATTTCTGGCTCAGCCGCTAGGTGTGTGGCTGTGAGCAAGGCACTGAATCTCCGTGGGCCTCAGTTTCCTCAGGCTGATCACTAAGATCTCTTCCCCATGAGTTCTGAGATGCTGGGTCTCCATTTCTCACGGAGTGGACTCTCTCCAGCCTTAGGAGGCACCTCGCCCCTGGTACGTTCCACGCAGTGTGGGTCGGGGAAGTCCAGCTTCCTTCTTGCTTTAGGGAAGATCTGTGAAGAAAACAAGCATTTGACTTTGAGCAGTGGCAAGATATGGCTGGGAGAAGTGAGGGAGGCTGCCCGGCATGAAGTGCGGTGGGGGACGGCTCGGGGTGGCCTCCCCCTGACTCGGCTGGAACTCCAGGGCGGCAATGAGAGAACGGGGCCTGACACAGCCCCATCCAGCCAGTGGCCAAAGGGTATCTTTTTGATCAAATTAAAATATTTTGTCATACTTCTACTTTAAAATTGGATCATAATGTTAATAGAATGTGAGTTTTCACATACTTGATTTTTATAAATCAAAACAGGGTAAAAATACAGCAAAAACTTATGATTGAGTAAGATTACAAAATAAGTTCTGTTTTCTGTGTTCCATTATAAATTCTCAGAGATGTTCTAAAGAGCACTGGGATGTGGCCGTGAGTAACGTGTGTGGTCACGGCCACTTTGTGGGCTGTGCTGCACAGCTTGAGGAAGTTTTGGTGGCATTTCAGAATTCAGAGCACCTGCTGTTCTGCGAGTTCGCCTCAGTTAACTACCTGGACACCCTTCCTGGTCCATCACCTATAATTTAGGAACATTTCTCCTTACATATAAGGAAACTTGCAGTTTTGAAAATTTAGCTCTGATTTTTAAAAAATCAGTGTTGGGGCCAGCCCCAGTGGTGCAGAGGTTAAGTTCACATGTTCTGCTTCAGTGGCCCAGGGTTCCCTGGTTCGAATCCCAGGTACAGACCTACGCACCGCTTGTCAAGCCATGCTGTGGCAGGCATCCCATGTATAAAGTAGAGGAAGATGGGCACAGATAGTTAGCTCAGGGCCAATCTTCCTCAAAACAAAACAATATTTATCATGTCTAAGAATAGAATTCAGCCAGATAATCAAAACTAAATCTTGTTTAGTTCATGTGACTGCCAAGACTTTTACAAAAATAATGAAACTTTGATCCATATAGGGAATATTATTTCAGACTTCACTATTTTTTCAACAAGAAACAGGCGCTTTCTAAATGTAACATTTCTTGTAGTGTTGTGAATTTCCAGGGTTCTTTCTTTTTCTTCTTCCAAAAACACATTTTAGCCATGATTCCTTAGATTCTGTGTGTGCTGAGATCGCTCAGCCTTTTGCATCCTCCCTCTGCTAAATTTTGAGAAAATTGTGTGACCAGATTGGGACTCACAGAATGTGACGCACCGTGTTGTACCGTGTTGGGGGTTGATGCCATGATTGGCCAGTGGGCTCTAAACGTTTTTGGGTCAGAGGCCCTTTTGAGATTCGGGGTAAAGCTGTAGCCATTCTCCCTAGAAAATTCACTATGCACAGAATGTTACCTAAACCTGAATCGTGCAAAGACACCATGGACTTGCTGTCCAATGTAAGCTAGTATTTCTCACACTGCTTTTGTACCCATTAGTGCACCATGAAATTAACCTTTGAATAATGAGCAGTGTAAACTGAGGTAAAAGAAAACGTATGGGACGTGGCGTATACACAGTTTATAATGTGGATACGCATCATTTCATAGGAAACTTTGTCTTGTTTACGTGCGCACGTGGACAGGTTGCAGCATAAACATTTCTTGCAGTGGGCCCTCGTAAACAAATCTGAGAGCCATTGCAGTAAACCCACAGACGGTGCGCTCAGCTTCCCACCTGTCACCACAGCTGTCCTGGCGCCCGACTGTCGGGTTCCTGGCCTGGAATCTATCCACATCGACAAGTGCCATCTACCGCTTGATGCCTATGGCCCTAAGCTGTTTCCCTTTGTGAGAATCTGGCCAACTGGTAGCATCTCAATGTGCTTAGAACATTGTCCCTTCAGTTTTACTTCATTTGGAAATTTAGTTAAACTTGTTAATTGAGATGAACATATTTAACAACTAAATGTTTCCACTTTCGGAAGAAGAAAACAAAATGCTTTGAATGGGTTTAGTTTCCAAAGATATATATAATTCAATTTGACTTGAATTGGCCCTCTTTGAACTTAATTTTAGCATCACAGAAATTGTAGTATAAATGTCTCAGGAGAAAACCCAGCAGCTTTTTTTCCCTGATCTTTTTATTCGCATTGTATCATCTACAAATACAGTTACCTCTGTAACATTACTGTATCGTTACTGTAACAAAGACAGTAATGGTGATAAAGTTATCATTCGTTGAGGGCCCTCTGTGTGCCAGGCACTCACAGAGCCTCACGTGCATTTTCATTTAACCCTTGTGACCTAGGCAGCATTGTCCTGATTTTACAGATGAGGAAATTGAGGCCTCTGGAGCCAAGGTAGGTGACTTGCTCAAGGCCAAACAGCTACTAAGAGGCAGAGCTGGGATTTGAAACCAGGTTCATTGCCTCTGAAGTCTGTCCTTTTATTTAGCCATTCCCTAGACTTATTTGCATCCTGTGCGTTTAAAGACTGTGTCCTGGATCTTACTGTCGTCCTCATCCTCTTCCATAGGATTCTGTTTAGCATTGTTAACTCTGCCGTGAGCACGAGGATCTGACTGGACATTGGTTTTATTTTCTTTGATAAATAAATCGGTTCATATGGTTCTTTTCCTTTGTTGCAGACCATCTGTCAAAAAACGCCCAAGGACTCTCCGAAGTATGAGGTCTGCAGAAGAGCCTTGAAGGAAGTGAGCAAGGTAACTGGGGGCTCGTCAGATGGGACCCGCCCGCTGCCCAGGACAAGGAGGTGTCTGTGGGATGCCTGCCCCGGTGGATTCTCATGGCCCTTTCGCAGCATGCCAGAGGCAGCTGGAAAACTAGATATTGTCCACTGTGCTCAGATGAAATGGGCCTTTTACCATGTCGGACAGTCTTACTTAAGGGCCTGTAGAGATCTCATTTTCTTTGGTGTCTGAATAGCTATTTATTGATTCTTTGTTAAACAAATATTTATTGAGTATCAGCTACTATGCCAGTCACCATGCCAGACCCTGGAAATATGGTGACGAATAGACAGACATGGTTCCTGCCCTCATGGAATGTGCCATGTAGGGGGGAGGCAGACGTTAAGTGAGAATGACAGTGAAGGATGGTGAGCGACGTGATGGGAGAACAGTTATGTGTAAGCTGAGCCCTGATATGGGGGGAGCTCTGAGCCAGGGACTGGGGGACGTGAGTGTTTGATGTGTAGAAACCCAGAGGCAGGAAAGTGTTTGGAGAATTCAAAGAACTGGAATGTTCCCCATGTGAATAGAGCCCAGTCTCGGAGAGAGTGTTGGAGCCGTGTCAGGGAGCTGTCGCCCTTATCCTAAGAATTTGTGTGTCGTGAAGGTAACAGTGGGGGCGGCACCAGTTAGCAGGCTTTTGAAGTTTGTTAGGCTGGGGAACCGCAGCCCATCCTGATGTGAGAGAGACAGAGAGAAGCAGGCCTGTCATGGTGGGGGGTAGGCGTGGTGATGGACCGGTGAGCATATTTGAGTTCAAGAGTAAGGTAAGAGCTCCTCTGTCTTGGGCACCTAGGTGGGTTCTCTCATTGTCTCTGCAGTATGGACAGAGGGAGAAGCAACGAGCCCTGTTCTGGATATGCTGCAGTTGAGTTCCTGTAGAACATCCAAGTCAGCTGAATAGGCGAGTCAGGAGCTCCAAAGAGAGACTTGAATTGGAGACATGGATTTGGGAATCATCAGTGTATGGATGATTTTTAAGACTGAGAGAGTGATGAGATCACCCAGAAGGGTGTGTAGAGTAAGATGAGCAGACAGTCTGAGATGCCGCCATGAAGAACACCAGCATTCGTCTCGTGAAGGGGGGACCAGCAGAGCAGACTTAAAGACCGAAGCAAGCCACCAAAGCAGGAAAGCCGGGTCGGCCTGGCAGATGGCAGAGAGCTGGGTAGGAGGAAGGCCAGCACTGGGCGGGGTGTTTTTCTGTTTAAAAAATTAGAAAAATGTTAAAATGAGAAGTATGAAATGAACTATGAAGTGAGAAGTGCTGAGTGCTGGTGGCAGTGTCTGGCTGAGAGAACGCCATGGGAGGCAGGGAGTCGATGAGGATGCGGGGCAGGAGTGATGGCATAGGGGCCCAGTCATCCCGCAGCTGCACCCACCCTTGGGTTTGGCATGTTTTTGTCCTGCTTTCTGTGAAGAACTGTGTCTTTTAGTCCACTTTAAATTGGCGCTATTTTGCTTATCCTCATCCGTGCCAATAATAAGTACAAAGTCGTGGATTTTATGAGGTAGTTGTTTGTTTTCTGACTTACATTATTATATTAAAAATAAGTTTATCTGTGTCTTAGTCCGTCCAGGCTGCGATGATAAAACAGCACAGACAGGGTGGCTTGTGAACAACAGAAGCTTGTTTCTCACAGTCTGGAGGCTGACGTGCAGAATCGGGGCCAGCGTGGTGGGGTGAGCACTGTCTTCCAGCGCAGACTTCTTGCTGGGTCCTCATGTGGTGGAGGACCCGGGTGCTCTCTGGAGCCGCTTTTATTAGGGCCTTAATCCCGTCATGAGCGCTCCCCCGCTCAGGACTTGGAAGCACCTCCCTGAGGCCCCACTTCCTAACACCATCATCTTTAGGGATTAGAATTTCAACATAGGGATTCTGGGGTGCCTCAGACATTCAAACCGTAGCAATCTGTCAGCACTTGAATCCATCTCCTGCCCCAGAGATGGTCTGCATGGCCTGCTTGGGAAACGCTGGGTGAAGAAACAGCCCGACAGGTGCATAGCCACCTAAGGTCCTTCTGCAGTGGGTCTCTCCTCCAGGACCCCAATTCCCGCATGGCCTGACTTGGGGCTGGGGGCGGGTCTGTAGGAGAAGCTGCTGGAGAAGTTCTGGCCTTGGATGTGAAAGGGATTTTGTCAAAGTTTGTTTGGTTGTTACTGAGAAGTTGGAGAGAGGAAGGTGGTGGTACCTGGTTGTTGGATTGAGCTTTGAATGGTCATGTTTCAGAATTTCCCCTCCCGGTGGCAGGGATGGTGGCCTCCTTCAGGCGGCTCTGGTTCTCCTGGGCTGACCCTGGCACTTAGGCAAGGCCGGTGGCTGTGACCGAGGGGGTCAGTGAACTGCTTTCCCCTCACCCTGGAAGTCCATAGGAGGCGTTCTCTGCAGGTGGCTGGCTTTC
This sequence comes from Equus asinus, assembly GCF_041296235.1. Classification (NCBI taxonomy): domain Eukaryota; kingdom Metazoa; phylum Chordata; class Mammalia; order Perissodactyla; family Equidae; genus Equus; species Equus asinus. Next base: position 97,691,656 of record NC_091810.1, read on the forward strand.
TCTCTCTCCACCATGGGTCTTGAATATCAGAATTATTCCCCTAGTCGCCTAGTGTTACATGGGAACTGAAATCACTAATATAGCTACTCAGGAACTAATCTTTTTCATTTGTAAAGGTTACTGATGGGGTTTTGTATATTCTGGGAAAACGATACCAGTGTTTTCAATGGAAAGATTGCATATAGAGAACATTTATGGTTCAGAATTAAAATGCAGAATTTCACTTGTTTGCTTTATCTGAAGTGAAAGAAATTGGGAGTTCCCAATGTTTATTTTAGAGAGTGAAATTGGGTATGTCAAGGCCCAAGGTTTTAGAAACCAGACTCAACCTAAGGCCCTTGAGCAAGTCTGTCTGGATAGTTATTCATTCTTGGAAAAAATGAGGAATGCCTATTTTGGTAATTAAAACGCTAATGCGATTTATTTGCGTAGTGTGACTAACACTTCAGTGACATTGCTCACGCACGTTGCTGGAGGAACTGTGAGAAGCTACTGATGTGGGCCTTGGAGGGACTCGCTTACCTAGTCTGACAACTCAGAACAAGAAAGACATTTCTGGTAAATGGCAGATGCGTTCACTGCCCGCTGTGCTGCTCACGTGCTGGGTGGAGCTGGGGGAGGTTGCAGGGGATCCGAGAGGGCAGCCTGAGCATGGCAGTGTCGGTGGTCAGGGGTGGAGGTCAAGGGGTGGTCTCTCTCCCGTGTGCCCTCCCCCCTCTCTGTGGAAAGGGCGTCACTGCCTGCACTCGCAGCTTTCCTCCAGCGGCAAAGTAGCTAAGTCTCTTTAATCTTCTGAAATTTACTGCGCCAGAGTTTACAGAGAGGTAGATAAACATCTGAGAATGTGAGGAGCTCTCTGAGTGAGGGACGTGAGGTGGGGAACATCACAGAGGGGAATGACGTCTGGGGAATGAAGCGGGTTTGTGTATGCGCCTGTTGTCATCTGTGGAAATAGTCCCAGAACCAATGCATCGGATTCAGCTGTGTTTGCTGATGGTAAAGGGAGAGGAGTGTGGGTGGGAAGGATCCACAAGGTTTCTCCTTTCCCTCTACGTCCTGCTCTGTAAGGATGCATTTAGGGTTTGAGAAGGGGATTTTGAAAATAAAGGAGTAGGTGTGCATTACAGAAAATTTGGAAAATTTAAGTAAGAGACGGGAAGTGTATCAGGGATCTCATCAAAGGTGCTGACCGTTGTCCTTCCTCTGAGTGTCCCTCCTGGGGGCTCTGCTCCGGTGCTAGCACGGCGTTCACGTGCGCTGGGAGCGGGTTCCCATGGTACCATTTCATCCCCTGTTCTCAGTGTGCTGCGTGGTGCTGTCCTACATAAACGAGTGTACTCATCCGATTATTTCCAAAGATAAGCTTCCAGAAGTGGGTTTGTTGGAACAAAAAGTGGGCATTCTTAAAGGCCCCGAGTGCCTTCAGAAAGGGCCCCAGGCCTGTGACCACCGGAAGTTTTCTAAGTGTCTGACTTACTGCTGTCTTGCTCTTCCCAGTGTCAGACACTCTTAATCTTTGTGAATTTGATAGGTTGAAAATACTGTATTTTTGTTTTAATTTATATTTCTTTATTAGAGGGATTGAGCTGTTTATTTTTTTCAAGTACATTTGCCCTAAAACAAAAAAGCAATGAGTTAAACATAACAGAGCTTTGACGGCTTTGATATACTGAGGCTGATTTTATAAAAACACCAGAGCACAAGTCCAGATTTGCGATTGTCCCTTCAGAATCGTCACTGAAGTGGCCTCCACTGCCGATGCCACCGCCGAAGGCTCTTTGGGGACTTTTTCGTTTTCAGCGTGCTCTCTGAGGTGTATTCTTCTGAAGTGGTATCATGACTCCATCTTTTGCTGATGGATATGATATTTGGAAATTTAGGAAATAAAATGATAACCCAAACTTAGTAATGCCATTTTTCCCCTTCATTTTAAAGTGGGATAACTGTAAAGGAATGGTTCTTTTTTTTAAGTGACTTATAAATCGTCTCTGAAGGTGGTTTGTTTACGCAGGAATGGTTGCTGAGCGTCACTGTGTTTCGGTGCTGGGCTGGCACTGCTCACAGACACGGGAGTTGCCCAGTGTCTGCTCTCCAGTCCTTCTGGAGAGGCTGTGCCCAGCATGAGCCTGAAAGATCTGCAGGGCCTGGAAATCTCCATGGAAGAGGAAGCCGTTGGCTGGGCTGGTGGAGCAAGTTCAGCAGAGGGAGCCCGTGCAGAAGGTGCCCTGTGCGGGCTGCAGCCGGAGACGTGCTGAGAGCTCGGGCTCAGTGAGGAGGTCCAGGCACCGTCTTGCCAAGACTTAGTTCTGAGAGCTGCTGGAGCCTGTTAAGGATTTTAAGCCCAGGACTTTCGTGATCAGGTTTGAGCTTGGAAAAACCAACAGCCTTGTTTTGGAGGATGCGTAAGGCCAGTGCAGGATGGATGGTGGAGAATTAGGAGGCCAGCAATCCAGGGGAAGAGGAGTTTGAGCCTGAGTTCAGGGGACACGTGGAGGCATGCAGACAGCAAGACAGCAGTCTTGAGGAGACTTTGAGACCATTTGGAGGTGGGGGACCAAGGAGAGGGAGGCGTCTGCGAGTGGTGAGGCCGGGGGTTTGGCTGTGGCACTGGATGTGCTGGGATCAGTCCTGAGATGGAGAGCACGGGCCGGGGTGGGGGTGCTGAAGGTGGTGCTGAGGTTTGGTCGTCCTCATGCTGTGTATGAGATGGAGAACACAGGCCGGGGTGGGGGTGCTGAAGGTGGTGCTGAGGTTTGGTTGTCCTCATCCTGTGTATGAGATGGAGAACACAGGCCGGGGTGGGGGTGCTGAAGGTGGTGCTGAGATTTGGTCGTCCTCATTCTGAGCGTGAGACGGCTGTGGGGCGTCCCAGGTGAGGTGTTATCTAGGTGTTGGAGTCGTGCCTGGGGGACAGACCAGGTCTAGGAGCATAGATTAGGGACTACAAACACGTTCCTCAAGAGAAGTGGTGAAAATGGCCCACACGACAGCTGCCCGCCTGGCTTATGCTGGGATGTCTGCCTCCTTCTGGGATCTCTCAGGCGCAGGCGGCCCTGACCGCAGCCAGGGTGGTCCCGGCGCCTTGTGTGGCTCGGGGATGGCCACCAGAGAGCCTTTCAGACTCTCAGAACCAAAGGTACGCTGTGACTGAGGGTGGCCATCCCCCCACGTTCAGAGAGCTGTTAGCAATCAGGGACCGTCTGAGCATCCATCAGGAGGGGATAAATAGACATGTCCTGGGAAGCCTTGTGATCAGAGCATGAAGGCATTGTGTCCCTCCACTGCTGAAAGCCGGCGGTGGCCTCTCCTCCCACTTGGGTACAGGCCAGCGCCATGAGAATCCGCAAGCTCTGGGCCTGGCCTTCCCTTCTTAGGTACAGGCCAGCGCCATGAGAACCCGCTAGCTCTGGGCCTGGCCTTCCCTTCTTAGGGACAGGCCAGCGCCGTGAGAACCCGCGAGCTCTGGGCCTGGCCTTCCCTTCTTAGGTACAGGCCAGCGCCATGAGAACCTGCGAGCTCTGGGCCTGGCCGCCCCTCAGCCTTGTTGGTGCTGTCCTCCTTGTTCAGTATCTTTACTTCCTCAGACACTTTTGTCATGGGCCCTCTGTGCAGGGGGCTCTCTCTGCCAGGACCGCTGCCCCCCCATTCAGACACTAGCTCCCCTGTTCCCTTAGCTGCAGCGGAAAGTGCCTCTCAGAGCAGCCCGTTCCCCCACATCCCTCCCTCACCCCCTGCTCTTTCCTGTAGGAGACTACAGTCTATAGTTTTCAGGTCTCAGGTCTTGCCTGTACCCCACCCCCACTAAGTAGGATGCGGATTGTATGTTGAGTGTTGTCACCCGGCCCCTGACGCATACCAGGTGCAAAATAAACTTGTTTTCAGTGATTGGTTACATTTATCAGGGGAATATTATAAGTGAAAAGAATTGAGTCACAGATGAGCATAGAATGATCCATTTACAAAAATAAATGTAAAGGGAAGATTTCTATACACGTATGTGTGTGTGTTCACGTAAGCATAGGAAAAGAGAAACCATGTAAAGATTGTACATGTGTGTGTCTTTGCATAAGCACAAGAAAAGAGAAAGCAGAACCCAGCCTGTCTCCAGTTACTGCTGCGCAGTGGGCTCGGGTCAGAACCGTTTATGCCTATTTTATTTATTCCTGTGTTAGCATCTTTTTTCTTACAGTGGGCATGTCTGACTTACCCAATTCTAACTAAATAAATCCAATTAGAATTTCCAGCTTTTATTTTTAAGACTCACATTTGTCTTTATGGCCAATGACCCATTTTTTTACAGACTTTTCAGTTAGTAAGAAATTGGGGAGCCAGGCCTCATTGCCTAGTGGTTAGAGTTTGGCATGCTCCGCCTTAGTGGCCCAAGTTCAGTTCCCGGTCATGGAACTACACCATTCATCTGTCAGCAGCCATGCTGTGGTGGCAGCTCACATAGAGGAACTAGAAGGACCTACAACTAAAATATACAACTATGTACTGGGGCTTTGGGGAGGAAAAAAAAAAAAAAGAGGAAGATCCTCAACAGATGTTGTCTCAGAGCCAATCTTTCTCAGCAAAAAAAAAAAAAAGAAAAACTGGACATGAGAGTTTGTTTTGGTTTAGGTCAATGACTAATTGTGTGTCAGGTATAGCGTAAAGGAACAGCTCCTGTTCTGCACTCAGTATTCACAGAACACGTCCCTTCTGACACTTCTGTTGCCAGATGTGAGGGTCCCCATGCCGAGCAAGTCTGCTGCACCCGCTGGGTGTCCTACGACTTGTTCTGGCTCTACCTGGAACCTGTCAGATCCCACAGGTGAGGGCTCAGGCCCACAAGACTCCTCCCCACTCAATGCACTGGCCTGTCACGAGTCCAAGTTGTCACATGCGCTTCTGATGGACGGGCTGTAAATAAGAGGTTCCCGTGGCTCAACTGGATTCAGTCAATTTGCTAGAGCAGCTCACAGAACTCAGGAAGCAGTTTACTTACTAGGTTATTGTTTTATTACAAGAGATGTTAAAGGACATGAATGAACAGCCAGCTGAGGGGAGAGGTGAGGGCCAGAAGGGTTGAGAGCATGGGAGCTTCTGGCCCCATGGAGTTTGGGGTGTGCCGCCCTCCCAGCACGTGGATGCGTCCTTGTCACCAGCCCAGACGCTGTCTGAACCCTGGAGTGCAGGGGTTCTTATGGAGGCTTCATTATGCAGGCACGAGAGATGAATTAAATCATTGCCGTTAGTGACCTAGCTGAGCCACAGCCCCTCTGCCCTGCGGTGGACATCTAGGAGCAGGGCTGAAGCTTCTGCCCTCTCATCACACGGTTGGTTCTCCCGGCAGCCAGCTCCCTTCCTAGGGCCTTTCCAGAAGTTACCGCATTAACATACACTCAGGTGTGGTTGAAAGGGGCTTGTTGTGAATAAATGTTACAGCTAAAGATGTCCTGTGGCTCTTGAACAGGAAGTGACAAGGCTTTTGGATGGCATGTGCCAGGAGCTGTGGACAAAGGCCAGGTAGACGTTTCTCATAATAAATGACAGTATCACAGGCGCTGGTCAGAGGACTGAATGCATGCAGTTTGCAGGTAGTTCAGGAGTTCTGGTTAAACTGCATGTCCTTTAGTGTGGCCGTCCTTGAAGGACCGTTGACCATCAGGCTCCAGCTGAGCGAAGGCTCCCCTCTGCTTTCAGCCTCCCGTGCCTGGTCACAGGCTTTGCCTTTGAAGTGAGCGGCTACCTCCTGCTGCTCTGGTTGGAAGTGGAGAGGGGCACAGCTTGCCCCAAGGTTGGGTGGGGTTCCGTGGGCGAAGGCGAGGAGGGCAGAGGAGGGAGCAGTGTGGACAGAGCCCTGGACTGCATGAGGAGCCGGTCCCGTGTGTGCGGGGGGCCTGGGCCTGAGAACACACAGGGTGTGTGTCCCTGAAACTTCCCAGGATGTTTTGTTCCCTCTGTCTTCACATCCTAATGACACCACTCTTGAGCAGGTGCCATGTCTTAACTGTGAAACTCTGAGTTCGTTAACGGTCAGAAATGAGTCCCCGGGGCTTCCAGTGCTAATTACTTCCTGCACGAGGTCTGCTTTTGAAAATGAGGTTTCTGCCCGTGACCTCTTAACCCGCCTGTGATTCTGTGTTCCCAGCTGGTTCGACTGTGCAATGAAGGCGCCCGGAAGATGGAAAGGACCGAAATGATGTACACAATTAACTCCCAGCTGGAATTTAAAATCAAGGTATTCTCCTACTTCTTTGTGAACAGATTTGTTACTGCTCTTGCTTAAATCTTACGTAAATAGAGAGATAGTTGAGAGAGAGTTGAATTTGCTTTTCAAAGAGGGGCAGCAAGTTGATTAGAGAGAGGCTGGCAGAGGGAGTCCCAGGAGCTTTAGGCAGTTCTGCTCCTGCATGTACCAGACAAAGTGACCTTTCTCCAGGCCTTGACGTCAGATATTATCTAACTAGCACATTTTTTTTTTCCAGAAAGACATCAAACTTGGGAAAAGGGTAGTTAAAAATAATAGAATTTTAGATTGGAAAGATTTCTTCCATATTCTCAGTGTCCTGCAAACCAGTGGTATTCCATGAGCTGGAGCAGGGTGTTCTCGCAAATCAAAAGCGGACGCTCCTTCTCCAGTTTATAAAAAGGATTGTTAGTGGGATGTTCTTTCCAAGTTTGTTTTGAATATGTGTTGTCTGATACTGCTCAGGAGCAGATGACAGGAGGAACAAAGAAGAAATGGCAATTAATGGCAAATCTAGGCCATGGCCAGCCCTTTGTTGGGTCATAGCTGAGTCCTCATGGGTGTGAGTGCTCATGATCGTGATTCTGTTTCATCATAACGTGTAAATTTAGCTAAGCAACTTCATGTTTTCATGGTAAATGTGTTCCTACCTGATGGCATGGAATAGTTATCAGCTGCCGAGCAGATTCTCTGCAGTGTCGTGTAGCTCGAGGACCCTGATCCAGTGCAGCCACACCCTTTTATCTAATACATGAGGAAAACAAGGCCCAGAGAATAAGGAACTGCTAACAGGGTCGCTTGGCTGGTGGTGACAGAGTCAGCACGAGGGTCCAGGCGTCCTGACTTGCGGGTCATGTAAACTGTTCCACCGTAAACCCAACCACAACGATTTGCAGAAAAGTGATGCATCATTCTTCTTAGAACAGAGGGTGGTGGGTACCTAAAAAGAGCACAGACACGGACACTTTCAATAGTTATGATTTCCTCATATGGAAACTTACAGCAATTTCAAACCCGTCCTTCAAAAAGGATCTTGTCCTTCTCTGTACTTTGTTTCTAAATATTTTAAGAAATATGTTTGGACATCCGAGTTTTTTTATCCCCTCCTTTTTAAAGATGATAATTCTCTTTCCTAACCATTTTTATTTTTCCTTCTTCACTGAAAATCAGTTGGTTTAAGATGTCTTTAAGCTCTGTTTCTCTAGAACCCAGAATTAACTTGTAATTGAAAAATGCTTACTCCAAGGATCTTTAAGAGTAAGTGATTAACATCAATTGAGTTCATGAGTTTTTGGCTATTTGTTTTCTTTTGGTTCGATAATTTAAATTTTTGTAAGTTTAAAGGAAAATATTTTTAGTTTAGCTTTATAATGAAGCACTGAATTCAGACCACTTAGAAATACTAATAAGATCTTAGGACCTTGTTTCCCTAGCACTTTGTGGGTAACAGGGAACATTTTTATTCAGTCGTCTTAAAGGTGAGAAGGTAGATGTTCGGAGAAGGTCAGGACCCGTCTAAGCACGTCTGTCCCTCCACAGGGGTAATGAGCGCCTTCTCCGTGGAGGCAGGTGGAGGACAAACTCAGGGCCCCGCCCTCGGGAGCCTGACAGGGTGGGGAAGACCCCAGAGGCCTGGAGGAGGCAGCAAGCCTGCAGCCGTCCCAGGGATGGAGGACTGTTGGGAGCACTGGGAGCGGGGGGCGGGGGGGCGGGCAGCCCGAGAGAAAGGTGGAGGGCAGGAGCTTGCAGCAGTCCAGGTTCCTGCCAGAGGTGTGAGCGGAATCTTGAGGATGACTTAGGGAGAGTCTCCCAGGAGTCGGGGCAGGAACAAACTCACGGGGCGTGGTCTTGGCTGCTGCAGCCCAGGCCTTGTTCTCATCCGTGAGCGTAGACTTGGGGTGCAAGGGGAGCAGGGCAGAACCGGAGTGGTGAGCAGAAGCTCTCAGGGGGCCTGCATGCTAAGAGGAAGGGCTGAGCGAGGCTGTCTGGGAGCCCCTGAGAAGTTCTCAGCAGGAAGTGACACGGCCAGACGTGCATTTAGTAAGGACTTTAGCAATGTGGGAAAAAGGCCTTTGTGCTTATTCCACATCCACAAGTCATTCAAAGAAAAATTGATAAATTCATCGATATGAAAATTTAAAAAATTTCTCTATAGAGGAAAAAATAAAAGCCATAGAAAAATGAAAAAGAAAATAGCAAATTGGAAAAAGTATTTGCAGCTCACATAAAGACAAAGGGTTAATATCCCCAACATACAAACTTGAAGTGATAAGAAAAAGATAGGGAGGAAAGACCATCAGAAAATGGCACGTTGGAAAAGTGCTCCCAGAAGAGGATAAACGATAAATGTTTGAAAAGATGATTTACCTCATTCGGAAGAAAATTGCTGATTGAAATTAAAATAATGTGTTTCACGTCTTAGGTTTATAAATGACTCAGAAGTTCTCACGTTTTATCAGTGAGGTTGGAGGGAAAGGCGCTTTTACATGTGGTTGGTGGGAAAGACTGTTGGAACCCCAGTGGTGGGCGATTTGGCAGTAATCGTCAAAATTACAAATGCAAGTTCCTGTGACCAGCAATTTTACTTCTAAGAATTTACCGTGTGGATAGACTCCTGAATGTATAAAATCACACACAAACGTGTATACAGACACATACACACAGAGTTATTCATTGGGCGTTGTTTGTAGTTGCAAAAGATTAGAAGGGACCTAAATATCTATCAATAGGGGACTGATTAGATAGCTTTTACTATACCCAGATAACATAATACCACTCAAGTAAACAAAAAAGAATGAAGGAGAATTTTAGGTACTGAGATGGAAAGGTTTCTCCTATATTAAGTGGAAAAAGATGCAGGACAGAAAGAAAGAAGAATACACAATTTGCTTATGTGCAAGAAATCTCTGCAAAGTTACAGAAGAACAATAACAGTTACTGCCTCACGGGGGGATCTGGCGAGATGAGGAGCAGGGGGACGGTGTCTCACTTAGTGGTTTTTATAGTACTTGGTTTTTTATAACCAACCCCCTCCCCACTCCACACACACACACCAGATTTAGTGTGTTACTGGAGACGTGCCTTATGGCAGCCGCACAGAGGATGAGCTGGGCACGTAATGAGCCCAGAGACTGAAACCAGTTAGGGGACTGGAAGCAGATGAGGAGGGACAGGCAGGGTGCCGAGACTGGGCAGCAGCGGGTTCCCCAGCGTCCAGGCTGGTTGACTGGATGGAGACATGCCGTGTACTACGATTGGGATCCGTGAGGAGAAACAGTGTTTTAGGAAAGGTGGCGAGGTCTACACTGGCCGTCTTTGGTTTATGGTGTGGTGCACTGCCACAGCCGATGCTACCGGGAAAATGCTTGTTAAGTATTCTTGGGTGCCATTTTCATGCAGTCTCATTTAATTCTTGTGAGAACTCCATGAAGCATCCTCCTATTATTCCCATTTTATAGTTGAGGGATCTGAAGCTAGAGATAGTTAAATAATCTGCTCAAAGTTATACAAGAAGGATGAAGCCTGGATTCGTTCAGACCTGCAAGTGACTCCAATGTCCACATTCTTAACAATGATGGTGTGATAATGCTGGTCCTCTAGTTTGAAGGGGGAAAAAGCTTATATATGTGTGTGTGTGTAAATATATATATACATATGCATATGCGTATGTATGACAACACTCACATGTGTTTTCATTTTTGAATGTGTCAGTTTCTGGAAGAGCGTCGTGTGCTGCACAGTAGAAGAACGAGAGGGGTGGAAATTGTCCCTGGCATGGCACATGGGAAGCCAGTGGACCCTGCAGCTGGCCTGCCTGGGCTCCTGTTGTGGCCCCACCACTTACCAGCTGTGTGACCTTGGGCATCTCTTGACTTTCATGTCTTATTAGTTTTTTGAACCGTAAAATGAAGCTGATAATAGTACTTCCCCCCTAGAGTTATTGTGAGGATTACATTAATAATGGATGTAAAGAACTGGAAACAGCCCTGGTTTGTAGCAAACAGACATAAACACCATTAGACGTGTTGTCAGAAGAGTGTCCCTGGTGCGGGGGATGTATTGCAGTGTGTTGATGAGCGAATGGGGTGGGAAACAGTTTAAACAGATTGGACTTGCATTCGAGGAGCTTGGTGGATGGAAAGGAAGTGAGGGTTATAGAGAAAAAGTTGGTCACCAGACTTAGATCAGAGACCAGAGCTTAATTTGTGTCTCACATCCGGTGTTTTTTCTCACGAGACTACAGCTTTCTCTAAAAGTTGCCTCCCAGAGTTGGGAGGATTAATTTTTGTCTGGTAATAGAAAGTTTGACCTTATAAGTTAGCACATGGAGAAGCTGAGGATTCTTGGGCTACTCTATGAGCCATAATTTAACAGTGATTGAGGAGGGGGGTGGTATGTTGGTTGGTGGATGGGTTTGCTGGTTGGTGTTTGGCGGCCTTGCTAGCAAGTAGAAGTCGAACATATAGCAGACAAAATGAAGAAATCTGAGGTGTTAAAAAGTCTTTGCACTGTAGAAGACAGTTTGGTGGTTCCTCAAAAAGTTTAAACGTAAGAGTTACCAAATGACCTAGCAGTTCCACTCCTATGTGGAGAACTGAAAACAGTTCTTCAATAAAAACTGGTGTGTGGATGTTCTTGGCAACCTTCCTCATAATAGCCAAAAAAATGGAAATAACCCAAATGTCCCTCAAGAAAATTGGTGAGTTGATAAGCAAAATGTGGTGCATCCATACAGTGAAATAGTGTTCAGCCGTAAAAAGGAACGAAGTTCTGATAAATGCTACAACATGGATGAACCTTGAAAACACGATGCTAAGTGAAGTAAGTCAGACAAGAAAGGTCGCATGTTCTATAATTCAGTTTATATGGAATGTCCACAATAGGCAAATCCATAGCGCTAAAAAGTAGAATGGTGGTTGCCATTGGGAGGGCAGAGTAGAGAGTGACTACTTAATGCTATGGGTTTCTTTTTAGGGTAGTGAAAGTGTTCTGGAAGTAGACAGTGAGGATCATTGTACAACATTATGAATGTGCTAAATGCCACTTTATTATATGTATACTTTTAAACAGTTAAATGATTAATTTTATCTCAATTTTTAAAAAATCACTCTTCAGCAGCTCTTCCTTGTCTTGCTGGCCCATAAAATGAGTTAAATTTTATGCTGAGGCTAGTTTTCTAGGATGCTAATTAACACAAAAAAGAAAAAGTCTTTTCTCCATAGGAATTACGTCAGTGCCTTTAAGGTGTATTTTCGTTCATGAATTTCTTGTCTATTTTTTGATTCACACCTGGGTTCTAGTCTTAGAGCTTCTGAAGTATGGGGACTCACTTATGCCCGTTCTGGTTTGTTCTGATTCTTTCGGTCATTTTCATAATTTCTTTAAAAATAAACTATCTGAATGCGTTTAATCTTTCAACAGTACATTCTGAAACAAAAAACATTTATGATATCAGATTTTTGTTTTCAAAAGAAGCATAGATGTATTGAAAGCCACTGTCAATTTTAGATATTCGTTAGAAGTTTTTATTTTTGCCTAGTGGAGTATGAGGAGTCCATAAAAATCCATCTATTTGAAAACAACAAAACAGTTTGAAAACCTTTCTTCCTCCATCCCCTAAATTGATAACAGCCACAGGGTGGCATGTGCACTGGACACGGCCGTGGTCCTGTCCTTGTTCATCCGAAGGGCTACACACAGTAGCCAGAGGGCAGTGTTCAGTCCCGACAGCACTCAGCGGGACCTGCCCTGACCGGCAGCTCTCATGTGTGCTGCTGGGGGGATCCTCCTGCATTTTCTGAGCAATCTCTCTGTCTGTCAGCCTTTTAAGTCTCAGCCGTCCCTATTGGGTAATTGTCTGATTTGAGATTTGGGGCTGGAAACGCCACGAACTCCCTTAATAGCCATTTTTAAAGTTTGAGGTCAGACATGATCTTTCATCTTTTTTAAACCTTCAGGAAAATCATATATAACTAATAAGCAACTTTCTTATAAAAGTCCTTTATGAAGTTAAAAAAAATATGAAATCCTGTCTTAGCCTTCTTACTTCCTCCCTAATATCCTTAGTTTCCCAAGGCTGTTTTTAATCATTATTCCCTGGAAAGGATAACATGTGATTGCACCACACTAAAACAGTTCGCTTTCATGTCCAAGAATTTTTGCTTATTTTATGGATATAGCTTTTTAAATCAGATTTTTGGCAGTAAGTATTTCTGGTAACTTAAAAAAAAAGAGCTCTTAAGGGTAGGGATTATTCTGTGGTTTTGAGAGTTTTCCGGTTGGAAACTGGAAACTGAATGAAGAAAAAAACAGAATGGAATTCCTTGTATGCAGCCTTTTCTGTGAGATTAGGATGGGTTGTTTGGAAGAACTTCATTTTCACAGCCAGAAAGATGCTTTCAGGGCTGCAATTCCTTGAGGAGAGCCAGCACAGGCCGAGAGCAGGTGTCCTCCCAGACAGGTGAAGGAGAGTGAGCGGGCAGCACACACGTTCGCCTGGTGTTTCTCCTTTTATCAAAGTCCTTTCAGTTCCTAAAGTGAATGCAGGCTTTTATTTGTCTCTTGTTAACCTCGGTTATCTGTGTTTTCCCGTATGTTTAGATTCTGGTCTGTGATATTTAAAATAACTCAGTTGATGCCGACAGATCTCATCTTGAGGTTTTTCAGTCTCAGTGACTCCTGGTTGGTTGAGACTCAGTGGAAGGATGGTCATTCTTGGTTGACCCAATGACATCTTCTCATGGAGTTTTTGTTGTCATATTGGCAAGTTGGTAGTTTTTAATATGGAAAATGTTTTTCGTTTTTTCTTGGAGAATGGACTGTACCTCTGTAATTGTAATTCCCTATTATATGGAAAAACGATGCGTGCCATGGTCTGTCTCATTGGTTGGAATGTCAGTTTATGTTTTACTCGATAATCTTTAAAGGACTTGAATTCGGTTTGAATGGGAACTGAGTTTTCTCTCTTGCAGCCTTTTCCGCTGGTCTCCTCTTCCCGGTGGCTGGTCAAGAGGGGCGAGCTGACGGCCTACGTGGAGGACACGGTGCTTTTCTCGAGGAGGATGTCCAGACAGCAGGTCTACTTCTTCCTCTTCAACGATGTGCTCATCATCACCAAGAAGAAGAGGTGAGCCTTCCTGTGCCATCGCGGGCTGTACGTCCAGGTGCGAAGTGCCTGTCAGGGGTGGCTGATGGTTCTTAAAAGCTGGAGGTGTTAGATGTTGGTCTCTATGCATGAAATCGTGGTAGCATCTGTGCTTCGCATTCTCTAGTTACCTGCCCAGGTAAGACCCGAATCATCGTCAGCATTGTCTTTCCCGCCAGTCTCTGCTGAGCTCTACAGCATGGAAGCCATGGTCCTCAGCCTTCACATGTTTGTGTCATTGAGTTTCTCATGACAGCCCTGTGACGCTCCTAGTCCCAGCCAGCATTTCTCAGTCTTCTTCTGCTGTAGAATTCTGTGTAAATCAGATAAAAGCTGCTCCAGTTGAGAACAAGCGTGGGCACAGCTCTAGTGCTCTTTGTAACTTAATTTAAAATCCCCACTCTTAACAATTGTTAGTCTAAAAAGTCTCCCCGTGCCCGGGACTGTGTGACAATACTCTGAAGTGTTGAATACTCCAAATCAGCTGGTGGCAGTGTCTCTTCTCCTTTCTTCAGACTCCTGGTTGTGTGCAGGGTTGTACACCATCTTCCTGCCGGTCCTACAGAGTGTGAACTTAGAGGAAAACATCCATGTGTGGTGTGCTCTTCCACACGTGAAGGCCGTGCTAGTGGGCTGCGTGTCCCAGGAGTAGGCGGTTCACGGGCAGGTTTAGACGAGGTGAGGAGAGCCGTGGACAGACTTGTGTGAACACATAAAACAAACTCCCAAACTCCCCATGGCGTGTTTATTTACATTCGACTTCTGAGTTGCTGACATTTTAGCTTGAAAATTCAAACGAAATCGAGCAGACCTCCAGCTATCTATCGTTTGGCTCCTTTAGTCAGACCGTCTCATGGATTCTGTCAGCTGCTTGGCTGTCCAGCTGAAAGGAACTTTGTAGGGTCCAGCCTGACAACCCCAGTACAACCATGACAAACACATGATGATGCCGGTGGCTATTTCTCATATGCCGGAAAATGGTGTTTCCGTGACTTCAAGAAGAAATTGTTTCCCTTACTTGGGACAGTTTAAATAGTTCTAGTAGCTAAGTAAATTTTATAAATAAAGATTGGAGAGGAATTATAATTTTGTATTTTTATGTTTGGTCGGTTTCCTATGAGATCGCTTGTTTTCTTTGGCTCTCGTCGAGATGTTTTGTTTTTAGGGGAGAGTAACTGTATAGGACCCTTCAAGTGCCAGGACTCCTGACTTCTGACATCTTCCAGCTGTTCAAAGATTTGTCCTGTCTCAGTGGACCAGAACCTTGAACTAAACTTTTGATTTTGATGGTAAAATACATGTCGACAGTACCAACCTGATTTTAAATATTAATATAGTTTTGATTATAATGTCTTCAGTGACCTGATGAAAACATTGAGTATTTAAACCAATTAGTATACTTTTATTCTTGGACTCTTGTAGAACTGCCCAGTAAACACAGACTTTGGAAGGTCAGAATCAAGGCCCACGCTGCTCTGCTCAGCAGTGTGCTGCCCTGCTCAGGGTCCCTGGCTGTCTGACGTGGCTTTCCCAGCTGTTGCACACTCGTCTGCTCAGATGTGTGTGCACTTGTGTTATTGGTAAAAGGAAGAACGGGATATGCTGCCCCCTGGAGAGCGCCCCATAGTTCCTGAGCCGGCCTTCACCGAGACAGGATTCCTCCTCTCAGTTAGCCTGTCCTGTTTCTGAGGAGCTCTTGACCACAGAGTAGGTTGGAGGCTACAGTTGTTTGAGACCAGAGCACATCGTGTGGGCAACGAGCAGACCGCGGCAGCTTGATGACCAGCGTGTGAGGAACGTGCCGTGTGCACAGGTACCACAGGGCAGCGTCAGGACCCCCTGCAGGGCTTCGTGTGCCAGGGGACAGCAAAGGAGCTCCACCAGTTCCCAACAGACAGTGGCTTCGGCCTAGCGACGAGGTTCAGATAAAGGGTGGCTACCTGCACCCGCTCTGTGGATGGTCCAGCCACTACTGCCGAATTGTAATCTGGGGTCAGCCACAGAGCTGACCACTGGATCCTTGGGGAGGCTCCTGGCACTGGGACAGATAGCTCGGGGGACAGTTCCTCATCCCCGATCCAGCCGGGCGGGTGGTTTGTGCTGAGCTGGGTTGACAGGTCGCTGGGCCAGGGGCCACCTCGGCTTTGCGGGGCCTGTGACTGCAGGTGCTTGCAGGCCGTGAGTCCGTGCAGCTGTCGTCTGGATGGGAGTGTTCACTTCTTCCAGAGTGTCAGAAGGAAGTTTCTAGCATCTGCCGGGAGTTAGCCAGATTGGAAAGGACACGTGGCCGGTGTGCCTGTTCTGGGTAAGAAGGAGAACTCGTGATACTCAAGGCCTCGCTGTGGGCGCCTGGTCCCTGCTCCTGGAGCAGAGCTCTGCGCTTGCACACAAGGCCTGACGGCTCTTTGCTGGGGGCTGCCCTGTGCTTTGTGGGGCATTTAGCAGCGTCTCTGACCTCGGTCCACTATCTGCCAGTAGTTCCTCCCTCCCAGTTGTGACAGCCAAAAATGTCTCCGTTGTCATGTCCCTGGAACCCAGGTCACCCCCAGTCGAGAGCCACTGTTCTGGGTGGTGGCACGCTGTTACCTGTCACCCAGCGTCACCTTCAGAGTAGGGAGGGTGTGCAGACCTGTCAGATCTGACACCGCAGTAACAGTAACATGGTACTAGAAAAGGAAAGGTCGCCATGTTATCTCATAGGTTAGTGAGTGTAACTTAGGGCAGCGTCCAATTTGTGCCTAGTAATAGCTCATAATTAATTATCCATTGCAGTGTAGACTGTACCCCATGTACGACTTGAGGAATTAAGTGCAATTGTCCCTGGTTTTGATATGTGAAAACTGAATCCAAGGCCTAAACAGGTTCAAACTCCCGAAGACGTGTTCTGTCAGGTAGTTGACGGCCGTGTTCTCGTTCGGTGCCTTGTGTCTGGCGTAGACCTTCCCGTTTCCTCTGAAGCTAAGAACAGTTTTTCCCCTGGTGTTAGTTTCTTACAGCTGCTGTAACAAGGGCCACAGGCTGGGTGCTTAAAACAATAGGAATTTATGGTCTCAGTTCTGGAGGCAGAAGTCCAAAATCAGGACTTTTGTAGCACTCCCCCCGCCCACCCCTGAAGGCCCCACGAGGGAGTCCTGTCCTGCCTCTTCTGCTCCCACTGGCTCCTGGGGCCTCGTCTCGGCAGTGTGACTCCCATCTCTGCCTCTGTCTTTGCATGGCTTCTTTTCTCCTGGGTCCCTGTGCATCTCTAAATCTCCCTCTTCTTATAAGGACACCAGTTATGGGAGCTAGGGCCCACTCTACTCCAGAAGGATCTCGTCCTAACTTGATGACGTCTGCCAAGACCTTAGTTCCAAACAGGGCCCTGTGTCCAGGTCCTGGGCTTAGGGTTTTGACGTACTTCTTGGAGGGCACAGTTCGGCCCACCGCACTCCCTCAGCTCATCAGCACTGCCTCACTTACACATGTGGTCAGTAAACGTGCTGCCGCGTCTCACCTTAGTTCTAGGACACATCTCCTTAGCACTGACCAAATGCCATTTTTCCTGATTTTGGAATGTCATCATGGTTGTCTGTCTTGAACACATTTATTTGGAGGTCTCGTAGGTTACCGTCATCCGCATCTTCTCCTTCAAGCATGTTCCTTCTCCAGAGCCCACCCCCTCCTTGGTGAAAGGGCCTTCATGTCTCCATCCACCCGGTAGGGCCCCCTGCATCTCGCTGCACTCCCGTCCGCCACTGCCATCTTCCCCGCAGCCCATGAGCCTGCGGCTCTGCTCTCTTGTCTCCTGCCCTTGCCCCAGCCACCTTGTGTTCGCCCGTAGGACACACCTACCTGGATCTCTGCCACCGCACCTCCATCCACATCTTACCCCACAGCCCGAGGACACTTTGTAAAGACAGAGCTGCCTAGCCAGTCCCGTGCAGACACTCCGTCCCTGGCCTCTGACACGAAGGCCTCACTGGGCCGCCTTCTAGCCGCCAGGACCTCTCCTGGCTGAATCCTCCCCTTGCCCTGATCCCGCTGCTCCCAGGCCTCTTCCAGGCTAAGTCCTTTCCATTCTGTAGATCCGTGGTTGATTGTCACACCCACTGGCTGCTCTCATCCAGTCTTCTCCCGGGGTGGGGGGGGTATTTCTGCTGCTTTGTGGGCCCGGAAGACCCCGTGCTTTCTCTGCCAGCACTTTGGGCTTCTCTGGTCCATGCTGTCCTGTCGGCCTTGCACACTCAGGGCTGCCGTGACAGTCTTCATGAATATCTGTTGACCGTGGGCCAGTCGCGTAGCTGGTTGAACATAAACAGCTTGAGCAGGTGCATTGCTCAGCGAGCAGAGCCCCCCATCTCGCACCCTACTAGAATGTCTTTGAATTCTCTTTTATTTTTAAAAGAAATGTGATTTTAGTATTCTTTTCCACTGTCTACTGAGTTGTAAATAAACATTTTTAATTAATTTTGGCAAAAGCACATGTGGAGCTTGGCTCATCGTGTGGCTTCCTTGCCCCTGGAGTCTTACCTGAGAATTATCCTAAGTGCACGGCCCTGCGGCAGGGGCGAGGAGGAGGTGTTCAGACTGCTCCTGGGTAGCTTTTATTTTATGCTGTCGTGTCAGCTACGGTTTGAGCTGCAGTTAACTGTTCTCATACCCAGGGGTGGAAGCAACAGCGGTGTGGAGTTATCTCACACACACACCAGTCGGGGAGCCTGGGGAGTCCTGCCAACCCCATGCCTCTCAGGAGGCTCCCTGGGCACTTCAGATGGCCTTCGGCATTCTGTGACAGGATCCCAGACCACACGCCTCACACATGACAGGCGTCCACATCCATCTCCAGCATGGAGATGAGAGTGAGTGTCCCGGCTGGGGACCAGGAACCCAGCTTAGCGGCATTGGGGTTGCAGGTGCAGCTTCGGGGGCGTTAGTGGTCGCGGGTGGTCCTGTGGGGCGGTGCCATGATCTCCCTCACTGACAGGGTCCCGGGCTCCAGGGTGGCAGGCAGTCTGCAGGGCAGCGCCGTGATCTCCCTCAGTGACGGGCAGGAGTGAGCAGGAGCTGCCCGCAGCGGCTCCTCAAGCGGTGGCTGTTTTCCTCAGCAGAGGAGAGCCTTTCCCAGACGTCCGCAGGAGACTCCTGTGTCTCCCGGGTCACAAGACATGTGGCTCTGAAGGAGGGCGGAAGCCCGCATGTGACACTGGGTCAGGAGGGCCGTGTGACTGTGGGTCAGCCATGATGCTGTGCGGGCCAGCGACCAGGCTGGGGGGACATGGAGAGGAGTGAGATGCAGACAGCTCCGGCCACAGTGCGACTGCTCTTCCACGAACACGGGTGACATTCGAGCAGTTAGGGAAATGGGAAGACTCGTTAAGGAATGGGCGCCTGGCCTGTGGGGTGAGGGGTGTCAGTTTCAAAGGAGACGGGGGCGTCAAAGGTTGACAACCCGCCCCTCCTGGCTGGCGTCAGTGTCCGCTGCAGCTCATGCAAGCGTCTCAGACGCTGGCGCCTCTGCTCCACCTGCGGGCGTTGCCGGCAGCCCCCATGGGGCACGGATGGGCCTGGTGTGGTCGCTGGACAGCGCTGTAGAGCCTGAAGTCCATCGGGTCTTGTGGTCTGTGACGGTGAACGCGAGCACGGCCTGATTGTCCTCCCACCCCCTCGTTCTCTGCCCGTGGACCATGGGGCTGCGACACCTCAAAGTGCCCTGCAGTCGGGGCAGTGACGGTGACGATGGGGGAAGATCCTGGACTGGGGGCGAGTGCACAGCACCCAGAGCGAACGGCCGAGTTCTCATGCCAAGGACTCTGAGGCCGAGAGAGAGGAACGCTCCTCCCGTCTCTGGGCAAAGCCGGGGCTGTGGTGCGTCTCTGACTCCAGAGGTGCCTCTCCAAATAGTCTCTGTATGTCCATTGCTTCTCGACTTCATTTCTCTAGAACATTTTCCCCTTCCCCCATCCCGTAATGTCATTGGGAAAAACAGCCCAGAAACGTGCCCCTGTCTTGCTTGCTTTGATAAGCACCTTTCCCAAAGCAAGTTTTATTAAGTGGGTGTTTCCACAGTTGTCCCGGTTGCAGGAGAGTGTTTGAACCAGGACCAGACCACGCTGGGAGGCTTCCTCTGCCTGTGGCTCCTCTCAAGTCAAAGAGGGACGCCTCCTGTTCCTGAAATGTCCTTCGCACAGGCACTTAGATGGGAGACATCCCATCCTGACTCCTGGCTCCATGAATATGGTGCGTGTTGACATGACTTTACACGTCCTTGGGGTTTACCAGAGGGCTTTCTGTGATAGGATCCTGCCAGGGCGTCGGCCAAGTTCAGGGTTTAAGTTAGAAGAGCGTTTTCCCAAGTCATCTGAATGCCGGGGGGCTTGACGCTGTGCCGGCGCCGGGAAGGGTCCGGCTGCTCTGGCCGCACTTTGAGTTCCTCCCTTGAAGCCTCCCGTCAGAGCAGCTGCAGGCACCTGGATGGTCTCTCCTCTGCAGTTGGCTCCTTTCCTGGGAAATGAATTTTCCGAGTCTCTTGGCTGAGGAAAGGTAGCCAGGCTCCCTGCCTCACAGACTTCTTCCTGGACATGGACCGTGGTGGTGTCTGCCCCCTGGCACCGGGTTCTACATTCAAGATAGCGGGCCGGCGGGAGAGGAATGAGACCCGTTGCCTTTCCTCCCGGGCCTCTTCTCTGGCACCCACATGCCCTCGAGTCCTGTGACGCTGCAAGGGTGAAGATGCTGTCTCCTCTGGTTTGTGAGAAGAGTTGAGTGTCAAGTTCAGTGTTGAGGCCGTGGCAACAGAGCAGCACAGGGTCCATGCCTGGGGCCGGGCAGGCTGGGCTCGGGTCCTGCTGTGGGACATCGGGCCAGTTCCTTCAGGCTGCTAGGGCCCAGTGTTCTCCTCTGTAAGATGGGTGTGTTGGCTCGTCTTTCTCATGGAATTCCGTGGGGACGGAGCTCTTGGCACGGTGAGAGTCCCTGCTGCAAGGCTGGTCTGAGCCGTGTGTCGTTGTCGTTCCCAGTACTGTCTCTCTGCTTCTGGGATATTTTATTGTTTAAAGCAGTGGTTCGAAGCCTTCAGCCACGGCTCCCCACCTGAAGGCTGAGTGTGCTCTAGGGTCAGGCCTGGGTTATGGCCCCTGAAATGTGGCCTCAGGAAGAAGCCCCCCAGCCCCCAATCAGGACCGGTGTCAGGTGGCGAGTGATGGGGGCTAACCACTCTCATACTTCAGTGTCAGCTGTGCACATGCTCTCATAGAAGCAGTGTTCTCGCTGCGTTCCTCACGGCTGGTTAGGAGACACTAACTTTGTGGCTGGAAAAAGTGAATTCAGTGTGTTTTCCCCTTTCATTCAGGCAAGTCAGAGGATGCGACCTGCCTGGAATGGGGGCGGCTCGGTGATTTGGAGCAGCCTTGTTCCCACCTTAGAAGCTGCCCCGCTCTTTAGCAGTGCTGCGGGGGAGGCTTCAGGCAGGTGTCAGCAGCTCCCAGGCCAGCCCCTCTCCTCCTCGTCCAGGACCTGGGTTCTGGGCACCCCTGGGTGGCCAGGGGCCTGCAGGTTGTGGAGTTGGAGACCTGCGGTGGCAGGAATGGGGTGGGGTCCTGGGGTATGTCCCTGGGCATCCTCTTTGGTGACCTCACGTCAGAGCAGGTCTCATTTCCCAGTGATGTGACCCTCGTCTCACCCTGTGCTGTATTCGTGACAGCAACCAGCAGGCGTGTGGCGTGTTGGTCAGTCCTCAGAATTATTTGGAGGGACTGAGCAAGGCCCTTTGAGTTGGTTTCTGGATAAATATCGTCCCTCGTTTTGCTGGTCAGAGTGCTTGCCAAATTATGAATTTCTTGACAGATTGTGCTTAGTCCACTTACCCATTTGCAAAGCACCTGGAACTATCAGGCAGTTTAAATGCATGATGGTCTGTCAGGAAAATTTAAAATAACAGGTAACAGTTTCCGGCAGTGAGCCTGGTGGCACTGTAAGAGGTTTACATGAAACAGGGTGACGAATGCATTATCTCACGTGATCCTCACAACAGTCCAGAGAGGTCAGCATTGTGATCCCTGTTTTGCAGATAAGAAAACTGAAACAGAGAGGGTCACGATTGCTCAGGATCACAACAGCGAGCAAGTGATGGCACTGGGCTCTCAGCAGGTGTTCTGCATTGTCTGAACTCTCCCCTTACACTATACTTCGTTACTTTAAAATCGTGTACTACTTCACTAAAAACTTGTTTGTATAATTCTAAAACCAAGCTTTACAATTGAAGTCAACTTCAGTCTATGAGAAAGTGTTTAAACTTGCTAACTCGAAATAATTTTCAGTATAGTCCAATATTCTTCATCCCAGAAATTGTAACTGGAGTATTTTTATTCCAGTTAATCATAAGATCAAACACGGAGATTTAGAAATCACGTTTTCAGGAGGGGAAGAGACACATTGAGGTCTGCAGAGCCCTCGCACATCTTGAAGGAGAGTGGGAGGACTCTCCTCTGGCCTGAGGGCGCCCGGCCTGTGTGAGTCAGCAGAGGCCTCGTGGACCCCTGGAGGAAAAGCAGGCAGGTTCAGGGGGTCTGGGAGAACGACCCGGAAGAGGGGGACTGGAAGTGCCACAGAGGCTCGGAGAGGACAACATGTTTCGGGATGCCAGGCGCTCAACGTCCCGAATTCCGTAGACGTCAACAGGGGTGGGAGGCCGGGTCTTGGGCCTGGCCGTGATGGGCCACAACAACCGTGGGGGCAGTTCAGGGGCAGGAGCGCAGCTCTGAGGCAGGGGTGCAGGCCGCTGGGGCTCCGGAGACAACGGCAGGGCGCCAGCAGATTCCAGGAAAGGGGCCCTCAGGATGGGGGTTGCATGGACATTTCAGACCAAGGCTAGGAGGGGGCCACCAAACTGTGAAAAGTACGCCCCACTCGATGGTACATGCAGAAAGCCGTGCTTTGTTTGCAATAATTCTTGATACGTCTTTTCTTTTAAGTTTAACTCTTTTATAAAAGGAAGAGCTGGAGGTGCTGGATGGGTTTCCATCTGTTAGTTTTGGGCTAAAAAAGAAAGTTCCAGAACAACAACAAGCCATGGGCTGGGGGAAGCTGCCTCCCTTCCCCGGCACCATCTTTCCTCCACCCTCCAGCTCCCCATGGTCAGCTTCTCATTTCCATCCCTGGTCGTCCTTATGAACTCGAGACGTTCGTGATACAGGGAAGGTGGGAGCTGTCCCTATGGTGCATTCGCATGTTTGAGAGCCTCTGCCACCTCGCAGGGCCGGCCCAATGGGTCTGTGTCCAAAACTACCTCTTTCGTGACCCCACGCACCCAGAGCCTGGTTTACCAAGTGAGACTGGGCTCCAGACTTCTTTATGTCTCGGATGTTTCCCCAGACTTCCCAGTGTTCCCTGACTAACCCATCAGTTCCCTGCAGATCTGAAATCTCGCCGGTGTCCTGCCCTAAGTGTCCAGCTGTGCTTGGGCCAGTTTGCAAGTCCGCTGTTGTGCGTCTGCCGGCTCTGCCCCATCCTGGCTGTGCTGCTTCTCTCTCCCTCCTCTTCACCGTCCTCTGACTGTCCTCAGTGTGGATTTTCCTGTATATTTTAGAATCGGCTTGACTCTTCCCCCTTCGCACTCCCCCCACAAAGCCCTGTTTGTATTCTTGCTGGGATTGTGATAAAATTGCACGTTAATTTAGGAGGAACTGACACTTCTGTGATATCAAACTTTCCTCTCCATTCACGCCTTCTTCTGCAGTGTTTGAAGGCAGTCTTCATATAGCAGAAACTTAGGTTTAATCCTAAGCATTTTATGGATTTTGTGGTTTTTATAAATGAAATGACTTGTTTCAGTGTGTTTTCTGAGTGTCATTCACATACAGGAAGACTTTTTCTAACCTGACTGCTGTACTGAATTCTCTCACTCTTGAGTACGTTCTCGGTCACCAATGTCATCTGCAGATCACCAGCGGCTTGCAGGGCAGAAAAGCTTTCCTGGGCCGTGGTCACTGCAGCTGCACCCTGAGGCCTCCACACACCCTGCAGTGGTGTTGCCGTCGCATCTGTTGTTTATGACTTTTAAATATTTTTTCCTTGAATTGTGAAATAGTTCAAACATGCAGCGCATTATCGGACACTACCACCCTGTCCTGCAGGTTTAGCAGACACTCGGTGCCACATCCCTGCCGCATCTCTCCTTTAAAAGGAGGGACCTCACGGGTGGCTGCAGTGGACCTGGAGTCTCCCCACAACCCTGCGTCCTCCTCCTGTGCTCACCCCCCCACCTCCCGCGCGTGTGTGCAGTTTGGGTATTTTATTTTATTTTATTATTTTTTTTTATTGAGTTAATGATAGGTTACAATCTTGTGAAATTTCAGTTGTACATTAATGTTTGTCAGTCATGTTGTAGGTGCACCACTTCACCCTTTGTGCCCACCCCACCTTTCCCCTGGTATCCACTAAACTGTTCTTAGTCCATAATTTTAAATGCCTCATATGAGTGGAGTCATACACAGATTATCCTTCTCTCGCTGGCTTATTTCACTTAACATAATTCCCTCAAGGTCCATCCATGTTATTGCAAATGGAATGATTTTGTTCTGTTTTGCAGCTGAGTAGTATTCCATTGTATATATGTACCACATCTTCTTTATCCATTCGTCTGTTGCTGGGCACTTAGGTTGCTTCCATGTCTTGGCTATTGTAAACAGTGCTGCAATAAACATTGGGGTGCATAGGACTTTTGGGATTGCTGACTTCAGGCTCTTTGGATAAACACCCAGTAATGGGATGGCTGGATTGTATGGTAGTTCTATTTTTAACTTTTTGAGGAATCTCCATACTGTTTTCCATAGTGGCTGCAGCAGTTTGCATTCCCACCAGCAGTGTATGAGGGTTCCTTTTTCTCCGCAACCTCTCCAACATTTGTTGCTATTAGTTTTAGATATTTTTGTCATTCTAACGGGTGTAAGGTGATATCTTAGTGTAGTTTTGATTTGCATTTCCCTGATGATCAGCGATGGTGAGCATCTTTTCATGTGCCTATTGGCCATCAGTATATCTTCTTTGGAGAAATGTCTGTTCATGTCTCCTGCCCATTTTTTGATTGGGTTGTTTGATGTTTTGTTGTTGAGTTGCGAGAGTTCTTTATATATTATGGATATTAAGCCTTTGTCAGATATATGATTTGCAAATATTTTTTCCCAGTTAGTGGGTTGTTTTTTTGTTTCAATCCTGTTTTCATTTGCCTTGAAGAAGCTCTTTAGTCTGATGAAGTCCCATTTGTTTATTCTTTCTATTGTTTCCCTTCTCTGAGAAGGCATGGTGTCCGAAAAGATCCTTTTAATACTGATGTCAAAGAGTGTATTGCCTACGTTTTCTTCCAGAAGCCTTATGGTTTCAGGTCTCAGCTTTAGGTCTTTGATCCATTTTGAGTTTATTTTGGTGAATGGTGAAAAAGAATGGTCAATTTTCATTCTTTTACATGTGGCTTTCCAGTTTTCCCAGCACCATTTGTTGAAAAGACTTTCTTTTCTCCATTGTATGCCCTCAGCTCCTTTGTCAAAGATAAGCTATCCATAGATGTGTGGTTTTATTTCTGGGCTTTCAATTCTGTTCCATTGATCTGTGCACCCGTTTTTGTACCAGTACCATGCTGTTTTGATTACTGTAGCTTTGTAGTATGTTTTGAAGTCAGGGATTGTGATGCCTCCCGTTTTGTTCTTTTTTCTCAGGATTGCTTTAGAAATTCGGGGTCTTTTGTTGCCCCATGTGAATTTTAGGATTCTTTGTTCTAATTCTGTAAAGAATGTCATTGGGATTCTGATTGGGATGGCATTGAATCTGTAGATTGCTTTAGGTAGAACGGACATTTTAACTATGTTTATTCTTCCAATCCATGTACATGGAGTATCTTTCCATCTCGTTATGTTGTCATCCAATTCTCTCAGAAAGGCCTTGTAATTTTCATTATGTAGGTCCTTCACTTCCTTAGTTAAATTTACCCCAAGGTATTTTATTCTTTTTGTTGCGATTGTGAATGGTATTGTGTTCTTGAGTTCTTTTTCTGTTGGTTCATTACTGGAGTATAGAAATGCTACTGATTTATGCAAATTGATTTTATACCCTGCAACTTTGCTGTAGTTGTTGATTACTTCTAACAGTTTTCCAATGGATTCTTTGGGGTTTTCTATATATAAGATCATGTCGTCTGCAAACAGCGAGAGTTTCACTTCTTTCCTCCCTATTTGGATTCCTTTTATTCCTTTTTCTTGCCTGATTGCTCTGGCCAGGACCTCCAGTACTATGTTAAATAAGAGTGGTGATAGAGGGCATCCTTGTCTCGTTCCTGTTTTCAGGGGGATGGCGTTCAGTTTTTGCCCATTGAGTATGATGTTGGCTATGGGTTTGTCATATATGGCCTTTATTATGTTGAGGTAGTTTCCTTTTATGCCCATTTTGTTCAGAGTTTTTATCATAAATGGCTGTTGGATCTTGTCAAATGCCTTCTCTGCATCTATTGAGATGATCATGTGGTTTTTATTCCTCAGTTTGTTGATGTGGTGTATCACGTTGATTGATTTGCGGATGTTGAACCATCCCTGTGTCCCTGGTATGAATCCCACCTGATCACGATGTATGATCCTTTTGATGAATTGCTGAATTCTGGTTGCCAAAATTTTGTTGAGAATTTTTGCATCTATGTTCATCAGTGATATTGGCCTGTAGTTCTCTTTTTTCGTGGTGTCCTTGTCAGGTTTTGGTATCAGTGTGATGTTGGCCTCATAGAATGTGTTAGGAAGTGTTTCATCTTCCCTAATTTTTTGGAATAGCTTGAAAAGGATAGGTATTAAATCCTCTCTGAAAGTTTGGTAGAATTCCCCAGGAAAGCCATCTGGTCCTGGGGTTTTATTCTTTGGGATGTTTTTGATTGCTGTTTCAATCTCTTTCCTTGTGATTGGTCTGTTGAAATTGTCTGCCTCTTCTTGAGTGAGCTTTGGGAGATTGTAGGAGTCCAAGAATTTATCCATTTCCTCTAGGTTATCCATTCTGTTGGCATATAGTTTTTTGTAGTATTCACTTATAATCTGTTGTATTTCTGCAGAGTCTTTTGTTATTTCTCCTTGCTCATTTCTGATTTTGTTTATTTGAGCTTTCTCCCTTTTTTTCTTTGTAAGTCTGGCTAGTGGTTTGTCAATTTTATTTATCTTCTCAAAAAACCAGCTCTTTGTTTCATTGATCCTTTCTACTGCCTTTTTCGTTTCAATAGTATTTATTTCTGCTCTGATTTTTATTATTTCTCTCCTTCTGCTGACTTTGGGCTTCATTTGTTCTTTTTTCTCTAGTTCAGTTAGGTGTACTTTAAGGTTGCTTATTTGGGATTTTTCTTGTTTGTTAAGATGTGCCTGTATTGCGATGAATTTTCCTCTTAATACAGCTTTTGCAGTATCCCAAATGAGTTGGTATGGCATGCTATCATTTTCATTTGTTTCCAGGTATTTTTTGATTTCTTCTTTAATTTCTTCAGTGATCCATTGCTTGTTCAGTAGTGTGTTGTTTAGTCTCCACATCTTTGTGCCTTTCTCAACTTTTTTCTTGTAATTAATTTCTAGCCTTACAGCACTATGATCTGAGAAGATGATTGTTATTATTTCAATTTTTTAAATTTGTAGAGGCTTGCCTTATTTCCCAACATATGGTCTATCCTAGAGAATGTTCCATGTGCACTTGAGAAGAATGTGTATTCAGCTCTTTCAGGGTGAAGTGATCTATATATGTCTATTCAGTCCAATTGTTTTAGTTTTTCATTTAGCTCCACTATTTCCTTGTTGATTTTCTGTCTGGATGATCTGTCCATTGATGTGAGTGGGGTGTTGAGGTCCCCTACTATTATTCTGTTGTTTTTAACATCTTCCTTTAGGTCTGTTAATAGTTGCTTTATGAATCTTGGTGCTCCTGTGTTGGGTGCATAGATATTTATAAGCATTATTTCTTCTTGATGAAGTGTCCCTTTGATCATTATATATTGTCCCTCTCTGTCTCTCTTTACCTGTCTTATTTTGAAATCCACTTGGTCTGATATGAGAATTGCAACACCTGCCTTTTTTTCCTTGCTATTAGCTTGAAGTATTGTCCTCCACCCCTTCACCCTGAGTCTGTGTTTGTCCTTGGGGCTGAGGTGTGTTTCCTGGAGGCAACAAATTGTTGGATCGTGTTTTTTAATCCATTTTGCCACTCTGTGTCTTTTTATTGGAGAGTTCAATCCATTCACATTGAGAGTGATTATTGATGCATGTGGACTTAATGCTGTTAATCTGTCGCTCATTATCTTGTTTTCCTGCATTTCTTTTCCTGTTTGCTTTAGACAACCCATTTAATACTGCGATTTCTTATGCTGGGTTTCTTAGATTTTTCCTTATTTATGATTTGTGACTCTGTTCTGTACTTTATTTTAGTGTCTACCTTGAAGTTTGTATTTAGAATCTCGAGTATAATAGTGTATTCTCTGGTGGTCTCTTATCTACTTGACCAATACTGATTTAGACACTTTGTTTTTCCCCTCCTAAATAATTATTTTCATTTTTTATTCCAACTCGTCTTATGAATTTGTAGTTAGAGTGATAAGATCGTCCTTGCTTTGGTAGTTTCCTTACCTTTACCCTAATGCTATCGTTGAATATTTGCTATCCTGTTCTGGTTCTATCCATCGGTCTCCCTAGTCTGTGGATTGTGTCCCCTTTCTCCCTTTTTTCTTTTTTCAGGTATGAGAGCCTTCTTGAGGATTTCTTGTAATGGAGGGCCTTTAGTTACAAATTCCCTTAACTTTTGTTTGTCTGGAAAAGATTTAATTTCTCCCTCATATCTGAAGGAAATTCTTGCTGGATAGAGTATTCTTGGCTGAAGATTTTTATCTTTTAAAGCTTTGAATATGTCACTCCATTCTCTCCTAGCTTGGAGGGTTTCTGTAGAGAAATCCGCTCACAGTCTGATAGGGGCTCCTTTATAGGTTATTCTCTTTTTTTTTCTTACTTCCCTGAGTATTCTTTCCTTATCTTTCCTTTTTGCCAACTTTACTATTATGTGCCTTGCGGTGGGTCTTTTTACATTGACAAATCTAGGAGATCTAAAACCCTCCTCTACACACATTTCTCCGTTGATCCCTAGATTTGGGAAATTCTCTTCAATAATTTCATTAAGCACACTTTCTGCTCCATTTTCCTTTTCCATATTCTCGGGAATTCCTATGATCCTTATGTTTTTACTCCTCATTGAATCCATTATCTCTCGGAGATTTTCCTCATTTTTTTAAATTCTTAGTTCTCTTTCTTCCTCTGTCTGGTGCCATTCAGCCTGTCTGTCCTCAATTATGCTGATTTGCTCCTCTAGGTTGTCTACACAGGCATTCAGAGAATCTGTATTCTGTTTTATCTGGTCCATTGTGTTTTTCATCTCAAGTAATTCTGTTTGATTCTTCTTTATGATTTCAGTCTCTTTTGTGAAGTAACTCCAGAACTCGGCTTGTTTCTCTTTCTCTCTACCTCATTGAGTTTTTTGATTATAGCTGCTCTGAACTCATCATCACTTAGTTTACCTAATTCCAAGTCCTCAGGACTTAATTCTATGTTTTTATTGTTTTCCTTCTGGTCTGGGGCTTTTATAAATTGCTGGATGGTAGAGGAGCAGGTTTTTCACATGGTGGTAGAATTCGGTTGCAGTTACAGCCTGTCGCCACTAGATGGGGGTCGAGAGCGGCGTGTTAGCTCTCCGCCTTGGGGCAAGATGGCTGCGCCCACTGGCTTTGCTGGGGGGGAGAGGCTGTTACACACGCTGGTCTGGGTTCAGATCACTTCTGTTGTCTGGTCTCCCAAGGCCCTTGATTTATAGGGTCCCCGCAGACGGAAGCTTTCCCCCCCATCAGTGGGTCTCCACTGAATCAGCGGCAGGAGTCCTGGATGATCCCCCCGTCGCGTGGCCCCTCCCCCACTCCTTCCCGACCCGCGCCGCAGCGATGGCAGACTCTAGGGGAGGGAGCGATGTTCTCTCCTACCGTTCCAGCGCCTCCGAGGGTGTAAGCAAGGTTATGATCTCCGCCTTCTTGGTATTGTAGGTCTCTAACGAGCTGGCATTATGTTTATTCTCTGAAATTCAGTTTTTCCAATCCTTTGTTGTATTTTGGAGGGGAGAGAATCCCGGGTCAGCTCACTGCACCATTTTGCTCCGCCCCCTACTCCAGTTTGGGTATTTTAAACGTGTGTGTGTTTTCAATATAGACATTGTCCTGATTTAGAAGCAATAAGTTTGTGGCACTGTGTAGAATTCCAGCCTGTATGGAGATTTAGGGACAGAGGGTTGAGCGGCTCCCTGATGGTCTCCTGGAAAAGTTGCTCTCGTCTCAGCAAGCTATGCCAGGCTGGCAGGCTGTGGGTGCCGTCCGGGCTCTGGGCCACTGAGCCACAGCGCCATCCCCGGGGGTGGCTGTCGGCACGTGGCCACCGTGTCCTCTTCTCCCTGACAGGTCTCTCCTGTTGAAAGAGATGAGAAGGGAACCTTGGCAGAGGCTGCTCCAACCAGGAGCTGTCTCGCCTGGGAGCCCACCACCGTCTACACTGCAGGCAGCAGGCCTCTGTGGACTCGGGTGCTGCGCCTGGGAGGAGCCACTGCGCCTGGGAGCCGTGAGACAGTCGAGGAAGTCTGCGGGGAACATGGGTTTTCCATCTGCCTTTTCTGAGCAGTTTAACTTCCTAATTCCGTGGCCCAGATTGTTCCAGAGACCGTGTGAAGCATGTGTGAGTGATGGAGACCCACTTGGGGACGCTGATGGGCATTGCTGCCCTCAGGGAAGGTGTCTTCCCGCTGGCCTAGCCTGCTCTGGGCCCCTGGCTTGCGGTGGGGTGGGCGGGGTCAGGCCCGGCCGCGTCTGGCAGGGGCTCTCCCCTCCCTCTGCATGAGCACAGATTTCAACACAGAGTTGTCGCTGGGTTAGTGTGAGAGAGACCAGCGGTGTGGCTGCGTTAGGGGAAGAAATTCATGCGAAAGCAGGCAGCCTCCGAGAGGGGAAGCCGATGGATTTGAACCGATTCTTTACGAGGCCACATGGGGTGTGCGTGTGCAGTGAGCATGCGTGAGCAGTGAGCGTGAGCATGCAGTGAGTGTGCATGAGCAGTGAGCATGTGTGTGCAGTGAGCAAGTGCACAAGTGCACGCGCAGTGAGTGTGTGCGAGCGGAAGGCACCGGCAGGATGAGCTGCTTCCCTGTTTCGGTTGCTCTGGGCTTGAATGACAGCTGACAAGGATGAGTAATCATGTACTTCACTACCATCAAATGGAATCCAGTTTTTACATTGAATTCACCAGAAGAGTGTGCGGGAGTTGTAACCATATCACGTGAGGAAGAAGTTCACAGGTCTGCGTAAGACAGTGATGGTGGATGATTGCCATTGAATCAGTTAAAAAAAAAAAAGGCAAGTGTGTTTCCTGCGTCCTGTTTTGGATTCAGAAGTGAAAAGTGGGAAAGTTCCGAGTTCAGACAAGTTCAGTGAAACGGACGTGCAGGTGTGTAGAGACGGATGCCTCAAGGTGAGCTCACATGGCTGTGAGCAAGGCACCGTGGTTCCTTCCAGGTGGACCTTCGAGGGGACCCAGGCAGAACCCGGTCCCTGTGCCCTTCGTCTTAGTTGATGGCATCACAGATATCATCCCTCAAGAACGATGAAAAACAGTCTCTTAATTTGTCTACTTCTTTGGTCTCCAATTACCCCCAAAAGAGACTCAAAGCGTCGCTTAAACACAGTAGCTGGTATTGTTTGTTTTTAGGCAAACATGGGAAAAAACTCTGAAAATTAAGAGGAAAGAAGACGAGCTTATTCGTGTGGGTTGATGTTAGTTTCCTGTGACTCCTGCTCTCAGACTCTGCTGGGGCCGCTCGGGGCCGTGTTCCTGTGGGACTTGGGTCATCTCGAGCGCTGACCTCGGGGCGCACGTCCCACACGCAAAGAGCACCTCTGCGCCACCATTGCCCAGGGCTCAGCACGGGGCTGGCATTTCTCCGTCTGAAGCAGAATCATCTGTCACTGGGAATAGGGGTCTGTGACCAGCGGGTCATCTTTGTTAACTGGTGAGTTGGACCAACAAGTGAGGAGGAGGTGCCATGACAAGGAAGCCCTCGTCCCTCCTGTTTTTCTCTCATTTTTGATGTTGTTGAGGTTTTGCTTTGTTTTCCTTTCTGCTTTTGGCTTTATCCTGAGTCCCGGGCCATGAAACCCACGTCTGATATATCTAGAAAACATGATAAGCTTTTCTTGCTCTGCCCCAAATTAACTGCTCTGTTGGTGTAAACGTGGTCTTATAAACCTGTCACCTCCTTTGTTTGTAAAGTGTATTATCCTGCTTCCTCCTCTTTTAAAAACCTTGTGAACATTGGCCTCGTTTTGGCCTGAGAAGTACTGTGTACATCTGAGTATGGTGTGCGGACTGCGGGTGGCCTCAGGAGGGCCCTGGAAATGGGGTTCCACATAAACATCTCGTTAATGCAGATGACCACCCGCACGACAGACAGACCTGATCAGACGCGGTATTTTGCTTTTATAGATGATGACTGTGTTTGCTGGCTCTTTGAGGGGAGAATCAACCAAACTAAATTTTAGAAAAATCATGAAGTTTTTCAAGGAGAGTTATAAGGGAGTGGTTGACAGGTAGATGTTCACCACTGAATGAAAGAAATTCTAAGAAATCTTGCGCAAAATAGCCTGTTCAGAAATTCCTGGTTTAGTTGACTGGACACAAAGAGTTTTCTTTTTTCTTAGCTCTCATGAGTTTGGACATTTGCATTTGTTATTAAGTAAGGTAATCGTTCAGCATCGTTCCTAGAGTACATTAGAGTTTATTGCTAGTCATCCATTTATTCAACAGTGGTTTATTGGCCTCTCCTGTGTCCGACTGCAAGGGTGCAGATGCAGAGCAGAGGGAGAGCGGGATCCGACTGGGGCTTAGGTTTGCCAAGGAGCTGAGCTTGTATGCAGGAGGGGTCATAATGAGGCCATGAAGTCCAGGCTGGGCGATTGAATCAGTGCGAACAAGAAGTCGTGAACGGTTCAGGGACAAGGGAAGATGGTGGAGCTGATGGTTGTAGGACTGGTGGGTCAGAGCATCTTCGGGGCCCAAGGTTAGAGAGGAGTTGCAGAGGCAGATAGTGCTGGTTCGAGTGCTGTTTGACTTTGGGGTCCTAGAGAGGTTGCAGCTGGTGGCAGTGACAAGGTCAGGGGTTGGACGTGGAGGGCTGGCTGCACGAGGGCAGAGGACAGTGCATTGGAGAAGGGGAGGTCAAGGCACCGAGAAGCCAGGGTGGTGGAAGATCCACTATGTGGCCATTCAAGAAGAGACCATGCTGGAGAGGCCGTGAGCGGCAGCCGACCTCAAGGGAGGGTGGGAGTGATGGTTGTCTGTAGCTGCTGGCGCTGTGGAGGGAGGCTGAGGGCATGGGCTTCAGAGCCGAGGACTTGGGAGGAGGAGGTGATGCTCGGGTGGAGGCAGCAGCGAGAAGCAGGCAGGCAGAGAGCCTTCAGGGGCGAGCACAAGGGAAAGGGAGGGCTCAGAGAACAGGCTGGGAATTTAGGAGATTTGTGAGACTCCCTAAATGAGGTGCGTTTGCAGAGGATGCAGTGGGAGGGGTTCAGGCACCAGCTGAGGAACTTCGAGCTGAGGCCAGATTAGCATGTTCGCAGTGCTGTGTGGGGTGTCCAGGAGATGGGGGACACTGGGGGTCTTGAGCATAAGCAGGAATGGAGAGGTCAGTTCTGGTGCTTTCTGATGCAGCAGGTCAGGCTGTGTGGGCTGGAGAGATGGTGGATTGGGCCTGTTGCCAGAAGCAGGCAGAGTCTGGGCTCCCCCCCACCCCGTGTGCCTGGTGGTGGGATGCTGGGGTGGGGCTGCCACTGGAGCTTGGGAGTATGGCCCCTCTTCATCCTGCGGATGGAGGGCAGACTGGGAGGTGTACCCATTCGAGCGTGACCACGATGCACGCGTCGCCCTTGTTATGGCAGCTCCAGGATGACGTAAAGTGAACCTACAGGGTTTATAATTATTCCTAGTATTGCTTTTATACCTGAGGTACGATTGAGTGCATTACAGAAAGATAGTAACTAATGGATTTAATTTGGGAGGGTTCTGTTAATTCACAATCGGTAGATATAGTTCAGATTCCAATTTATGTTTTAATGTACATCATTCTCTCCTGTCACCCTCCCCCAAAATGTGATTGAAAAGTCACAGTGTCGCAGTGTTACCCACTGAACTGTTGATACGTTGTTCACCTTTTCCTTGTAGTGAAGAAAGCTACAACGTCAACGATTACTCCCTGAGGGACCAACTGTTGGTGGAGCCCTGTGGCAGTGAGGAGCCCCACGCCTCCCCGGGGAAGAGCAGCCCCGGGGCACTTCACTCCAGGCAGAATCCCGCCAGCCACCTGTTCACGCTCACGGTGCTCAGCAACCACGCCAGCGAGAAGGTGGAGATGCTGCTGGGGGCCGAGACGCAGTGAGTCCAGGGCGCGGGGACCTGCCTGCGGTCCCCCAGTGCTTGTGCTTTGTCTGCTGATTCTTTAGTTTGAAAAACAATGGGCTTCCTACCTAGATATTTACCTTATTTGAAAACCTGTTGTCCATGGAGGCCGCAAGGGGGTAGACGGAATGTGGACTCAGCAGTGGGAGGTGCGGCTGCTGGGCACAGAGATGGTGGGATCATGAACCCCGCAGACTAGCAGCCCTGAGGACGTGGGAATGCAGAGCAGCTCCCCAGAGGGAGGTGGTCCGTCGTCACAGTAGGTGAAGGCAGAGCTTAACTGTCACGTCCACTTAGAGAGAGTCGACCTGCTTGTTTGTCTGAAATTGGAAACCTCCTCTGGGCACAGGGTCCCCGGCAGGAGTTATGCTGGGGCAGAGTGTGAGACTGGGAGGGGAGGAGTCCCTAATTCTCTGTCCTCTGGGTCCCCAATGTGGCTTCGGCCCACGTCCGCCGAGGCTCATGCTGTGATGGGGATGGGTCAGCAGCTGGCGAATAACACCCTGAGACCGGAGCCAGATCTCAGCAAAGGGAAACCCAGAGGCGCCTCCCCTTTCTAAGAGCATTTAGCAGAGTTCCTGGACTGTTAGAGGGAGACCCCAGAAGAAGGTGACATTGCGGAGCATCTGCATACAGCGTCACATAATCGCTTCATGTCTTTGTCACCAAAAGTCACTCGTCAAAGGCAGAGGGAAACAGGAGGGATGGGCTGATGTGAAGCTGCTTGCGGTCGGGAAGCCACCAGAACAGAGCACTCCAGCCAGACTGGAGTTAGCAGAGGTGACAGAGGAGAAAAGCAGCTTCGCCCTGTGCGTGTGTTTGCAAAACCAGGTTTTTGGAGGCCTGGGCTCCTGTTGAGCAGCTGAGATCTGGCTGCATTCCCAGGGGCGGGCCTGCTGGCGGGTATGGTGCCTGCCGAAGACGGTCCACGGCCAGTGGCCAGTGCAGGAAGGCATTCCCTGCACCCTGAGAGCAGTCAGACCCTGTGGCCATGCGGACAGACTGGGTGTCCTTTGTTCTGGAGCCGCTCTTGACACGAGAAAAACCCTGAGAGCAGTCAGACCCTGTGGCCATGCGGACAGACTGGGTGTCCTTTGTTTGGAAGCCGCTCTTGAAACGAGAAGGCCGTGTGCCTGAGCTCTGGATGGCACGTGACATTAAGGATCTCGTACAGCATCCTCAGGAACTGGGGCTTTTCTCTCATCGAGTTTAGTTAGGGTCAGGAGCTGTGGTGTCCTTGGCTGTCTGCCCTTCCCTGCATGTAGGGACCATTTCTCTCGGTCCAGGCCGCCGCGCACACACAGGCTTTTCCCCACTGTTCCATCTGTGATGTATCGCATCTCCACCCTCATTTCTGAGATTTCCCAGGAGGAGGAAGTGGACGTACCTGCCTGGTTCTTTCCACACCAAGGCCAGGTCCCTGCCTGGTCACTTGCAGCCTCTGTCCACACTGTTCCTTTGGTCTTGCTGCGGGCTGGGTGCTGTTCATTCCCTCAGTCGGAAGTTGTCTCAGAATATCTAGTTATGTCACCCACCAGCCCCTGGGTGTGACTCCTGTTTGTAGTTCTTTAACAGCGAGAGAACATTCCAGAAGGCAGAGGGGCAGGTGTCTTCTTGGGCACAGGAGTGACTCCCTCACTCTGCTCCCTGCCCTGCCCATGCACGGTTGAAAGTGAGTAAATGGACAGGCTCTTCTAAGCATACAAGACTTAAAATGGCGTTGGTGTTGAAGGAAGACGCATTCCAGCCGAGGCGCGCTTTCTTTGGAGTGGCAGCCGGCTGTTGACGGTCTGGCGTGGCTCTGTGCCCGGAGGCCTGCAGGCCGGCTGTGCTCCTGGTTCTGAGCCCTGAGAGCTGCTCTCTGCAGAATGTTTGCTTTGCTTCTGAGATTCGCACGCTGTGCCGGTGGGGCCGTGCTTTTAGATTTTCTCTCTTGTGCCGCACCAGTCACAGGTGTCCTTTGCCTGCTGATACTTTAGTTTGAAAAAGAATGGGCTTCCTACCTAGATATTCACCTTCTTTGAAAACCTGTTGTCCGTGGAGGCCGCGTCAGGGTAGATGGAGTGTGGACTCAGCAGTGGGAGGTGCTGCCACTGGGCACAGAGATGGGGGATTGTGGACGTGCAGACCAGCAGCTCTGAGGACGTGAGAATGCAGAGCAGCTCCCCGGAGGGAGGTGGGCAGGCCCCCGGTGAGCATCTGGGACGTGCGGCCTGCCGGCCACAGAACGGGAAGGAGGGACCCTGGTGTTTGCAGAGCAGGGAGCCATAGCCTCAAGGAAGCACATGAGGAAGGCAGCTGCACGTGTGGTTTCTGCGGGATCCAGACGATGCCTGTGGCTCTGGCAGAATCAACAGCAGCGCCCTTTGACCCTCCGAAGTGTCGTGTTGGGACGGTGAAATATGTGGTGGCCCTAGTTACAAGTGTGCAGTCCAAGCCCTCCCCTTCCCAGGTGGAAAGTGAGACCCACCAGCTGGGGGCCCTGCCGCCCCTCACAGGGAGGAGAATCCCTGTGGGCTGGGCCAACCCTGGCGCTCCGGAGCCCATTCCCTCCAGTAACAGATCTCAGTCTGAGGAGGGGCCGCAGCCAGTCCCTTCCCTCCTCTGTGCCACTCGCTTGGCCTTGTGCTGGGTCTGGACGGAAACCCCGGGAGGCCCATGCTCTTAAATGTGAGAAACTGCTAACGTGCACATTTTTTTTAAGTCCATAGACTAAGAAGGAAGAAGCTTGTGGAAACTCAGGTATCAATTAAGGGTGTTGTATGGTTTGAAATATTCTATGAAATACTGAATAGACCGCGCACGTCCCCAAAATTATTTCCCCCGACGACTTGGTTCTTGTTCCCCGCCTGTGTCTCTCTCGCCCTGGAGTGCCCCCTGCAGACCCTCGGACTCCTGGATGTTGCCTTGGGCCGCCCCAGGTCTGCGCTGCTGCGTGAAACGTCCTGGCGCTCCAAGCGCTGGCTTGTGGCCCCACCATCACTTCATTCTTTCCCTCAGCTTCCGTCTCGCCCACCCTCCATGCTGCCCCTCCTGCCCCGGTCCTCCCAGGTCTCCCCTTCCCTTCACAGCTGACCTCCCGGGAGCAGCCTCGGTCTCCCTGTGAATCCTGGGGACGTTACTGAGCACCTGCACCCCCTCAGGTGTCTTCCGGGCGCTGGGATGGAGCAGTGAACTGTGCAGAGGCTGTGTCCCTGCCCTGGGGCCTCTGGCCTCGGGGAGCCTCTGCCCACGTCCTCCTGCCTTCAGGGAGGGCGACTTTGGGTGGCGATGAACTTGTCCAGTCTGCCTGGGCCAGTGGCCCACAGTGAGTGGGGCAGTGGGAAAGCATTTCTTCCACATCCAATTTCAGAAGTAAAGGGGCTGGCCCTGTGGCCTGGTGGGTAAGTTTGGCACGCTCCGCTTTCGGTGACCTGGTTTTGGTTCCTGGGCA
Organism: Equus asinus; assembly: GCF_041296235.1. Lineage (NCBI taxonomy): Eukaryota > Metazoa > Chordata > Mammalia > Perissodactyla > Equidae > Equus > Equus asinus. Next base: position 97,728,972 of record NC_091810.1, read on the forward strand.
CAGACCTGCACCACTTGTCAGCGGCCATGCTGTGGCAGCAACCCACATGCAGAATAGAGGAAGATTGGCACAGATGTTAGCTCAGGGCCAATCTTCCTCACCCCCCCCCCCAAAAAAAAGGTAAGTACAGTGGAGACAGCAGATCTAGGGGACGTGATCTGGAGTGGATGATCTGGAGTGCTGGGATGGGGACATGTACCCTAAATGAGATGGTGCAGGAAGACTTCTCTGAGGTGACATTTGGACTGAGCCCTGGGTGACAAGACAGAGTCCGCCCATGGGAACATGCAGGGCCAGGGCATTCCAGGCACTGGGCACAGAAGGTGCAGAACTTGCTCAGGAGCCAGTCTGATGTTGCCAGACCTGGCTTGAACAGAGCGAGATGGCGAGACCAGAAGAAACCAGGGAGAGGCGGGGACAGGAGAGGCCAGTGCCTCTCAACCCAAGCTGTTCTTGTGTGTCCTGGGCGTCCTCAGCTGGTCCTGGCCTGGCGTGAGGAAGCCTCAAAGCTGATGGCAGCCTGACCTTTCTGAGCATCGAAGCAGGTGGTCATGTGATAGCAGCTCGGCTTTGTTGTCTGTCTGAGGACACGTGATCCACAGTAGTGGGCGGGCTGGGACTTGGTCTTCAGCAAAGGTGTTTGGAGGAGTGCTGACTCGGAGCCCTGTGGGCCGTGGTGGGAGCTCCAGGCAGACGGCTCGAGCAGTTGGGGTCCTGTTGCCCTGGTCCAGGGCGTCCTGGTGGTGCTGGGCTGTGGTGCACGGAGGGGGAACAGCATATTCTGGAGGCGGAGACACCAGGGCCCACTTATGGATCAGGTGGGCTGGGGTGGCTGTGAGTGAGAGGAGTCGTCGAGGGTGTTTTGGGTTTTGGTGAGCAGCTGGTGCAGTGGCATGTCCTGCGTGGTACTCCTCTTGAGACGGCTGCATCAGATGAGTGTCCAGCATCGCATCCTCTTCTTGCATCACCTCCGGCAACAGGTTGCTGTGTGGGCCATCTCACTCATTTTTGAGCTGGTTTCTCTGTCTGTCCGAGTTTCCCTCTGTGTCTTACCAGTCCTCTTTGCTCTCCCGTCAGAAGGGCAGCCTGTCTGAGGGCAGTCCTCCAACCCCGCCTCGCTTTCCCTACTGCGTGTTCCTGTAAACAGCATGTTCCAGGGAGATGTGGTGCCAGTTCCGAGGCTTCCGGGTCTGGGTGGGTCCATCACCTGTGGGTTCTTCTGTTGCACATTTCCGCACGTTTGCATCCACTGCTGCTTCCTGAGACAACCCATGTGTCACTTATACCGTGAAGCACGTGACAGCTGCTAATGGGTCTCCTCGCCCGTCAGTCCTACGCGGTTTCATCCTGAGCCCCACTCAGCCCGGCTTCATGCTTCGCTCACGCTGTCCATAGCCGCTACCAGCCGGTATTCCTGGAATTGGCCCACAGCTGAGATAATGATCTTTCCCGTACCCGAGGCAAGGCGGGGCGGCCGTGTGTGGGGTCAGCGCTTTTCTCTCTCTCTGTTCACATCCTTTTTGTGCTGCTGGAGCACGTTTTCCCTAAATTCCATCTGCTTTTCCACTTTCACTGTGAAGGATGCAGTTAAACATGTTTTGGGCTGTACATCAAGCCGTGTGTACTCCGTAACGTCTGTTGGCCTGTTAACAATCTTAAGTCACCTTGTTACTGAGATGTTAGTCTGTGAGAAACGCAGAAGCTTATCTGTGATGAAAGGACAAAGGAGGGATGTTTCCCCACTGTCCTTTCTGTTCACTCTGGGCCTTTGAAGAGGAGTGTGGAGCCGAGAGTGCCTCTGTCCACCTTCATTGAAATGAGCACAGGCAGCGGCGGCTGGCCGGGCCCAGGGGTGCACAGAGTGGTGTCCCTGGGGTCCTGCGTTCATCGTGGGAGCTGCGTGGCATTCGGGTCCAATGTGTGCAGAGACGAGACATCAGGCCCGTTCAGTGATGGATGCAAACTTTCTCCACCCGTTATATTTTGCTATGGGATATGCTCACCTCAAACTGTGGACAAAGGTCCTTCTCGGAATCCCTCCCAGGAAGAACCAGAAGCCGAGTGCATGTGCTGGGTCCTGTCAGCCCTTCAGCCAGCAGCTCCGGCTCCTGACAGAGGTGCCCGTGCAGGCTGCCCTGTGCTCTTCTGCCGCTGCGAATGATTTAATTAACAGCAGGAAGTGAATGGGATGGAAGAAAATGGTAAATAGCAATTCTGACAAAATCTTACACTGCATCCTGTAAGAAAAATCCACAATATAGAAACAGCAGTTTGTTTGGGAAAATGTATATATATTCCAGGTTGTAGTGTTTTTTCCGCATTGAATCTGGAATCCATGTCCAGTAATGACCTTTCACGTTTGTATAGTGCCTGTCAAAACACTCGACCTTTTGTGATCCTTGTCACTGACCCCAGAGAAACAGGAAGGAGGCGATGGTTAGGGTCTTTTCTCACAGTGGAACAGAGAATTGACCCACTTTAGCTGAGCTCCAGGATTCTGGACCAGACTAGGTCTCATGAGCTGCTTGATAGGATAAACGGGAAATAGCTGATTTAACTACGTAACCGTCAGAAGATCTAAATTGTAGAACGTTTAGGGGCTAGGAGAATTATTTTGCAGTGGTTAGATTTTTGAAGGAGCTGAGTTGCGCTGGTGCCCAGCTGACCTCCCGTTGGCCAGGTGTGACCGCCGTGCCCGGGCCACGAGGGACCAGGGCTGGCAGACTGCGCCGGGGCCGGATGTGTGGGCTCAAACGACGAGGAGGCGCGGGGGGAGCCGAGGCTGTGCCTTCAGCGTCGAGCGCACGTGTGCAGCAGGAGCAGCCAGATGCGAGAGTGGGCGTGGTCCGGGATTCCGCTTTCAGAAACCGCAAGAGAAGCAGAGTGGTCAGTGCCGTCAGCTGCGCGGAGGTCCCTGGGTGGCACGAGGGAACCTCGTGGCCGTGGGCATCTCCACCCGGCCGCTCGTGGGCAGGTTACCCTGCGTAAACGCGGCAGAGCTGGAGGCCCAAGATAAGTGAGGGTTTGGTGTCACGTGTGCTCCCAAGAGTGACAGCAAGTGGGCAAAGGAGGCAAAAACGAGGGAAGGTCGTATGTGAGAGCGAGGAGAGCAGAGTGGAAAGGCCGCGCCGAGAAGCCTGCAGTGTGAACAGAAAGTGGACACACCTGGGGCGAGGAGGGGCCCCCGTGATAAGCAAGGTTAAAGTGTGTGGTTTGTTTAATTACAGCCCTGATGCTTGACTTTCTGAATCACAAACCGGGTGACTGCACTGTGCACTGGGGCTTGCTTACTGAGACGTTTGATCCTTTAGTTCAATAATTATTTTTTCATGTAATTATAGCTTATAATTGTATAAAAAGTCTTGGTTGAGTTTTTCTTAAAAAAATTTCTTTTGGCTGTACTCATGACACCATTTTAAGCATTTGAGAACAATCTAAAAAAAAGTCAGAATTTCTGTTTCAGTAAGGCTCATACTTGGCAATATTAGTTGTATGAGGAACTAAACCACTTTAAATATCTCGTTTCTCGTCTTTTCTGAAATTGTTTGGAGGAGCAGAGAGGCTGATCTAGTAGGATTTATTTTTAATGAAATTAGTTTTTTGAAATGTTAAACATCAGACTGTGAGTGTACTGAATAGTTTTTTATGATTACAGCGTGTTGGTGTAATCAGCTCTTTGTTAAATGTTACAGTGTCACGTGAGAAATTCCGCTTAGTGAATAACTAGCCAAATTCATTCAGAATCTTTTCACAGTGGCTAGTTTTCAGCCCACGTTAGGGTTCCGTGACTGTCATTTTTAAATACCTCCTACCCTACCAGCCTCCTCGCTCTTGGAATCTCCGGGTTCCTGGGTGGCTGTATGTCCTAGATCACACTTGTCTCTCAGTCGCTGTGCCCTCTGTGTTTAGGAGCGAGCGAGCCCGCTGGATCACTGCCCTGGGACGCAGCAGTGGGAAGCGGCCCGAGGACCGCACCTGTGAGTACCGACCAGGCGCCCGTCTGTGACCTGGGGCCGTTGGTGCTCAGCTTCCTGTCTGTTTCCTTCCTGCTGCCCTGCATCAGACCTGGGTGACCCCTGCTTTGGAAGTGGAGGAGTCTGCATCCAATTCCAGGCAGTCCTTGTCTTGTAGACGTGCAGATGTCTGCATCCTCCTGCGCCCGTGACCACCCTGTAGGTCCAGTGCCCCGACACGTGGCTCGGGGCTCCTGGAGGACGGAGCTAAAGGGTGCACGTCAAGAGCCCTGCTTGACCACAAGGTTTAGCTCTGTTAATGGGCAGCATTGCAGGTTGAGTCTGCTCCATACTGACAGTCCCAGCTAAGTTGAAATGTGTTTTTAATCCTAAAGAAAATACTTCACCGTCCTTGTGACCTTTGTTGTGAGTGTGGTTGTATTAACAAGACGCACCTCACTCTCTGCTGCGCTGGGAACTCGTGCAGTGAGGGGTGGCATCTTGGCTGTGGGTGCCTTCACCTCCCTGTCACGGTTCTCTGGACAGTTCCAGGTGGAAGGTCCGTCTAGAGGTCAGGGCAGCCGGGCGGGCTGGCTATCCCGGAGCCCCCAAAACCACAGCCTAGTGCCACAGCTGGAGGGATTGGCTTAAAGTTCCCTAGAATCGAGTGTTAGGTTGAAAACAATGAAGAAAGCGGTCACGTCGTGGGTCCCAAGCCTCAGCAGTAGTTGCTCTCCTGTGATTCAGTGTTTTGAGGGGGCCCTGGAGCGCTCTCTGACCTTTGGTGGGGCTCCTTTCTCTGACCTTCGGCAGCGTCCGTGCTCTGCTGCTGGTGGTGGGGAAGCTCCCTGATGGGCATGGGTTTTGGTGGCCTTGGCACTGTACCTAGTCTGTCCTGCCTCAGTTTCCCCAGTGCACAATGGCTCTTTTCCCATCCACTCTGTGACATGACTGGTGACTCCTTATCGAGCTGTTATGAGGGGATTCATACATCATAAGAGGCCTCTTGATTCTGAGCTTCTGAAATCCTAATGCTCCGAGCCAAAAGTGAGCCTGGAAGCGATTTCCTGCTTCCATCCAGGAGGCCCTGAACTGCGCAGAAAGGCCGCGTAGATGGACACTCCTGATTTGTGCCCATTGTGTTTTCCCTCTGCTCCCAGAGCTCAGTTTGTCCCTTTCCTCCGCAGCACTGACCCAGGTGGAGATCACTCGCTCCTTTACCGCCAAGCAGCCCGACGAGCTCTCCCTGCAGGTGGCGGACGTGGTCCTGGTTTACCAGTGCGTCAGCGATGGTGAGTGGGCGTCCTCATGGGACAGGCCTGCGCACAGGGCCACCGAGCTGCTGTGTGTTACTGGAGCTCTTCTCCCGTCTCTCTTCGGTCTTCTCACACGTGTGTACCTCTCTCCTCCCTGAGCGTTTTATTGCCTTTACATGTGTTAGATAGGGATGCAGCCACATGGTTTGTTACTCAAAAAGAACCATGAAAAGTTTTCCTTCCTTCCTTTGAAAAAAGAAACCGTTTTTCCTACTGCCCAGAGCACGCCTTTGCCCGCTCAGCCCAAGCTCACACAGTCTCTCACCACCGCCTTCAGGGCCTCACCTCAAGGTCTAAGCCTGGTGTGCATTCATTCCCCCTCGAAACCTTTCCCTCAGGTCCACCTCGCTCTCTTTGCCTTTCCTCATCCATGGTACCCAACCTGGGGCAGGAGGCTGCCCCTGAAACTTGCTCATATCCTCTGGGGTGAGCACAGTCAGGATTCATCCAAATGCTTGTTGCTTCACGAGGACTCTCTTCTTTGCAGGCTGGTACGAAGGGGAAAGGCTGCGAGATGGAGAAAGGGGCTGGTTTCCTCTGGAATGTGCCAAGGAGATAACGTGTCAAGCTACCATTGATAAGAACGTGGAAAGGATGGGGCGTTTGCTGGGGCTGGAGACCAACGTGTAGCCTCTCCACTGGCCTGTTCCTGCGAGATTTGCACTATAGCACGGTGGGCTGCTTGCTCTGGGCTGGCTTGGTTAATTTTAACACAGCCTATTTATTTCAAAGAATGAAAACACTTGTCTTTAAGCTTGCCAAGTGATTCTGCTCCCTCAGGAGAACAGCCACTGAACACAGTTAGTTCTCAAAGCTGTGTGTGTGCACAACAATCCTCTTGCAACTTCTTGAGGGGTAAACAGGGTGGTTGAGTCCACTTCAGGGATCAGGTGGCTTCAGCTCCCCTTGGTTGAACCATGTTCTGGCATAAAAACCTGGGTAGAAGATGCTGTGTCCTGGTTTCCTCTGTCCTCACTTAACCAAGGTCATACTCTCCCTCCTTTCCATGGTTCTCCCAGTATTAGCAAGACTGTCTTCAAGGAATGCCCAGTTCTGTAGCCATTGTTCCTGCCTCGTATTTCAGCACTGATTCTAATGTTCTGTTGATTTTCTAAGGAACTGGTAGAGTTTTGAAGGTGAGCTTCGTTTTTCTAAACCCATTTCCAGGAAAGGGGGACTGACACCTGAATCTTTGCACTTCTTTCCTCATTGAAGGGAAGTGAGGAGGCTTACTTAAAAAATGTTTCTAAATTCCATCTCACCCAGTATTGGTTTTATCTAAGCATAGCCTCATAAGACCTAAGCTACTCTAACAACATAGGATTTAGATGGGTCACCTGTGTGGGAAAATCCTTAATATAGGACAGGGTTTCTACTTTTTAAAAATATTCCCAAATGAGCTGATCAGCTGACGTGAGGCTGCTTCACCTTCAGTAATTCCAGGGTTTTGTCTGTTCCTGCTCCCATTTCCATCCAGGAAATGGACTGAAACACACTAAGATCTCACGGAAGATGAAGTCAGGCTGTTAGAGGCATCAGGAAGCCAGCAGGGTGCCTGATGAAACATAACCTCTGACCTTACTGGGAGCCCTTAATTGCACTGAAGGCCTTGCTTGCTGGACTGGCATCTCTCTTAGCTGCAGTGTCTGCGGAGCTTCAAGGAGGGAGAAAAGTCGTTTCAATAGTACGTTTCACGAGAGGGAGTGAGAGTTTGGAAGTCTGGAGGGGAGAAGGGATGATTCCTGGCAGCCCAGTTTGCTGTCCCCCCGCTTCTCCTCCATGAAGGGACAGAAGCTGGCAGCGGGCACGTTGTTCAAGGGCTCAGATCTGTGTTGACGTGTCCCCGTTACTGTCGGCCAGCCAGTCACCCGGACTGTGAATCAAGTTGTGGAAACCCCGTGCGGAGACGAGCTTGGCTCACACACCCTGCGTCCGCCACCTCAGCAGTGGGCCAGCCTGGGGCACCCGAGCCTCCGAGCTGGCTCGCCCCGATTGCTCTCCTTTCCACATGTGTCATGCACATATTTCTGGGTGTAAGAGCTATGCCAGGCCCGAGTTCCTTGAGGTCCGGGCCAGTCTAGCAGTGGCTGCACAAGAGATGTCTCGGGGTTGGTAAAACAGAAAGTCTTGTCTCTCTTTAAGGTCACAGACTTTTGGAGGAGGGGCTAACAGGTTGTAATCTAATAGGAGGTTTTCATTTAGGAAGGAAGGTAAACTTGTTGCTTGCAAAGGGATCATTTTGTATTATTTTTGCTAATACCCAGTTGAAGCTAAAAGCAACTGTACGAATCCTGTGAATTAATTTATAAGTAGAGATGTTAACAGTTTTGGAAATTTGTGCATCTTAGGAATCAAAGCCTTATTTAGCAAGCAGGTCAGTCCTGTCACTAGATAAAGCGAGGGCAGGTGCTCAACGCATTCACAATGTTTAGGTTCAACCGTGAGCTGTGGTTTTTACATGACACAGTATTGTTTCAAACCTAGTTCAGTTCCTCTATTGCTTCTCTGAATTGTACAGTGACTTCATTCAGTGACCTGTGGAGAACAAAAATGTTCATTTTTGTCCCAATGAATTGAGAGTGCTTGTACACTTTTGGTGAAATATGTGAATTTATAAAGATTTTGTATATACTTGTGGTTTTGTGCTGTTTTAATTTACTGTAGGATGTATTCATTTAAGTTTATAGTTTGCTGAGTTTTTGGCCAAATCAGCGTTCTCCTCAGAAGGAGCCTGTAGCTGACGTGGAGGGGCCTGATCGTCCCTCTCTGGGGATGTGTTGGCATCAGCAGCCTGGGGAGGGCGGAGCGTTTTGAAGAGCTGGGCCACGCTGTTTCTGCTGTTTCCACAAAGCTGCCCGACTCGTGGGTAGCTTCCCTTAAATAGCTCATAGTCCCTAACTGCTTTGACCCTGGAGCGTGTCTCATCCTTCATTTTGACCCCTCGGTATCTGAACCTTTCTGCTTACGTCTCACCCTGCTGTGAACCTCGGTAGAAGGCAACAAATGACTCCTACAGTAGTTTTCTATGCTGTGTAACAAATTTTCCACAAACTTAGTGGCTTAAAACAACACTCATTTCTCACCTCAGTTCTGTGATTGGAATCCAGGACGGCATGGCCATGTTCTCTGCCCAGGGCCACACTGGGCTGCGACTAGAGTGCTGGCTGGTGCTTCTCAGCTGGAGCTGGTGTGTTCTTTCAGGCTCCTACCTGTTATTCACAGAATTCAATTCCTGTGATTGTAGTGCTGAGGTCTGTTCCCTGCTGGCTGCCAGGGGCTGTTCATGTCCCTTGCCACGTGGCCCCTTCCATCTTCAAGGCAGCTGTGGCATGTTGAACCCTTCTCACACTTGCAATCTGACTCATCTTATGCTGCGAGTTGGAGAAAACTCTGCTTTTAAAGAACTCGTGTTACTATGTTAGACCCATAGGATAATCTCCCTTATGATTAACCCCAAATCAACTGATTTGGGACCTAATTAGGTCTGCAAAATTCCTTTGCTGCGCAACGTAACATAATCACATATGCAACACCAAGAGAGCAGAGATGATGGGGTCATCTCAGAATTCTGCCTGTAACACCCTCTCTGAAACCTTAAAATGCTAGTTTCCCAGCATACTTTGTAGCTGAAATGCAGCCATGTGATAGGAGGTGCCAGTCAAAGGCATCTTTGCTGGATTTCCACTCAAGCTAGTGGAGGACGAAAGCGATGGGGTACCATCTCTAGAAGGAGCAGGAGGCATCCTCCTCCTTGCCCCATCCTCCACCCCAAGTCACTGCTGCATTTTCTCAGGCTTGGGAAGCAGCAGAGGCAGAGCTCCTTGGTGGGCTCGCAGTGCTAAAAAGACGCAGGTCAGAGGTGGTGCCCACTATCATCTCCATTGTTGTGGAAGGCCCCAAATGGCTGACTCTAGAGTGAGGACGTGAACGACTCAAGATCTGCCCTTCGGCTCCCAGCATACCTGCATCCTGAAACAAATCCTCGCTCTGGAGGAAGCTAGCATCATCTTAGTTCTCAGTTATTTCCAAAAATAAGTTCTCTAATGAAAGATTCAGCAAAAAAGCTTTGAGATGCAGCATCGTGATAGAGGAAAAGTGGTACACTCACAGGGACTCCAGTCGAAGCCACTAGACAGAGACAGGAAAATCAGTGTAGTCGGTGTCTATGGAGGTAAAGCCAAACTTTCAAGTGCAATATGGAACAAGCACAGGAGTGATGGAGGAAAAACAACAGCTAGAAATTATGGAACTGGTGTAACACCAGACTGGACGGTTAAGGGAGATTATCGGTGAGCTGGGAGGGGCCGGAAGAAACCCACGGGAAGCATGCAGAAGAGATGGCGAATGCAGGGATTAACTGGGTCTCAGAGGAGAAGGGCAGAGGGGCTTGGCAGGGGGACTGGGCCTTCATAGCCCTGCTCTGACCAGCTGGGATGCAGGCTGTCCCCAGGAAGGGGAGCTGGCCGGGGGTAAGGTGACTCCCTGCAGCCGAGGACGATTCCTGTAGAGGGCTGAGGGGTGAAGGCTGCCATCTGGTAGCACTTCAGCAGCTAAGGGGACAAGCAAGCCCATCAGCCCAGATGGAGGATCTGCGCAGAACGTCACAACAGGCACCACAGGTAGCTCTGTCAGCCTGATAAAACGGTGAGAGAAAAGGTACAGCCAGGGACAGAGAGCCTCACTTAGCAGGAAGACCTAACAGTTCTGAACACGTGCTCTCCCAATAACATGGTCTCAGTGCAGAGAAAGCCACAGTTCGCAGAAATCTGAGCACTAAGTCCCAGGTCACAGCATGAGACTTTACCACATTCCTCTCACCTGGCAGGAAAGACAGATAAAAGAAGTGCACAAGCAGGTAAAAACCAATGAAAGTACAGAAGATCTGAACAACATAACAGACACATACATTCTTTTCAAGCACACAGAATATTTACAACATTCGACTCTTGCCTGGGTCATGAAACAAGTTTCAACAAATGTTAGAGTGCAGTTAAAGAGTGACTTCTCTGATTACAACAATTAGGTTAGAAATCAGTAACAAAAGAAGAAATATCCATTTATTCGGAAACTTAGACCTAAATGTGAAATGCAAAACTATAAAACTCCCAGAAGTAACAGAGGAGAAAAGCTGGGTCACCTTAGGTTTGAAATGACATTTTAAATACGAGACCAAAAGCATCATCAATGATAGAAAAAAACGGATAAGCTGAACTTCATTAAAAGACAGGAGAATGAAAAGACAATCCACGGAGTAGGAGGAAATCTTGGAAAACATATCTGATAAACGACTGTTACCCAAAATACACAAAGAACTCGTAAAACTCAACAATTAGGAAACCCAATTAAAAAATGGGCAAAGATCTTAAAAACTCAGCAAAGAAATATAGATGGCAGGTAAGCCTATGAAAAGATGCTCAAGATTATAACATGCATCATTAAGGAACTGGACGTTAAAACAACAGTGAGGTACCACTACACACCTATTGGAATGGCTGAAATGCAAGCCCTGATGACACCAAATACTGGTGCGGATGTGGAGCAGCAGGAACTCGCGGTCATTGCTGGTGGGAATGCAAAAGCCACTGGGAAGACAGTTTGGCATTTTCCTACAGAACTAGCCATACCATATCATGCAACAATCACACTCCTTGGTATTTACCCAAATGAGTTGAAAACTATGTCCACACAAAAATCTGCACACGAATGTTTACAGCAGCTTTATTCATAATTGCCAAAGCTTGGAAGCAAGCAACCAAGATGTCCTTCAGTAGATGAATAAACAAACTGTGGTCCATCCAGACAATGGAATATTAACCAGCAATGAAAGAAATGAACTCTCAAGCCATGAAAAGACATGAAGAAATCCTAAATGCATGTTACCAAGTGAAAGTTGCCACTATGAAAGGATATATACAATGTGTGACTCCAATTATATGACATTCTGGAAAAGGCAAAACTATGAAGACAGTGAAAGATGAGTGGTTGCCAGGGGTCCAGGGAGAGGGAAGGAGGAATAGGTGGAGCACAGGGGACTTTTTCTGGGGCAGTGAAAGCATTCTAGGTTATGGTGGATACACGTCATTATGCATTTGTCAAAATGTACAACACGAAGAACAAACCCTACTGCAAACTGTGGATTTTAGTTAATGACGCATCAACACGGGCTCATCCACTGGAACAAATACACACGCTAATGCAAGAAGCTAATAAACTAGGAGGAGGGGGTGAGGTTTATAAGGGAATTCTCTACTCTCTGCTGTTTTTGTGTAAACCTAAAACTGCTCTAAAAAAATAGTTTACTCATTTAAAAAAATTGCTGAAAGAAGTTCTCCAAACAGGACACAGCAGCAGGGGAAACTTGGAACATCAGGAATGAAGGCGGCACAGAATGGGCACACAGTTGGTAAACATACTAGACCGGCTTCAGGTGTGTGAAATTGTGTTAGTTGGCTGAAAGCAAAAGCACGTTGTCTGATACGGTTCTCGATGCATGCGAAGGAGCTATCTAGGAAAAGTGAGTTATAAAGCAGAGGGAAAAGGCACCTGGACGGAGGCGAGCGTCTCATACACATTCTACTCCAAGTGCACAACGCTGACACTCATTGGCTGTCATCAGTTACACACGTAAACTGTAACCCACAGAGCCACACGACCCCAAAACCACGCAGAAATACCCTGAAAAACACAGTAGACAAGGTAACAGGGAATACTAAAACCTTTTCAGGTAACCCACAGGAAGGCAGGAAAAGGGAAACAAGGAATGAAAAACAAAGGGAATAAAGAAACGAAAACGGCAGACTGAAGTCCTAAAAGATCCAGGAATATGTAAAATGTACGTGGCCTAAATATATTAATCAAAAGACAGATACTGATGGAGTAGATTTGAAAAGTGACCTTCAGATACACTGTCAACTTGAGGCACATGTCAAATATATAAATAAATTTAGACTAAATGAACGGAAGAGATCTATCAAGCAAATACCAATCAAAACAAAGCTGGAAGGGCTTCGCAATATCAGATAAAACGGATGTCAGAGCAGACAACTACCAGGAGCTAAAACTATCTGAAAACACAAGGGTCAATCTGTGAAGACCTAACAACCCTCAATGTGTGTGCACCAAATAATAGAGCAAAAACTACATGAGGCACAAACTAAAAGAACTGAAAGGAAAAAAGAGTCAAATATGCACATACAATGGTAAAAGTAGAGAAGAAAATGCCATCCAGGGATGGGACTAGCTGGTGTTTGCAGAACACTCCACCCAGCAATGGAAGGTTATACATTCTTTTCATGGAGGTATGAACATTCACCAAGATAGATCATTTTCTGGGTTATAAACAGACAAATTTAAAAGAAGTGAAATCATACAAAGTTTGTTTTCTGACCAACATAATGGAATCAAACTAGAAATTAACAACAGAAAAACAGGAAAATCTCCAAACACTTAGAAATTATACAGCACACTCCTAAACCATCCATAGACCCAGGAGGCACACAGGTGAAAGGAGTAAAAATACGCATTGACTGAATGACATGAAAACACAGCATCAAAATATGCAGGATGCAGCGAAAGCTGTGCTCAGAGAGGAACTTAGAGCACCAGAAGTGTCATGTTAGACAAGAAGTCTAAGCTTCCACCTCAAGACACTAGAGATAAAGGACAAAGGAAACCTAAAGCAGTAGACGGAAGGAATTAAGGACAAGTATAGAAATCAGTGGAGGCCGGCCCTGTGGCCTAGTGGTTAAGTCTGCATGCTCTGCTTTGGTGGCCCAGGGTTTCGCTGGTTTGGATCCTGGGCGCGGACATGGCACCTCTCATCAGGCCATGCCGAGGAAGCGTCCTACACAACACAAGCAGAAGGATCTACAACTAGAATATACAACTATGTACTGAGGGTCTTTGGGGAGAAGAAAAAAAAAGACTGGCAACAGAGGTTAGCTCAGCTGCCAATCTTTAAAAAAAAAAAAATCAATGAAAGTGAAAATACAGAAGATATCAAACAAATAGCTAGTGCTTTTGAACAGATGAACACAACTGATACCTGTTTTAGCAAGACTGACAAAAAAAGAGAGGCGACTACCAGTGTCAAGAATGAAACGGGACAGCTTCCTCAGACATTAAAAGGATAGGGGGACAGTCAAACAACTTGACAGGCTGAAATCAACAGCTTAGATAAAATGGGCCAATGCACTGAAAACCACAAACTACCAAAACTCTGAATAGTCCTGTAACTACTAAAAAGTTCTGAAAAAGAAGTATGGTTTCACTGGAGAAATCTCCCAAACATTTAAAGAGTTAACACCAATTCTGCACAATCTCTTCCAGGAACTAGAAGAGGAACTCAACACTTCCCAGCTTTTTTATGAGGCCAGCACTACTTCACAAAAAGAAAACTGGAAACTGGTAACCTTCATGAACACGGAGGCAAAACCTTAAAATATTCAATGCAGCAATATGTAAAATCATATTCAGCAACACATAAAAAGAATCACAGACTGCAGCCAAAGGGGGTTTATTCCAGGAATGCAAGACCAGTTCAAGATCTGAAAACCAATCAATGTAATCCACCATCCTAACAGCCGGAAGAAGAAAAATACCAACAGGGTCATACCAACCGATGTGAAAGAATATGTGGAAAAAGTCAAAATACTTGGGAAAACTCTCAGTAAACTACAGTTGGATCACCTCAGACATTCTGCTGACCTTCAGTTGTTGAAAAAACATGATTTTATACCATTTTAAGTTTTATTACTATGAATGTATATTTGTCAAGTTAGAACATGCCTTATCCAAGTTTGTTAAATCGATGTAAAATGTTAAAATATTTAGATCTCTGGTATTCCAGGTCACACAAAAACATTTAATCATCTTTGACTTAAAATCAAGAATTGGCTTCCAGGAACAATTAAAAATAATCAATTTAACAAGAGAAATAGCTGGTAAGATGGGGTGAATGGAACTATGGCAAGAATTAAGCACTGAAATACCTAAAGGCCTCCAGCGGGAAGGCCTAAAACAGAGAAATCAGGGAATCACTCTGTTTCATTAAATGGAAGCTTTGCTCAAGTGAATTTATTCCCCACCAAGTTGCCTTCATTGTGTCAGGGTAACAGAATCTACTCTGCAAGGACTCAGAAACGTATGACTGTCTTCTTGAAAAAAATTACTTGAAAATTCATACTAGACCATTATGACATTAATCAAAATTAAGAAGCAGAAAGAGGACCACAATTGAGAAGTCATCTGCACTGCCTGCCCATCAGCCATCTCCCTGAGCCCCCATGCCTTCTCCCACACCAAGAAATGTCTCACGCCCTGTTTCTCACCTTGCGTACAACCTTTTGACACCATGACTGCCTAAATCTGATGCTATTCCCTTCTGGCACTAGGTGACAGCGGCTTAACTCTTTACAATGTACCAGCCAACTCGAGTGGCACATTTTGCCATTTCCAGTGTCAATCACTTAATTTTCTGCATCTCTGAAATTCACAAAGCGTAGTCAGATACATCCCTAAAGCCCCAATCACTTAATATATGAAGTGGAAAATCAAAACACAGTAATATGTAAGACGACTAAAGATGCACATGAAATATGCTCACCACTAATCATTTATAGAAGCACAAATTAAAACCACAATGAGCTATGACTCCACATCCACTAAAGGCTCCAATTTAAACAAAACGAACAACTGAAAATACCAAGTACTGGCAAGGACTGAAAATACCAAGTACTGGCAAGGACTGGAAACACTTGGAACCGTCATGTGTCGCTGGTGGATGTGTAAAATGGCGCACATACTGCAGAAACCAGTTTGGCAGTTTCTTATAAACATACCTACCAAATGACACAATCCTAATCATAGGTGTTTACCCAAGATAAAAATGAAAACAGACTGTCTAGACACAAGACTTGTATATACATGTTCAGAGCAGCTTTATTTATAATAGCAAAAACCTAAGAATCACTCAAAGGCCCATCGACTGGTGAATGAATGAGCGAGCCCTGGGATGACATAAGATATGGTGCCACTGAACAATGAAAAAGGAACTGCTGATGCCTGCAACAACATAATGTCCCAGAAACATCACGGTAAGTGAAAGAAGCCGGACACGAAAGACTGCAGATGATTTCATTTATTTGAAATTCTAGAAAAAGCAAAACTGGGGACCAAAAGCAGATCAGTGGCTGCCAATGGGTAGACATGGGGCAGGGACTGACTGCAAAGGGAAGCAGGGAAATTTTTAGGTGATAGGAATGCTCTCTATCAAGACTGTGTCGGTAGCGATTACACAACTTAATACATTTGACAAGATTCACAGAATTATACACTTAAATTGGCTAACTTTATTATATATAAAATAATACATTAAAGCTTAAAAAGCAGGAAAATAGATCAAAATGTAGCAATGGTAACATGCTTTTTTTTCTATGTTGAACTGAAACCATGTGATCACAATTACTTAAAAATAAACATACACAAACAGAGCTAAGTGAGTGGAAGGAAAATTACCACTGACTTTGACTAGGGGCACTAAAATAAACTTCTAAAGCTTATCTATAGTTCAGTAAGAAGAGAAAATCACTTGTAATAATTGGCGTAAATCTATCTAGAGCTTTTGCCCAAGTTAATGAATTAGGAAGGTGTCACATGGGCTCACTTTTCAAAGACATTTTTTAAAGATTATTCAGTCGTTTATTTCTTTTTTTCTTCCATAAGTTTCTGTTTCAGGGTTATTTTTTCAAGAGTTATCCTTGGTATCACTCAGAATGGTGAGGCAAATAGACTTTCCTCTTAATGTCTTATTCTTAAAAAGCACCAAATAATAGTTCTCAGACCTCGAATACATCTTCCACTCAGTAATACCTGTTTTTGTAAACAAAAGAAACAGAATGTAAATAGCACCTTCGATTAAACTTTGCATCCTGATCAGCTGTAGAGAATCATGAATCGGGGGTGACAATAACTGCTTCAATGTCCGAATAGCTCATCTATTCAACAATTCTTTAGGAATACTTCACCCATTTATATGGAGATAAAACATCGGTTTATGAACATGGAAAAAAATAACTGGTAATCTGTCTTTACAGATTTTTTAAATGCGTTCTGCCAGGACCATTTTGGCCAAGTAAGTGAATTGAAACTGGATAGAAAAAGCAAGAAAAAAAGCACAAACTTAAACAGTCTTAGAAAACAAATAGGACCTCATGGTCCCCTTGAGTTCAGGGGCAAAACTAACAGGCTGCAATCTTGTGACGTGACTCAAGCTGACAATGCAGGGAGAAACAGATCACTTGGGAGACCAGCCAAGAGAACGGGCTTGGGACACAGCACCTTCAAAACAAGTTGGACACACATGCCCGGAAATGGGAGCAGAGCCCGAGCCAGGCTGTCAGCAGATGCTCACAGCACTGTCAGGAAGTCCCATGCACTGTCCAATACTCTTTTCCTTTGGCTTCTTCACACTTTATTGGAAGGCAAGATGAAAGCTGTAGTTTTTAGGGTGCAGTGGGATGTTCTTCCTGTGTTCTTTCTGCAGGCTGCCCAGTACTAACCATTTTTACACCTTTTGTCAGACATGGGTCAAACCGTTAGATCACAAAATACACGGTAGAGAGAGGCCTTGGCAGACAACACCAACGATGGACAGTATGTTTCAGTTAACATGCTTTCTGCCAACTCATACAAAAGACGCTACTAACAATGGCTAGAACAACAAAGGCCTAACTGAATCAAAACCGGACCAGGAGTAGAGCGGTCCCAGAGCTGCACAATTCAGCATCTCACCGGCACGATCACGGACTGGGTTCCACGTTCCCAGGAGGCAGTCCTGTGATCCTAAGACAGTGGCAACAGCTCTGTGGGCCAGATTCAGACACGACCATGTCCAAAGAAGGGGCACAGGAGTTGCTCTTCTCAGCTTCTGCCAGCGAGGGAACCTTCCTCCGACATCCCACTGGAGATCTCAGCTGCCAATAGCCAGCACAGGCTCACACACTCACGCCTCATCAGCCACTAATAAAGGGGGTAAGATCATGCACAACTGGCTTAGAACAATCCGGTTCACTCTTGGGGAAAAGCGTCCAACATCCCTGGGCACAAGGCTGTGCAAGCAAGATGGAAGGCGCCAAAGGGCTGCTGGACAGCAACCAGGAGGATTCGCCACAACCTGAAGGGGCTGAAAATACACTGTGTTACAGGAGCTTCCACTGGCTGAGGGTGAACCAGCACTCAGAGCATGGAAAAAAGTGTAATTTAGTGGACTGTTATCAAAAAGACTATTTCAGGGACACACAATAACTAAGATATAGTGAGCACACTCTACATCCCAGACACTTGTCTATGCACTTAGATATATTAACATATTTAATCTATATAACTGTGACCTGTATTTTACAGGTAAGGATAAAAGAACAGAGAGAGGTCGAGTATCTTGCCCAAAACTTGTAGGAGGTGACAGAGCTGAAACCTGGGGAGTCAGCCTCTAGACCCATGCTCTCAATCGCTACATTATGCTGCATATGGTAATGTAAAAGGGGTATGAATATATTCTAAAAAGATAAAAAACAGCAAATAAACCAAGGGATAGCTGGAGAGGTAGAAACCAAGTGAAAAAGTTAGCTGAGATTTACACGCTGTACATTTTATTAAATATTGGACTTTATTACAACAAATTAATTTACTTCTCATAGTAGTTTCATTAAAAAAATGTGGCTGTGTTGAAATTCTTACTTGACACTGCTTTTTGGTTACCATTCTATTTTTACTCAGTCATGGGCAGAAAAATTAATTTTTCATAATAGAACAAAATTTCTCAAGTGGTACAACACTCACTATATATAAGAGGAATATTCCCAGTGTGGACACAACCACAGCAGAATATATGAGCCGAGAACATACTGTTTTTATGGTATATTTATAATAGCTACAAATAACATTGTTAACTCATGCACATTAAGTCTCTACTACCTGCTGAAGGTTTCTACTTTACACATGAAAATTACTCATGTCCCAGTGTTTGGCATCCAGCCGAAATTACACTAGGATGGAAAACGGCTGTCACACAGGCTCTAGAGACCACCACAGAACACCGTCAGCTGTAGTACCCATCCTGGAGTCGTGGCGGGAAGCTCCTGGGGGCTGCTTCCTCCTGTGTTTTTATCAAGTCTGTGATGGCAGAGAGGACGGCACAGTCCCTGGATTCAGTGTCCTTCCAGTCGACAGGATGGGGACTTTCGATCTTCTCTTGCAGAAGGATGTCTAGCTCCTTTCTTAATTCCTGAGGTTGGAGAAATTATGTATGTTCAACAGGGGCAGATGCCATCCAACAATGTAACAAATAAAAGTGACTTTAGCTGGGACAAGGAATTTCATAAGCTATTATACAAAAGACTGAAACATTTAATGAGCAACTCACTAAAGTGTGGTTATTAGTAGCCAACTGAAGTATAGTAAAGTTAAAAAATTCCATCACACCTAGCCATTTAGAATGGTTGGTCTGTAACTACCTCAAAAAACAATCTGGAAAAACTATGAATCGATTTCTCAACACTATTTGCTCTGTTGAAATAGAGCAAGAAATGTTTACTGTAACATATGTAACATTTGAAACGAAACCACAAGGCCACACACTAACTTGTAGGTAGACTCAAAGACAATCATGACAATTAGTCACCTTAACGAGATAGGCAATTCTGGCTGGAGACTGAAAGACAATCCACTCATCCACAGCAATGGTTTCCTGATCCTTATCCTTCTGGATGGAAATATCTCCTCCAAAGAACAAGAGACAGTATGGAGAAACTTCCGTGCAGTCATACAAGTATATCTACACAATGAGAATTAAAGCCCATTAATACCATGAGGAGGCTGAAAGGACGACGGCCACACAATTCAATACCATCACCAGCATCCATCTGTTAATGCTTTCCTTCTAAAAGAGGTGTTATCCTGCTCGTGTAACTACAGAGATTAACTCTGATGAAATACCATTTAAAATGAGCCATTCTTCATTAACTCAGAGAACACAGGAGTTTTATATTTTTGTTTCAATTCAAACAATAGCACGATTCTTCAAACAAAATATTTTCTGACAAAACCAAAACAATAAGGTAGCTAAAATTATTTTTATCTATATTTAAACAGAATCCCACTTAGTATTCTGACCAATACTTTTAAGGTATAGAGACATGCCAACAAAATTCTTTGTATAAACTCCTATATACCATAAAATGCCAGTATTGCTTGAAAGCAGACTCTGAAAGAAAATTACGCAAATCAAATAACTGTCCCAATTAATTAAAATGCAACAATCCATGATGACAGACCTGCACATAAAAAGTAGAGGTGATTTGCTTTAAGGAAGTTATAACACATGTCAGGAAAAAAACCTTTATTTAAAGAGAAGTTTTATTTATTTCATGTTTAATTATGAAATTTTATTTGTAATTTTATTTATCATCATGAAAAGCACACACTTAGGAAACTACAACCAGACTGACACTCGGACGCACGCTGGTTCTCGACGTTCACTTACGCTGCTCGTGCGCATCTTCAGGTGGTAGATGAGCCAGTTGTAGTGAAACTCGGTTTGCTCCACGTTGACCGACTTCGGATGAAGAGCAACTAGTCCATCGGTTTTCGTGTAAACCTTCACCCTTTAAAAAGTTAAAATGTCATTTGTTAAAAATAATTCTGGGATATTCTAAACAATTCCAGAATCTAAAAACTCCACAGATGAGTTCAGTTTATTTTCGCAATATAAATTTACAAATTTCATTTGAGGAAAGAGGAGAATTTTATTTTAATACAACATGGAAAAGTATCAGCTAAATATGAATATTCTCTAAATCATACAACAGATCTTCTTCTTGCAGGTATAATTACTCAACATATTAGAAAGTTGACAGAATATTCCTTAATTGTGTTAATACATACTATACTCCTAAAGGATAAAGAGTGAAATAAGTATGGTATAATTCTAAGTGATTCGAACGAAGAGAATAGCCTATTTTACTGTCAGTCAAGATACTGATAAATAGCCCTCAATTTACAGAATAATTTTGTGAAATGATCAATTAAAAAATTTCACAGCTTATGCACCCAGAAAAATATAAAATAAAAAATTAGGAATTTTGTTTAAAAGAGACTTTAGCTACAAGTGATTTTAAAAAAACCTATTCTAAAATATGTTTTAAATAGTTCGTGTTCACTCAAATCCTCCAATTTCAAAACAGGAATACTTGGAAAAAATGTACTTTAACACAGCTCAGTTCAGTCTCTGCCTTCCTAGGATTTTTTCTCTGATAGTCATAAAAATTTTGCCTCAATCTGTAGTCTTTAATTAAAATTATTCAACAGGGAGATGTTTGACAGTTTATTTTTAAGCAGTCAATGGTAAATACCTGTATTAGACAACAGCATAAAAGCTGCTAATCCATTAACCCTTCCTATTTGTTTTTAAGAGCATTTTCTCATGGTTCTAGAAATTCATAATACTTCTACCAAAATCATCAATCAGAGTCATGAGTCATTATTCAGAATAAAATCAGAAATTATTTTTCTGCACCACACAGTCAATTTGACCAGGACCATCCTGCAACCGTACATCACAAGAGCAGTAGGTGCTGGCAACCCTTTTCTGCACAGGACCAGAGAGAAGACAGTTTAGGCTTTGTGGGTGCAATGGTCTCTGTCACAACTACTCAGCTCTGCTGGCCTGGCAGGAAAGCACACACAGACAACACGTAAACGAACAGGTGTGGCTGTGTTTCAATAAAAATTCACCCAGACAAGCTTTTCACCAGTATGCCGAAATTTGCTGTCCTCTGGTCTACACCAGAACAAAGCACCAATCCAAAGAGAAGTATATTTTTTCATAAAGCCTCCTAGGATGGCAGAGGGATATATAAAATGGTTTGTCTATCAAGGATCTCTCTGTGAAGTGTCCTGTGAAATTAGGGACAGATATGAAGAACTGGACAAAGTACTGATGTCAAAAAAGTACCCTGGGTCACTTAAAATGTGGATAATCCAGCCACCACGAGTAACATTCACGTTACCCATATACCTGAGAATAGGGCTCCCCGACCCCAGCGTCTCTGACATGTTGACGTCTGTCTTGTGGGCGCTGTCCTGTGCGGGGTAGAAGTGTAATAGCATCCCTGGCCTCTATCTGTAGATCCTGGTAGTACCCCTCGGTTTATAGCCACCACAAATGTCCCGGATGGTGCCAAGGTTGCCCCAGCTGAGAACCACCACCCTAGAACACTGTCTGTACTTGTTTGAGGTCTATATTTTTTCATGTTTATAATCATGGAGTATCCAACTTTTCATTTAACATGAGTTCAAATACTTTGTTACTTCATAGACTGTTTTTACGCCCTACTAACAGAAATGCCATATAATACGATACTATAAAACCATAATTTCCCCATTGCTACTAGAATTCTATGTTGTTTACAATACAGCTTTTAAAAAACCTTAGGAATTACTTCCTAGGACACAGTCCTCAAATTAAAATAGTCATTTATGAATGCACTGGACCAGTGCCTATTTTAATGCCTGTTGATAGGTCATTCTAATCTAGAGTGCCTTCCAAAAGGGTGACACCAATTCACACACCACCAGCCACTCGTGACTCCCAGTTTGTTTCCTCACCAGAACGAACTCATTTAGTAGGCAAAAACATGCCTTGTTGTTGTCTCCAATTACCACCGAGGCTGACTCTATCTGTACATATATTTAAAAGTTATACTTTATTTCTCCAAACAGTGAAATCACCACAATTTTTATTCAAAGAACTAAATTACAAAATTACCTGTTTTATAAGAATAGAGAAAAAAAAGTCCTGAAACAAAATCTACTCTAAGCAATGTCATCAGGCACTGGTTTTTAAGAGCGGCTCACTTTTCCCACATTGACGCTGGTATTCTATCTTACTGACGTTCTCTGTGAACAGACTCGAAGTGTGCACTGTGAGGAAAGCGCTGCCTGTGTTAATACAGTCTGCCTTCCCTTAAAGGACCAAAAGTAAACAACAAGAATATGGCTCAAATATGAAGAAGAACAAATGTACAATATAAGCCCTGATGAATTAGAGGATTTCAAAAGTTTAAGGAGAGAATAACAAAGAATTCATAAAAATCTTCAATGCTTACATTTTTCTTTTTTTACCCAAATTTAGTCGGAGTTTAGCAACTTTGGGATATAAACCAGCACAGATGACAGCCTTAATTATCTTCTCATTATCTATTGGGAGTGGGAAGGTAGAGAAAAAAGTAAAATACTGATACAACAGACAGCAGCGAGAAGTTACTTACAGTGTGTCTCTGCTTTACCTGAATTGACATTAGACTCGGGATCTTTGGGATCTCGACTGCTCACAAAGCCAGCTCCCAGCAGGTGCTCAGCAAACTGCCCCTTCATGTTATGCAGCATCTAGGGAGCAATGGCAACACACAGAACTAGAACACCTTTTACACAGATTTACAGGGTTATAAGGCAAGTACTCAAATAAATTTAGCTATAAGCTTCCCCTACTATATAAAAAACTTTTGCAAAAATGTGATGTTTTAGCACAGGGGATGGTAAACTATAAAATGTGTAAAAGCCTGTTTCCGTCAATGGAGTTTTATTAGCATGCAGCCACAGCCGTTCATCCAGAAATGACCCAGGGATGCTCTGCACCACCAAGGCAGAGGGGAGTGAGTGCTCAACACAGACCACAGGGCCCGCAGCCTCACTCACTCACTGCCTGGTCTCTGACAGGAAAGGTCTGCTTACTGTGGGGAATAACACTGATGTTCAGGGATCTGTCCATTTTGCAAGAAGACTAATATAATTTTGAAAATTGCTCTTCACCCCGTATTTTGAAAAAAATACAGAAAAGCATAAAGAAAATAAACAACTTCCATATTTCTCCTACTGAGAATTAACCACAGTTAACTGGCACAAAAGCTTAGGACCTGTTTTTTGTTGTATTTTTAAGAAAAATCACTATTTGGGTGAAAATGATGTATGGCTCATTCAAGTAATAAAGTACAAATGAAGAAGCTTCCCTAACCGCAATACTGTCAGAAGCATCACTGCATGTGCACTGACAGAAGAATCAGACAGCAATGCTATCCTAACTATGGGGTAACAGCATAGAAGCTGTTTTTATTAAAGTGTTCAAATTAATTTTAGTTCAATTTAAAGAAGTTAAACAAATGAAACTTAACTAGATGACTCTTACATTTCATAATCACAAGAGATATTTAATAAAGGATCCTTGTAAGCTTAAAAGAAGAGATGATGGAACATAAAGCCATCTGTACGTAAGTATATATCCCTTTTATCAACTGGGTCACTTAAGCGTCCCCACCTAATTTATCTTATAACTCACTCACTAGGCCGCCTCCTGGTTATATTACCATTATTGTTACTGTTCACGATAATAACCTTTACATTCTATTCTGAATCCTTAATTCCCAAAACTGTTTCATTGTATATTTGGACAGTTTCAATGTACACCATTTAGCACGCACTCTCCATCCCTGAATTCTTTTTGATTCATCTCTTAAGGAGCATTTCACTGTCAGTGAATTTTTCAAGAACAGCTCATGGGTGCAGTAGTTCAAGTGCTTTCTTGAACACCTGTCCTTTGTCTTTACATTTGAATTAATATCTTGACTGGATATGATATTCTCAAATAACACTGAGATTCAGCCATCCTTTCATAATTATGGTTCATTTCCTTTTTTTTTGTTTCAGGGAAATGTTCTTAC
Source organism: Equus asinus (assembly GCF_041296235.1). Lineage (NCBI taxonomy): Eukaryota > Metazoa > Chordata > Mammalia > Perissodactyla > Equidae > Equus > Equus asinus. The sequence goes on from NC_091810.1 coordinate 97,753,011, forward strand.
ACATCACTGAATACATTCAATCGCACTTTCACTATCCACGTAGAGGCACCGACTACCTTCAGGATAGAGGAGTCATCTCTTCCTGTCTACAAGTTTTTTCTGTTTTAATTTTCTTTTGTGGCTACGTCTATAAACTGTGATTATCTCAAGCCCTTCTCTAAGGGCAGGAGTTTGCTTTAAGGGCTGTCCATTTTATTCCTTGTGATTCTTTTGGTCTTCCACTTGTCTTCCTAGATCTTCAGTCTCTTCATTCATCCGACAGGTGTACAGTCATGCGCTGTGTAACGACGTTCGGTCAGTGACAGACTGCATACACGATAGAGGTCCCATAATATTAGCACATACAGCCTCAGTGTGGAGTAGGCCATACCACCTAGGTTTGTGTAGGCACAAATGATGTTCTAGGATGTTCGCACAATGACGAAATCGCCCAACAACGCACTGCTCAGAACGTATCCCCACTGTTAAGCACGACATGCCAACACAAATGAGAATGATTTCAAAACATTCGCCATTACCTGCAGAGTGTTTGAAGACAGAAAATACTCCCAGCAATAGTCTTTTTCATGTCTGAAACCACGTCGTCTAGCTTCCTCCCAGCCCTACGGGCAAAGAAATGAAGAAAACTATCAAGATTGTTCCCCAAAGATTGCTTACTACTTTATCTTTATTTTGGTACTAATTTAACCTTCTACTAATATTTCATTTTCTTTGTAAAAAATTCAAAGAATTTTGAAATTTACAAACTAAAAACACACAAACTCCCCATGATCCTAATCAGAGATTACCACTACTGAATTTCCAGAGCTTTATACAAATAAATACAAGTTCTATAGTAATATATTGTGTATTTCACATAAAATGGCATCATCCTTTACATATTAATCAAAAAGAGTACTCTGTGGAGCCAGCCCTGATGGCCTAGTGGTTGCTCCACTTTGGCAGCCCAGGTTCGGTTCCTCGGCGTGGAACACACCACCCGTCTGTCAGCAGCTATGCTGTGGCGGCGGCTCCCACAGAAGAACTAGAAGGACTTACAACTAGAATAAACAACTACATACTGGGGCTTTGGGGAGGAGGGAAAAAAAGCCAGGAAGATTGGCGACAGATGTTAGCCCAGTGAATCTTTCCCAGAAAAGGAAAAAAAGTACTCTGAGGAACAAATTGCAGTGCCACATATTTCCAACTTTACAGATTTTTTTTTTTAGCTAGAGAAGAAGGGGAAATGGAGAAAAAGAATGAGCTCAAAGGGAAAAAACAGGTCAATTTCTCATAATATGTAGTACTAAACTGAGTCTAGAACTACAGTAAAAAAATGCTGTCTCTATAAACCAACTCATATTTAAATTTTGCAAGAATGTTCATCCTCAGATAAGCCTGGCTTTAGGAGCAGAAAACGTCTGTATTCTGAACAACATACCTGGTTGTGACACTCCATGCAGATGTTAAAGCTGCAGACAGCAGCAGTTTATTAATCAACAAAGAGAGACCTTGTCATGAACGCCAGTAAGACAAAAGATATGAGTAACATCAAATAAAACTATAAAATAAATTGTTCACTTGTTCTGTTGTCCTCAAAATACATATAGACTTCTGCTCTTAAAGGGTAAATGTAATAGGTAGACATAAGGAGCAATTACAAAACTGAAAAATGGTGTACATGTTTTTCAAACGTTCACCTAATTTCAAACATTCTCACAGTAATTTACTCCTGATACCTATTATAATGCAGATTTTAAACAGTTAAATACGCTCCTATTCTGTTATCAGCTTTTCACTTGAATAAACTGTCACAATTCACAACTCAGAACAAGTTATTTTTTACCTCAAATGCATTCACAACAGTCAAGTGGTCACTTTTAGTATCCTTTGCCAATTCTTTTCTTCTTGCATCTGCGATCTTTTCTTTTCCCTTAAAAAACAAACAGGAAAGCAGGTTAAACTGCTCTGATGGTATATAATAGAGAATGGCATTCTGATAAAAGGCCAATGAAAAATGTGTCTAAGCAAACAACTACTGTGTCTCTAAAAAGGTCTGGCCTTTGTCTGTCACTTTCTTACCAATGGAATGACAAAGGGATCTTTGAAGCTGAGACTGGCAGCTATGGTGAGCACTGGGTCTAGGCAACAGAACAGAGCTCCAAACAGAATCATTTTTCCAATGTGTGGCTCAACTGGTAACCGTGCTAAATGGACTCCAAGAGGCGTCAATTCTTCTTGTTTATCCAAAGCGTTCTGTAAAATGAGGGTTTACATGTAAAACAGTGTAAAGTATCACATTTAATGCTATTTTAGCTTGCTTAAAAAAAAAAACAGGCCACTCCTTTCTTGTGTCCAAATGCCTTAACATTGCTCAGCTTTAGGCTTCTTCATCAAAACATAAGTTTTAAGGTCAGCAAAGGTTAGAAATTTATTTAAATAAAAACAAAACTAATCCACAACTTGCCTTTACTGTAAATATTAGGAGAAAAATGAGAGACATAACAATAGCAAGCCTTCAATGAAATTAAAAAAAAAAAAAAAAATCACCCAGTAAAGTACAAGCACTATGGGAAAAATAAAACAAAAACAGGAGGTACTGTTATCTATTTGGAATATACAATGCATAGCCCCTCAATTCCAGTAGCTTAGGAGGCATGCAAAACAACAGCAAGATATTAACAAACGTATCTAGAACCGGTCAAAATGGGGATGGCTTCAGCTCTGATGACCTAGGTAATTTGGTACAATCTCCCCACTGAGGACAGCTAAAGGAGCTGCTTCAAGACACTGAGGAGTTACAAAACAATTACAAGTCTAAGATTCAGGGAGGGACAGAAGCCCAAGGAGATGAGCCCAGCGTAGGGGCTTCTTTTCCTGGCAGAAGCAAGAAAATCCTCTCTGGAGGAAATTATCATCATCTCAAGCTTCAAATTTTTATCTACAAAGAACCCTGTAAGAGAATGTCTGGTACACAAATAAAATAAGTAGGCATACAAGAAGATTTGAACAAAAAAGTAAAGAAAAATATAACCCCTGGGTCTCATTAAACACAGACTTCTACTAAATATTTATGGAGGACATAATCTGGATCTTACAAAAGCAACTCAGAGACTAGAACAAGAGAAAACATATCATACTCCCAGCTTGTTTTGGAGCCTAGTAGAATCTTGGTACCTACCTGACACGGACATTTGGAGAGAGGAAAACTAGTGAATAATCTTACTCATGAGAAACCCAAAATAAAATAATGAAAAGTGAATCCCACCAAGTTAAGTCTGTTTCAGGAATGAAAGGTAGTTTAACATTAGAAAAAAACAATGTAATTCAATAAATTAAACATGAAAAATTATATAATCTCATTACAGGAAGAAAAGGTGTGTGATAAGGTAAATTATCCATGCATGATAAAAATCTCCTAGTAAACTAAATATAGAAACTCCCTTAATTTGATAGTTTCTACAAAAAAATCTCTAACAAACATGCTCAATGAATTGACACCTTTTGCTTTAAGAAGAAGAACACCAGAATGCACACCAAACAGCTCAACATTGTACTACAGGTCCTAGATGATTGGAAAGGAATAAATAAAACTGTAATTATTTATAGATGGGTCTATGTATGCAGAAAAACATCTACATATAATTATTAGAATAAGTGGGTTTCACAGCATTGATGAATACAAGGTCAATATTCACAATTTACTTCTGTGTATCAGACTCACAAGAAAATGAAAAATTTAAAAGTTAGAGCATAATCCAAAAAAAAAAAATCACTCACCAAGAAATAAATCTTCTAAAAAGTTCTATAAAACCCCTATATCTAAAACCCTGAAACACCAAGAGACATTCAATACGTAAATCAATGGGATGGATCGTGTTCTTGTTTGGTAAGACTCAACATGGTAACTAAGGCACCAGCTCGAGAGAGAAATACAGACCGGTGCAGTAAAAAAGAACCTATGAACAGACACCAATCCAGAGCCACCTGATCTATGACCAAGGCTGCAAAACAAAGAGGAAAGCACAAACTGCTCTGTAAGTGCTCACTCAACTGATCTACATATATGAAAACTTTGACTCCTCTCTCACCTTACACACACACACACACACACATCAAATGCAGAAGGATTATACATCTAAGTGTGAAAAACAAAACGACAAAGTCAAAATAACATACTTTCATGACTCCAAGGTAGATAAAGACTTACTAAAGGACAAACACCATTAACAATAAAGAAAAAGACTGACACAGAAATACTTAAACATGTGCATCAAGAAACACGGAATACTGAAGAACGTAACGGCCTCATGTAACAGGCTCAAATTTAAAATAACCAAACAGTCTTCCAGTAATCACAGAGTAAAATATGGTAAAGAAATGAAAAGGAATCAAGTATAGCTAAAAGAAACAATGCAGATGAATCCCACAACGCTAAGTGAGAGAATCCAGAACCCCATTTGCTCTCCAACCTCCCCCACCTTTGTGAGTTCATGTAAAGTTCACAAAAGAGGCCAAATAAACTAAGCTCTTTATAGAGATGTACACTTGCCTGGTAAAACCACCAGGAAAAACAGCAGATCACATCAAAGACATGAGGGAGGTCACCTCCGGGACTGAGGGACAGAGCAGTAATGGGAGAGGGTAGGAGGTGGGCCTTTAGGATACTGGGAACATTCTCACTTCTTGACATGAGTAATGAGGACATATTTGTGAGAAATCATTAACCTGGACATTTTTGGTTTGCACATTTATCTTGTATGGGTATGTTGCATTTCACAATAAAAACATTTTTAAAAACATGGGTTTCAGACCTTACCTTGTTGGCAAGGATTTGATGGCCTTTCCACAATTTTGTTGCTTGCAAATTGCTAAGTAAAGACTGAATCTTAGGAGAGCAGTGTCAAGACAGCGGCGTAGGTGGACTCTGAACTCACTTCCTGCCACGGACACAACCAATTTACAACTACTCTTGGAAAAACGCCCCCTGAGAGAGAACTGAAAACTGGATATAAAGAGCCCCCACAACGAGGGGCAGTGCTGACTCAGGTGGCAGAGGCCAGCCTGGCCCGGAGCAATCCTAAGGTACATAGCCCTCCCTGGAGGAGCAGGGGATCTGAGCAGGGAGCTTTGCCACAATAAGCAGTTTCAGGACTCGGTACAACTAAGACAAGTGTCATAATATCTGGCTCTGCTGGGTATTAACAACAATGGAGAATGCCCCCAGAAAAACTACTGGACATAAAGGAAAGAAAAGTCTGCTCTTAAAGGGCCCAGGCACAAATTCACCCATTTCAGAAGAAAACCTAAAATCACCAGAAAGGTGGACAGTCCTTTGGTGAAAAGAGACTCACTTAATAGGCTCTGGGTGAAACTTGGTGAGAGATGAGACCTCCCAGGGTAATGAGACATTGGTGGCAGCCATTACTGTGACCTAGTACAGGCGTGCTGGGACAGATGCTGGCAGACACCATGGGAGCTCTTCTCCTGGCCTGTTACTGCAGGGGTCTGCCCCACCCACTAGAACCCAGATTTGATCCAGCTCAGCCAGGGCAGGCGGCCCACCCTAGGGACTGGCCCCACCCAACAGCAGGTCCTTGGGCAACTTGTGGGACCACATAGGTGGAGTATGTGGGGCCTCTGCAGCAAAGTGAGTGGGTCCACCTCGGCAGGGCAGGGCATGTGCAAGGGCCAGAGCAGGCACAAGGGGTAGGCCTGTGTTGGTGGAGTGTGTGGGGCCTCTGCAGCAGAGTGAGTGGGTCTGCTTCAGTGTGTCGGGGCATGGGCACAGAGCAGGAAGGTGCTGACAGGCTGCATGGGCCTGCGGGCAGTGAGGCTTGTCAGATGCAGCAGACTTGTGCTTCTCAAATGGCCACATAAGGGACTGGCCCTACCTTCAAATGCCTGAAATAATTGTGTGCTGCCACGCCTAGGGCCAGCCCCACCCAGCTGCCCTCCTAGGCCTCCAACAACGGTGAACCCGAGCCTAGCAACCAGCCATGCTGGTGGCCTACTCATTTAACAGAAAAACTGCAGCAGGAATGTGCTGTTTAGACCTCGCAGCCAACCACGCTGAGGCTCCCCATGCCCAATAAAGTGACTGAAAGGACTGGAGACCACACAGGGGACACTCCTGGAACATTTGGAACTGGTGACGAGAGGGAAGCACATGGCTGGGCCTCATAAGGCATCTCTTACATAAGGCCACCTCTCCAAGATCAGCAGATATATCTGACCTACCTAATACATAGATATAAGCACAGAGAAAGAGGCAAAATAAGGAGACAAAGGAACACATTTCAAGTAAGGGAACAGGACAATTCTCAGAAAAACAACTAAACTAAGCGAGAAAATAATCTACCTGACAAAGACTACAAACTAACAGTCATAAGGACACTCAATGATCTTGGGAGAAGAGATGAATACAGTGAGAACTTCAACAAAGAACTGCAAAATGTGAAAAAGAACCAATCAGAACTGAAGGATACAACAGTGGAAATGAAAAATTCACTAGAGGGACTCAACGGCAGAGTAGATGATACAGAAGAATGGATCAGGAAATTGGATGAAAGACGACAGGAAATCACCCAAGCTCAACAGATAAAAGAAAAAAGAATTAAAAAGAGTGAGAACAGTCTAAGGGAGCACTGGGACAACATGAAGCACACTAATATTTGTATTATAGGTGCCCCAGAGGGACGAGAGACAAACGGGGAGAGAATCTATCTGAGGAAATAATACCTGAAAATGTCCCTCACCTAAGGAAGGAAAGAGACATCCAGGTACAGGAAGCGCACACAGAGCACGAAACAAGAAGAACCCACAGGCCCACACCAGAACACGTCATGATTAAAATGTCAAGAATTACAGATAAAGAGAGAATCCTAAAAGCTGAAAGAGAAAAAGGAAACCCCATAAGGCTATCAGCTCACTTCTCAGCTGAAATCTTACAGGCTATAAGGGAGTGGCACGATATATTCAAAGTGCTGAAAAACCTACAGCCACGAATACACTATCCAGCAAGGTTATCATTCAGAATGGAAGCAGAGATAAAGAGTTTCCCATACAAGAAAAAAGTAAAGGAGTTTATCACCAAGAAACCAGCCCTACCAGAAACGCTAAAGGGACTTATTTAAGTGGAAAAGAAAAGACCACAAACAGGAATGAGAAAATTATCAAAAAAACAAAACAAAACCCAATAAAATCACTGGTAAAGGCATATATACAGTAAATGTTGCGCATCAACCACTGATAAAGCCACTATGAAGGTCAAAAGAAAAAGCACTAAAATGATCTGCTTCCATGATAAGAGGGTAATGGTTACACATGCACTAAAAGGAGGTTAGACATGGTATCAAAAACATCAAATGTAGGAGGGAGTCTGAGTAGAGCTTTTAGCAAGAGGTCTAACTTAAGAGACCATCTACTTAATATAGAAGGCTGTATGCCTAGGTTCTTATATATGAACCTTATGGTAATCACAAACCAGAAACCTATAATAAATACATACAAAATTAAGAGAAAGGAACCAAACCATAATACTAAAGAAAGCCATCAAATCACAAGGGAAGAGAGAAAGAGAGAAAGAAAGGAAACTATTAACACTCAGGAAAAAAATAACAAAATGGCAATAAGTACATGTTTATCATCAGCTACTTTAAATGTCACTGGACTAAATGCTCCAATCAAAAGGCACAGGGTGGCCAATTGGATAAAAAAACACAACCCATATATATGCTGCATACAACAGACACACTTCAGACCTAAAGACACTCACAAACTGAAAGTGAAGGGATGGATAAAGATACTCCATGCAAATAGCAAAGAAAAGAAAGCTGGGGGAGCCATATCTGTATCAGACAAAGGAGACTGTAACAATAGACAAAGGGCACTACATAATGATAAAGGGAACAACCCAACAAGAGGATGTAACTTTTGTAAATATCTACGCACCCAACATAGGAGCACCTAAATATGTAAAGCAATTATTAACAGACATAAAAGGAGAAATAGACAGCAACACAGTAACAGTAGGGGACTTTAACACTCCACTTACACCAATGGGTAGATCATCCAAACAAAAGATAAATAAGGAAACTGGCCTTAAATGACAAATTAGAAGAGATGGACTTAGTAGATATATACAGAAGATTCCATCCAAAAACTGCAGAATACACACTCTTTTCAAATGCTCACGGAACACTCTCCAGGATTCATCACACATTAGGCCACAAAGCAAGTCTGAATAAGTTTAAGATGACTGAAATAATAACAACCATCGTTTCTGACCATAACGGTATGAAACTAGAAACCAACTACAGGAAGAAAATCAGAAAAGCAGCAACTCTGTGGAGATTAAACAAAATGCTACTGAACTACAACTGGGTCAATGAAGAGATGAAAGAAGAAATCAAAAAATACCTGGAGACAAATGAAAATGACAATACAACATGCCAAAATTTATGGCATACAGCAAAAGCAGTTGTAAGAGAGAAGTTCATAGAAATACAGGCCTACCTCAACAAACAAGAAAAAATCTAAAATAAACAATCTAAGTGCATGTAAAGGAACTGGAAGAAGAAGAAACAAAGCCCCAACTCATTAGAAGAAAGGAAATAATAAAAATCAGAGTGGAAATAAATAGACAATGAAAAAAATCAATGAAACGAAGAGCTCATCCTTTGAAAAGATAAACAAAACTGACAAACCTTTAGCTAGGCTCAGCAAGAAAAAGAAGAGAGAAGGCTCAAATAAATAAAATCAGAAATGAAAGAGGAGAAATTACAAACCAACAGCTCAGAAATACAAGAGATTATAAAAGAATACAATGAAAAGCTATTTCCCAACAAATTGGGTAATCTAGAAGAAATGGATAAATATTTAGAATCATACAACCTTCCAAAACTGAATCAAGAAGAAATAGAGAAATCTGATAGACCAATTACCAGTAAAGAGATTGAAAGAGTAATCAAACACCTCTCAAAAATATAAGTTCAGGACCTGATGGCTTCCCTGGTGAATCCTACCAAATATTCAAAGAAGACTTAATACCTTTTTTTCTCAAACTCTTCCAAAAAACCAAAGAGGAGAAGCTTCCAAACTCATTCTATGAGGGGAACGTTACGCTCATACCAAAACCAGAGAAGGACAACACAAAAAAAGAAAATTACAGTACCACTCATGAACACTGATGCAAAAATCCTCAACAAAATACTAGCAAATCAAATACAATAACACATTAAAAAGACCATACACCATGATCAAGTGGGATTTATTACAGGCACAGGCATGCAGGGATGGTTCAACATCCACAAGTCAATCAACATGATATATCACATTAACAAAACCAAGAATAAAAATCACATGATCATCTCAATAAATGAAGAGAAAGCATTTGACAAGCTACAGCATCCATTTATGATAAAAACTCTAAATAAAATGGGTATAGAAGGAAAGCACCTCAACATAATAAAGGCCATATATGACAAACCCACAGCAAACATCACACTCTATGGAGAAAAACTGAGAGTTATCCCTCTAAGAACAGGAACCAGACAAGGATGCCCACTCTCACCACCCTTTTTAACCCGGTGTTGGAAGTCCTAGCCAGAGCAATCAGTCAAGAAAAAGAAATAGGGGCCAGCCTGGTGGCACAGCGGTTAAGTGCGCACGTTCTGCTTTGGCGGCCCGGGGTTTGCCAGTTCAGATCCCGGGTGCGGACACAGCACTGCTTGGCAAAGCCATGCTGTGGCAGGCGTCCCACATATACAGCAGACGCAGATGGGCACAGATGTTACCTCAGGGCCAGTCTTCCTCAGCAAAAAGAGGAGGATTGGCACCAGATGTTAGTTTAGGGCTTATCTTCCTCAAAAAAAAAAAAAACAAGAAAGAAAAAGAAGTAAAAGTGATCTGAATTGGAAAGGAAGAAGTGAAACTGTCACTATTTGCAGATGACATGATTTTATATATAGAAAACCCTAAAGAACCCACCAAAAAACTTTTAGAAATAATAAATGAATACAGTCAACCTGCAGGATACAAAATCAACATACAAAAATCAAGTTGCGTTTCTATACTCTAACAATGAAGTAGCAGAAAGAGAAAATTAAGAATACAATCCCATTTACAATTGCAACAAAAAGAATAAAATACCTAGGAATAAACTTAACCAAAGAGGTGAAAGATCTGTACACTGAAAACTATAAACCACTGTTGAAAGAAAGTGAAGATACAAAGAAATGGAAAGATATTCCATGCTCTTTGATGGGAAGAATTAACATAATTAAAATGTCCATACTTCCTAAAGCAATCTCCAGATTCAACGCAATCCCCATCAAAGTTCCAACAACATTCTTCACACAAATAGAACAAAGAATCCTAAAATTTATATGGAACAAAGAAAGACCCCCAAATAGTCAAAGGGATCCTGAGAAAAAAGAACAAAGTTGGAGATATGACACTTCCTGATTTCAAAATATACTACAAAGTTATAGTAACTAAAATGGCATGGTACTGGCACAAAAACAGACACACAGATCAATGGAACAGAATCAAGAACCCAGAAATAAACCCACACACATATGGATAGCGAATTTTTGACAAGGGAGCCAAGAACATATAATGGAGTAAGGAAAGTCTCTTTAGTAAATGGTTTTGGGAAAAGTGCAGATCTCAACAGAGACGGTTAGGTCAGTTACCACACTTTTCATTTCAACGATTTACTACTCACATTAAAGCTACTGCAATGTTCTGATATGGGCCAAAATCTCAAAATTATCTGCATGGATGGCTCACATAAAACTGAAATACATAACACCCATCTTCCACTTCCTCTAACCCAGCACCAATCAACAAAACTCACAGTGATCGCAGAAATGTTTTGTTTCTGTGCTATGCAGCATGGTAGCCACTAGCCACATGTGCCTATTGAGCATCTGAAATGTGCGAGTGTGACTGAGACACTGAATTCGTAGTTTAATTCAAACTTTAAATTTAACCTACCTCAAGTGGTAGTGGCCAGTGTGATGGACAGCACAGCTCTAACCTTTGTCTCCACTCTGGGCAATGACACAGCCTGTCCTGTGCCTATTCTCAACGTGGTCTTGTGCAGGGACGGCCACCAACTAGGTGGTCACTCAACTAAGACACTGAAACTAGTTTCTCAGCGCATGACTCCATAAAGAGGAATTAAGCTAAAAAGCTCTAAGAACAAAATGGCAGGTAGCGGGATATGATACTTTGAAGAAAAGACGCCTGTCAGTATTCCTTCAGAAATACAAGAGTTGCCTATTTATAAGATGTCCATACTGTCATTAAGTTACTTGGATTCGATGAAAGCTCTAGAAACAATACAGTAATCAGAAAGTGGAGAATCAATCAACCAAATTCATTTCAAAAGTACAAATGAAGGGTGCCAGCCCTGTGGCCTAGCGGTTAAGTTCAGTGCACTCCGCTGTGGCAGCCTGGGTTCTGTTCCTGGGCGCAGACCTACACCACTCATTGGAGGCCATGCTGTGGTAGTGACCCACATACAAAATAAAGCAAGACTGGCAAAGATGTTAGCTCAGGGTGAATCTTCCCCAGAAAATAACACAAAAGAACAGATGAAGATGAAGATCAGTAATTAAAAGATTTCAAAATGTAATTTTAAATCAGGCCTATGATGAAAAGTACTGTGTGGAAACAGCATAGAATGATAAGAATATCACAAGGGTATCCTTTCATAACTTTCTAATTCATATACTAAGCTGAACAGCCAAACAGTGAATCAAATTTAGCACCGCATATTCATTGGTCTACCTTGCAGCAATGAGAGTAAATTTTATAATTAGCTGGCTTACATGCTCTAACACTCTAAATTTAAGTTAGAATTAAAAAAAAGTCACAGTTACCAGTTCCATCAGGTGTTTTATGGAGAGTGACACGGCTTCATCAGATGGCGGGTCCATTAACCTACTCAGAAAACAGGCAATTCCACCTAGTCTTAAGATCTGGGGAGAACAAACATAATTAAACATGTACCACATACTGACATGACTGTTTAGTCCTGCCTGTGTCACTCACTCCAACAAAGCATTAAACATACACATGATTTTAACGTTAGTTATTTTACCAGAGTAAGTTAAAATCACATTTGTGATTTTATAAAAACATGTTTAAAGGCCAATAGATTACTGTCTACCATCCACCAACTCTATTAATGAGAAAAGTAGTGGTTAAAATCTCAACAAACAAGTTGATTATCAATTACCTTCAAAATAAAAAGGCTAATCATATCAAAATACATAAGGTGCTGAAAAAATGGTAGGTAGCTTATAATGAGGGGTGACAGCTTAAGATGTGGTAATAGAAGCTATCATTTAGTGAACACTTACCATGTGCCAGGCTCTGTTCTAAGAATTTTGTATGAGGTTAATTTAAATAACTTGCCCAATATAACAGAAGCAGCTTGTCAGGGAAGGAACTGTGGGATTCAAACAGGCAGTCTGGCTCCAGAGCAGTGCATGATTAAAAACTATTTAATAAATGCTTGAAGGAAGTTTAAAAACAGTTTACTAACACATGCAAAAAACAAATGCATGGTAAAAATTCTTTCCTGCAGATTAATACACTACTTACTTCTATAAAAGATGTTGAAAATTAGAACCTCACCCCCATTTAGTTTCTTAACTCCCCCACCCAATTTACCTTTATTTGTAAACACAGCTCTTCCAAAGGGGTTCTCAAAATTTCCGGCAGTTGATAGTCATCCAGAAGGCTTGCTCTAAGACCATTGTACAGATGATAGCAGTGACCAGGTTGAACTCTTAAAAAAAGGTTGGGGGGAGGAGCACTGTCAGTGACATTTACTTGCTTAATTTTTATTAATCATGTATTCCTTTTCCTCATCTGTTTTGAATAACCTTAAATCCACTATCTCTGTCCTAGTTTTAAGAATTACAAGATTCCCCCTCCAATAATTTGGTTCCCTATTTCCATCTTATAGAGTCCAGATTGCTGTGCTCAATAACAGCAGTCTACTTAAGTTAATTTCTATATGCCCTGTGAGCATCTTCTGTAACAAATTTTGGCATTATGTTAACCTGTTTATATTATTTTAAAAGATTTTAAGTATGTGCTATTTAGTGAGCTCTCAGAAGGACGCTGGAGAACTTTTTCCTATTGTTTCTATCCAGTGACAAGAAAGATACTATTCTTTGGACAATGTTAAGGACAGATGTGAAGAGGTAAGGGTATTCATGTATTTTCAAGCAAGATAAGTATTTCTATGAGCTCTTGCTGCTACAGGAAGGGATGGCGTTTTCCTAGAGGAATGAAAATAAATTCTAAAGATCTTGGCTATTTCGGTCATGAGAGTACAAAGATCCCTCATCTATTATATAACATGCCTACAGAAACTAAGAGGAAGAGTGCCTCCACTGAGGAGCACATGATAGAGTCTGCTCTGGCTTTCAAAATAATTATCAATCTAATCAGGCTTTGCTAAAGGAATTTATGTCTATGGAGCCTTCAAGGGACTATCTTTCACTTAAATTAAAACACTGCTAATTCCATAGTTAACCTCCACCAAGACAGTGAGAATGAAGAATTAGATAAAATGTAACACTTCAATTACTTTACTTCCATAATTGTTTTCACACATTAAACCTAAGGCCTCATGTGTTTACTATTCATATATAAAAGTGGGCCCAAACCTGTTCGCTACGGCAAACACTTTCTGAATCAGTATCCAGCGGTGACAGGTCTGTATGGGCAAACCCCAGGGCCGCTGGCCCCCAATCAAGTTCTCCATGCTAACTAATGAGAAGAGGACAATTCTTGGACTAAGCCATGACTGAGTCAACAGCACCAAGTGCATAATTTCATAAACTACCTGGAAGTTAAATCATGCTGGGATAACCTGCAAAGACGGCACCAAGTAAGTCAGAGCTTTACAGACACAGGAGTTAAAACAAAGGTTGGTAAAATGGTCTGCAGTTTTCTTTCAACTCTTCCCTCTTTACTTAAATATCTGAAGATTAATAGGAACCTTTTTGTTCTACCTGTTTGAGGCAAAAAAAAAACCACCTCTCTTCCACAACTCCAGACATGATTCTAGTACTCATATGAGTAAGCGTATAAAAATACTGTGAAGTACGTATGAAAATGAACAGTATGTGCAATTATTTGTGTTAAAGGCCAATCATTTATCCTACCATTAAGACAGAGATATTCTAATTTCTTATGCTACCACCACATCAGTGAGGAACAGGTGCCTTCCTTGTGTTTTCATTGGTAACTAATAGTGAAAAACCAGTACAGCTATAACGTACAACGAGCTCAGGCCGCCTGGATTGAAATCCTGGCTCCGCTGCTCACCAAGCTGTGTGACTCTAGACAGATTCTTTCTTTCAATCTTAATTCCCTGACCTGTAAAATGGAGATGACAACCTACCTCATCACACTGTGGTGAGGATTAGGCAAGTTAATGTATATCAAGTGCTTAGGAGAGGACCTCACATGCAAATAGTACCAATAGTTACCTTAGTAATAAATGTTTTAAAAATAAGAATGGAAACAAAATTATAACTAATAAGAATAAAGAACAGTAATCTTAATTAACCAGACTGAGGAATCAGAAGGTAGAAATCATAAAATAGAAAACTTGGCAGACACTTTTCCAAAGAAACTACGATTAAGACAACTTTCCCACTTAAAAATGTGCTGCAGTAAGGTTTAAAAAATACAAATGGTAACTCTCCTAACAAATAATATTTTTAAATGCCAGCAACACATTCTGCTACAAAAACTTTTGTTGTGTTCTAAAGACTGCAGACAAAGGCCCGCCTCACCTTCCAGCCCGACCTCTCCTCTGCTTGGCGTTGGCCTTGCTAACCCACTCAGCGGACATCGTGCTGATGTTGTTCTGTGTGTCAAAGTGTGTCTCCTTTATTTTTCCTCCATCTATCACAAAAACTACATCATCTATGGTAATGCTGTTTGGAAAATAGATAAACAAAATATTAAAAACACATCAAAAAGCAGATATAGGGATTTTAGAGCATCTTTTATTGCCTCACACTGAGTTTACGTTTAGGATGCTCCCCACTCTTCCCGCATTTGCCAACGTCACAGGGATCAAGCGCCTGCAGAGGCAGTACACTGCCCATTCTGCAGACCATGTGCTCAACTCTTATTTGCCCACAGCCAGACTTCAGAGCTTGCCTCATGGCTTTTGTCCCTAGCTTTGTGGGCCCCCCCAGTGCCATGGTTTAATATCAGCTTCCACAGAGCAATCTGTTTCAGTGACTGTATACCTGTACCTCCAAGAAAATACAATAAATTTTAAAGGCTGTATATAACTAATTACCAAACTACCAAACAATTCTATTCCCAATCAGAAAAAGGCAAAAAGGGCAAAATTGACCTCAGCTCCCATGCTTCTTTAGGAAAACAGGAAAAAAAAAAGCACTTAAAAAGTTGTTCCTGAAGAGGGCTACAACATTAGTACAGGTGGGAAAAAAAACAAACCTATGCTGACTCCCACAACTAAATTAAACTTGCTTCATTTTAAAGAAATTACAAAGTATCTTGTAGAGATAGAAGATTAAGGTATATTAAACATTTATGGAGATCAAAACTAATGTAATCATTAGTAGTTGATATTTAAAACAATTTTTACCTAGTCTCTGCAATGTTGGTAGCAATTACTATTTTCCGAACACCAGGAGGGGTTCTTTTAAATACCTGTAAGAACAAACACATCAAAACCCCAAAAGTACACTAATTTCTGATACACCATTCTTGCAATTAGAGAAATTACTTCAAATACCGTTCATTTTTAGCATTCTGTGTTCACTGACTGACACACACATCTAATATTTATAGATATATTTACAAGGTATACGTCATTTTCAATGCTACGAAATTCCCTTTTGGTAAACCAAACCAAATGTCCCACAGATGTCAGAACCTTATTACAAACAAGATTTCAAATGGAAAACAATAGAATGTTTTAAACAAACACTAGAAGAGTATAAATATCTTATTGTGTAGACAAAGTTTTAATGGAGATGGAGAGAAGTTTAGTTTAAGAATAAGAGTTATGAATTACCCAAAACTATATGGGTAACAACACCAACCAAACAGGCAGATGCCTTACTCCTCAAAATGGATGTCAACTGGCTGCACCACCATATACTGGCTTCTGAGATCAGACTGGATTAAAAGAAAAATTCTCTTCAAATGCTGAATCCTACAAACAATGCCACTTTGACAAAGCCACCCAAGTATAAGGAAGACATGTAGCCAAGTACCAGTTGGCTGTAGAGCAAAAAAAAAAAAAAAAATACAGAAACCCATCCTCTCGTTGATAAAAATGGTAATCGCTGGAGAAGACGTTTCCCAGTCTAGTCACGTATGCTCCAGCAAACTAATGAACAGCTGATGGTTAGGATGTTAGAGATGGAAGCACCTCCACACTGGACGCCCCTCTGTCCAGTCTCTGCAGTCAACAGCTCTCTCTTTCCTCTTCTCCTCCCCTCAGGTGTGCACTGTGTATCTAACCCAGCTGGCTGTGCCTTACAGGACTAAAGTACCTGGAGAAAGGATACTAAAAGGGTCTCAAAAAATGTCTTAATACTTCCTTATAAAAAGAGTGGGAAAATGAGAAGGGAAGAGATGCAGATTTTCTCGTCCAACTCATTCCACCTGGGTCTGCAAACACTGCATGCAGTCCGGAAAATGATCTTGCCTTTTGAGAAGGCAGCGCTCATTCTAGCTAGAGAAATCCCCGAATCTGAGAGAGCTAAAACATTCAAAACCATACACATTACTGATAAAACAGGAAATCTCGTACCTGCAAATACACTAATTCTGTTAAATCAAAATCTCAAACATCAAGCTGTAGTATGTTACAGAAAATTAACTTCTACATTGATTTATTTTTATTGGTCCTCACATACCTTTTCCTTTTATTTAGGAAACTGAAGTTATTGGTAAAACCAATCTTTAAACTTTTTCCTAATTTTGACAAAATTAATTTGATGTGTGGATTACCCTCTTATTCAAGTTTTTGTCCAAACATCACCTGAAGACTCATTTGCAAAGGTTCTAAAAGAAGTATTTTTTATTTGCATTGCTATTTGAAAATACACCTTAAAAAATAAAACACACAACAAGCAGTCCTTACAGCCAGCCTCAGTTTGAAAGACAGCGGTGAAGCAATTTGACCACATACCTGTGTCTGGTTAACTGTAGGCATCAGTGAATGTAAAGGTATAATAAGAAACTTGTCTGGAAATTAGAAAGAAAATTTAACTGTAAGATAAACAGTTGTGTAGCAAAGTTCCATCAGACATATATGGAACCATAAATTCAGATACTAAGCCACATAATTCTTAATTTATACTCCCAAATATAATCAGACCAATTTTATTCTTTTTATATTCTCATTTCTGAGTGCTCCAACACGTTCTTGTCAACATTTTATTGTTAATTTATTTCATATTGATAAGTACATTCCCCAAATCCTTAAAGAATGCTTAAAAGTTGGAACAATCTTTTCAAATTATACTAGAAAACATCATTAACTCCATTCCCACTACATAACTGAAGACCAGAATTCTGCTTAATATGTTTGTAGACGAAAGTGATCCTCACTATTTTAATCATAAAGAGAATACCTGAATTTTTAAAGCAAATTACTTATTAAATTTCCACGTCCTAAGAAAATAATGAAATAGTGCTAGTTAAATGTGTAACATTCCAAAAGTGACCTACATTTTTTAACAGAATTTTGTTAGAAACTTAAGAAATTATACTCATTCGTTTTAAGTTGCAAAGTGAAACAGCTCAAGCCCATTCACGATCATCAGCCAGCAGAGAGCAGCCTGAGTGCAGCAGACTGAGGGCAAGGAGGGAGTGTCAGGAAGCAAGCGAGCTTTCACCTTAGCCGTGGTTACAAAACACGCAAACCGACTTAAACCTCTAGCCAAGTGTCGAAATGACTCGATATGTGTATTTCCCCAGAAAACAGCTGTTGTTATTCAAAGGAGATGACGCTCGCCATAGACTCTCTATCCCTTCTGAACTTATGAAGAAGTAAAAAGCTGTCAAGCAATTAGCACCGCTCAAAAGGAATGCTGATTACTCGTCCCTGTGAGGTGGTCTCAAGTACATCAACTCAATTAATATTCCAGCCAAAGACACTTAAACAGAATCAAGCCTTCACATCTAACTTCCAGCTAAGAGGAAATACAGGAGAGGGTCAAAAGAAATGATACCATGAAGATTCACACAAATCCAGAAAGTTGGAGCTTGTCTTTTCCTCAAGCCATCACCATGCGGAGAGCAGGGGAGGGCGGGAGTGACATTTTAGAACTACAGTAAAAGATTTGTCTGCTTTGACTTTTTCTAGAGTTTGAACAAGCTAGCTGTGAAAGACACTTTTGGGGAAAAATGAGGAAATCTGATTATAGACTGGATTATCAAATGATGTTAAAGATTAGGTACGCTAACGGCCTTGTGGTTATACAGAAAACTGCATTTTTAGAGATGTATGCTTATATACTTAGAGATAACATGTGACAGGTGAAATTGACTTTAAAAAGGAAGAAAATTAGACCACAAAAATAAAGGTTACATTAAAGTCACTGGTATATGGTGTTCACTATAAGATTCTCCAGTTTTCTGTAAGTTGAAAATGTTTCATTATAAAAAGTTTAAAAAAATTAGCAGCCAGGGATAATCACAGTAAAAACAATTTTGCTACAGACAATATAGCTGGGATAAAAACAGTTTATGTTGCTGATATGCAGAAACAAAGTAGTCAATGGGAACATATTCTACATTCTTATGAGAAGAAAGAAATAAGAAAGTTGATAAGCATTTGATAAATTGAGTTTTGAGATTTACTATTCAGTCAGAATAGAGTTAGGCCAATTTTCCCAATTTCTACAACGGCTAGCACACTATAACTGATTACTAAGGCTAAACTTCTAAAATATAATTTATTCTAAAAAACATTTTTGTTAAATTTTTGAAAGATTTCCTTTAAAAGGCAGTGAGCTTGTAGTGAAAGTATAAATACCTCCATCTTTGAGAATAATTAATTTAAATCAGAAAGATAATGAAGTCAATTATAATAATCTATAACACACCCTTTCCCCCCAATCCTCCAGAAATGATAACACTACATTTTGGTATATATCTTCCTTGTATTTTTCTTAGTAAATACATACACACTGTGACAGATTTTAAAACTAAAAGCAGATCATACATTAGTATTTATGATGGAGGGAAGAGAGGCCGAAGTTGGAAGGTTTAGCCAAAAAAAATAAATTCCAGTTGTTTAAAAGATTAATTTAACTGTATAGTGTAATCACAGCTATACTTTTTCTATGGAGAAAGGTTATCACTGACCAAGAAAAGAGAAAGCAGTATTCCATTATAGTGAAGTCATGGTAATCAGATAAGGTTATTTTTGCAGCCAGAAAACAGTAAATAATTTTAACTATAGAGAATGCTTTGGGGCATTACCATAATTGGATTTAACAAAGAATAAAAAATACAACTTTCTCTTCTGGCCAATACAAACAGATCAAAATATTTTTCAGTGTTTCGTAAAAATAAAATTTCAAAAGCATTTCAATAGAGTAAGGTTAGAAATTATATCCACAACTATAAAATACTAAATAGAATTTGCTCTGTATTTTACTGATTTGAAGTTAATAATGACTTCTGAAAATGCTTTGACTGAATTTTACAGAAGACAAATGTACCCATGCACTTCTCTAAGACGGAAGAGGGTACATCTCTCTAAACACGCTGTTAAAGCATGAGAACCACCTGAGGACGTTTTTAAACTTCAGATGGGCAAGTCCCTTTCTGAGACCTGCGGAGAGGACGGGGTCTGCATGTTTGAATTTTAACAAGTGCCACAGGTGACTCTGCTCTATGGTCAGAGCTGAGACAGACTGAGCTAAGGAATAAATTCAAACTTCTTTCCTGCCCAACTAAATGCAGCATTGAGCAAAAAGACAAAAAATCTGTTTAAATGCCAACATCTTAACTTTAAAGACTCAGTTTTATCAGGCAAATTTAGGAAGAGAGGAAAAATACTCTCACCCTAATACTAAATAAAGAACTTCACTCCACCATCTTCATCTGTGACCCTAAGGGGAAAAGAGATCCAGCTTTTGAAAAAACCCAACCCAGTCTAAGACCACCAAGTTCTTAGACTGAGGAAGCCTTAGAGGCAACAATTCTTCAAATGAAAGAAAGAAACCAGGCTACATACAATTCAAGTTCGACTCCTGGAGCTGCAGTAAAATACGTTTCTATAATACCTGATTTAAACATCACTTGCGACATCAAGAGGTCATGTAAAGTACTGATATTGTCCCAGCCTGGTAGAAAGACCAGTATTGCACCATCCTGCAAGTAGGGGAGAAACACCATTACAAAGAACCACAAGACAAAATACACTACAAGTTAAATTCTGTGCACACATTTTCATAAAAATTATACTAGTTCAGGATACTTTTAGTTACTGATTATAATTAAAGAATACGAGCACTGTTCTTAAAATGGGATTTATAATCCAGATATTTCATTTGTTTAATCTGCAAACAGGCCAAATGTTTAAATCTTTCAGTGTTTTGGGATTCTTATTTCTGGTGTCAAAAGCAATTTCTTCCATAGGCTATTTTTAAAAGCATTTAAAAAATTATTTTTCTTTTTTCATGGCCTTGATATGAAAATAAAAGGAAAATTATGTGACTTCAAAACACCAAAACAAAACTAACCTCTTCTTTCAAAACAATGTAACGAATAAGGGCAGCAATCAAATTCAGATCAACTTTATCATCATCCATCATTTCCATAACACCTACAGTACTTGCAGAATACCTATCAAAGTTAAACAAAAAGTCATGAAATACTAGATAAAGTTTCCTGAGGTTTAATTTGCTATAAAACTTTAAAATTAACTCAATCTGCAAAGAGGGGAACATCAGCAACAGACAGAATTACTGGGATATTAAGTGTTTACAAGTCAAATGAGCACAATATTTAGCTGGGTTATGAGACCTGCAACGCTCTCCTTAAATATGTACGAATTCAAGAAGATGATCTCCGCCTTTTGTTATAGTCATTTAGCCACTGTGTTCTCACTTTCAAACGAAATAAACTTACCTTTTTCGCAGTTCCTTTACATAGTCTGGCCAGCGTTCTTTATAGATTGCTTCTTTTTCTTCTTTTTCTTGTCTATTTACATGCCCTTGCATGAAACCCCTCTTAAACTGTGATCTGTGTTCTTTTTGTTCTGGAACATATCTAAAATAAAAACATTGTTAAATAGCTTCACTTTTTTGAAATGCTTTTTAGTTTTTGCTACTATGACTTTTTACATTTAGGATTTTAAAAAGAGAATTCTAAAGAACATTTGCACTATACTTTCTCATGAATGCTAGATAAACATCAATTTATTTGCAAGTATTCACTAACGTATAGAATCTGACATTTTAGATAAAAATCATTCTTCTCCATTGTCTACTCTGTACTTCTCTGTCTACCTCTAGATCGTCTTAAAAATAAACTACAGTAACTCTCACCTTTAAGTTTGCTCTAAAACAAAAGTTAACATTAAGTCCGAAACAACAGTTACTGATTGTCTAGTAAACAACTCAGATTCTGCATACAGGAGGTTTCCCAACCTGAGTGCACACAGGAGTCCCCTGGAGAGTTTGTAAAATACAGATTCCTAACTCCTAGACCTTGAGATCTGGACTCAGTAGGTCTGACTGGAGTCTGCTAATCCAGGAATTCTGATCAGTGCCCCAGGAGATTCAGACAGTGTATCTACAGATCTGCAGACCCACCTGAGAACTACTGAATTCTGCTCAGTCCCACAGACACAGCTAATGGCAGAGCCAGAACCAGCATACAGATCTCCAGTGGCAGGCCAGTGCGATGCCACGCCTCCACCATGCAGCAGTGGCTGCTAAAAACAGAGGGTGTCTGTCCAAGAATGCCACTGCCACAAGTGGGCTCTGAGAGGCAGGGGGTGGAGTGGACAAAGAAAAGTGACCAAAGCCCCTCAGAATTCACCCAAGGAACAGCATCTAGATGGAATGCGGGCTTTAGAGCATGGCCTTACGAAGGGACTGATGTCCTTGCTCTGCCAGTGACTAGGTGTGTGACCCTAGACAAAGTAAAACCTCTGGCCTTTAGTTTCCTTATTTGAGAGAGGAATACTCTTTAACAGTACTGGCACAAGAATAAAAAAAGTGTGAGAAAGTACAGCACAGTGCCTGACACACAGCAGACACCAGTGTGAATCCCCTTCCCTATGCAGTACCTGTGACCCAGCTTCCCCTAAGTCTTCGATACATATAGAGGCACCACCTGGAGGGAGGGCAACCTGAGACAGAGATGAGTCCTAGTCAGCAGGATGGACCCACAGTTGGCTCCCTTCCCAGCAACTGTGAAAGAGGCACCCTCAACCCCCCGCCCCAAGGGCCAGCCACCACCCTCCCGTCAGCACATGCTAGTTTGTCCCCTCCTCCTACCCACAGTGCAGCTCTTCTTCTGGGGAGGGGACGGCAGGGGCTTCAGCTGAGCACTTCTATCCAAGGACCACCCACCTTCAGCTCCCCTCTAAGGGCTGGCTACGGGATGACAAGTACAGAGATATCACCCTTTTCTTCCTTTAAGAAACCCCTTAGCTACAGTTCTTCATACATTCCCTGCCTTCTAGAAAGCTTAAGAGAGCAATTCATCTTTACATGATTTTAGATTACTGACCTCTGAAACTTTGTTTTCATTACTGCCAAGCTGTTGCCTATTATTCTCTTAGAAAACACTGGTAAATGTGCTATGGTAGGAGGTGGGACACATGGTAGAAAGTGGAATTGAGGAGGGAGAGCACACAAATTTATGGGCACTGATGATAAAACCAGAGCATGGAAGACCCACATACCATCTCTCTCACTTTTAGTATGTTCCACCCTCTCTGACACACACACGTCCCTCTTTCCTACCCTGACTTCATGGCTTTCCTGACTCGCTCAACCTATTTTTGCTATATTATCTCATTCCCAATACACTCTACTTGCCCCGAACAGGTCAGTCATACCTTCTACGGCTCCCTATTTAGACATCATTTCTGAGGGTGTGTGCAAAGTCTTTCCTTGTTTTATGCTCACACCACAGCATATACAGTGCAAGCCATAAAGTTTAATAAATATTTGTTAAATAAATGTCCCCTCAAAAGTGAGCTGACTTTTTCTGTGTAAAATACGCTGTAGGGTCTCTGTTCTTGCTTTCCCAGTCACTTCCTGCTTTCTTCTTTAACAGGTAAGCTGTGGAGTCCTGACAAATGTCACCTCAAGGGTTTCTACATCTGTCCACACATTTATTCAGATGTTTACTAGAGGCCAGGCACTATGCTATGCAGTAGCCACAAAGATGAACCCACGAAATCCTTGACCTCAGAAAACACAAAGTCTGGTGCAAGAGGCAAATATAGAGAGAGACGTTACATGGCAATGAGGTAAGTGTTGTAAGACACGATAACAGTGCCACTGGAGTCCAGATGAGAAAGCAACTCACTCTGTGAGAGATATCAGAGAAGGCGTAACAAACAATGACGCTGGGATTTGTTCTTACATGATCAATAGTTTACAGATGAAAAGATGGAGAAGTGGTAAGTGTAAGTCTAAAAGGAGGAAACAGCATGGAACAAAGCATAAAGTCATGAACGAAAGGCATGGGCTGGCATGTAGAGAATGGTGCCTTTAGCATGGGCAGGCCATGGATGGATGAGGCTAAAAAGAGGACGAGGCCGGACTGTAAGGAGCCTCATGATGACCAGCTGAGGAATTGGAACCTGGTCCCAGCCCAATCCTCATCAAGGAACACAAATGTTATTCTGTGTAGCCCTTTGGTGAGGGTTGCCATTACCTAATGGCCAGTGTTGAGGGGATCAAGAACTGGGCACAGGGGCCAGCCCAGGGGTGCAGCGGTTAAGTTCACATGGTCCACTTCTCAGCAGCCTGGGGTTCGCCAGTTCGGATCGCAGGTGTGGACATGGCACCACTTGGCAAAAGCCATGCTGTGGCAGGAGTCCCACATATAACGTAGAGGAAGATGGGCATGGATGTTAGCTCAGGGCCAGTCTTCCTCGGCAAAAAGAGGAGGATTGGCAGTAGTTAGCTCAGGGCTAATCTTCCTCAAAAAAAAAAAAAAAGAACTGGGCACATCTGCTGAGGTGCTCTGCTATAGGCCATGACAAACCATTAAAGGTTCTCAAACAAGTTTTTGAAGAGAAATCTCAGGGGGTAGAAAGCTTACATGAGCAGGTTTTTTAAGGAAAATCTATGGCAGCAGTGTGACAGTAAGACCACGGTGCCAAAAGAGGAACTATTACATTAGCCCAGGAGAGAGAATAAGACCTTAAGGAGAAGAAATAAAAATGGGAAGGCATGCTCAAGGAGAAAGCTCTCAGGGCTTGCAATGGGGGGAAGTACAGAATGACGTAGACATTTGGTTACTGAGCATGTAAAGCAGTGAACCTATCCTGGTACTAACTGCTTGACAAACACTAGCTCTTCTGATTTACAGCCTAGACAACAGGAGGAGGACAACATCAGTAACCATTCTAAGACACACTGGGCAAGACATATTGTTTTGTTTTGCTGTAACTTTTTGGTGGAAGCATGGTGGGGATCAAATATAAGATAACGACTTTGGTTTGAAAAATGTGAAGTCCAAAGTATCCGTGGTACTGGAATGCTGCTGAGCACAGAGATACATAAGAAGTTCAGGGTTCCAGAGCTTCAGTTCTAAAGCTATTGTTCTGCCAGCCATGAAACAGAGAACTATGGTCATGGAAATAGGACGACACAGTGAAACAGTAAAGACTGAGAAAAGGCTCAGTGAGAGCCCCAGTGGAAAATCATATTGAAAGGGTGGGCAATGGAAGCCAGCAGAGGAGAACAAAAGCCAGGTGGGAGAACCAGAAGAGAGGCTCAAGCACTAAAGACAGAGGTTCCCAAACTCTGCTGCCCAGGGATCTTGAAAAAATACTGATGCCTGGCTACCACCCCAGACGCTGTAACGTAATTAAGGGACAGAGACGAATGCGACATCTGGATTTTAAAAGGCTCTGGGTGATTTTAACGTGCAAGCAAGTTTGGGAATCCCTGAAACAAGGAAAAATAATGTTTTAGAAGGAAACAGTTAACAGTGAGTTTCTGAGACTAAGGTTTGACAGGAGAAAGGTGACATATTAGTAATTTTTGATGTCTTTCATTTCCCTAACAGTTACTTACCTTATTTTTTCAATTATATCTTCCAAAAGATACTCCACAACAGGAAAAGTAAAACCAGGTATGTGTATCATTGGACAGTTACCTAATATGGCAGACAAAACATAAATCTGTACTCGAACATTAGAACAATATAAAGAAGTAAACAGGACAATGACTTTTATTACTTTTCTTATCTGCAGAAAATGGTCCTGTAATTTTTACCATTCCACCTGTTTTTCCACATCCAGATTAATAAAAAGCAGCAGCCTAGTCTTCACTCAAGACCATTTTACTGCTACCACACTCTATACACATCTCACAGTTCTACAAAGTAATTTAAGGCAAAGAATAGAGCATTTTGAGTTGGACTCAAAACCCGTTAGTTAGAAGTCTATTTTCTCATCATTAGCCAAGATGGTGCCATTAGAACTAAGTTTTACTGAAATCTACATAAGCAGCATCAGTCCTGCGGCACCGAGAATTAGAGAAAGAAAAGCAGTAGTCGGAACAAGCAAAGCAAGCAGTACACACTATACACAGAGGCCAGCAGTGCATGAGGCGACACACTTGAGCTGGCATCACAGCTCTGCCTCTGACTTACACATGGTTGAGCAAGTTACTCAGCGTTAGCTCCGGATATCTCATTCAGAAAAAGCAACATAATATACCCAACTAATCTCACAAGGCTGCGAGGGCCAACTGGGCTGAATCTAAGAAGACGGACTCTGCTGCGCTCCACTGTAGCTCCCACCCCTCCCCTCCTGCCCCTACAGTTACAAGCAGGAGAGAAAGTGAGGGGTAATTTTAGGAGAATGTCCTTTGCAGCTAGTCAAATTTAGTTTCACGTCCTCTCAACTCTCTGGTTAACTATGAAACCTTGGGCAAGCTACTTAACTGCTCAGAGGCTGCGTTCTCAACAGTAAAACGGGAATAACGGCACCTACCTCACAAGGTATTATGACGACTGATAAAGACAAAGTGGCAAATATACTACCTGGCACACTGAAGGTGTCCCCTAAGTGATTGCCAGTATTATTGTTATTGGCAAATGGCCACCCTAACCTGCGATAGCACACAAAAAGCCACAGGGGAATCAGAGGAAAACGTTTATAAAATTATCCAGATCTGAGGTTTGACTTCATTGATGCCACCTTAATTATCTGATGGTAGAACCAAACAACTACATGTCTTCACTATGAGAATAGAGATGATGCCACCATTTAAAAAGAGGCCCAATTCTCTAATCTGTGACACTGGAAGGTAGGAGAACATTAAAATAAAACACACTGCTAAACATATGACTACTTTGAACCTGGCACTGTATTAGTTTTTTAAAAAATTAACCCTAAAATCAGTGGCTTTAAGATAACTTTATAAAGTTACAATCATAAATTTTACTCACCAAAATATTCTGAAAATTTCTCAGCATTCAATGTTGCACTCATCAGTATTACTTTGAGGTCAGGTCGAAAATTGAGAAGACCTTTAACAACAGTCATTAAAACGTCTGACTGTAGATTTCTCTCATGGATTTCATCAAGCACAATATGACTAACACTGGACAGATGCCTATAGCAGAAGTGTAAAGTACATAACTCAGCACAAAATTTAAAAACTGAATCATTTTACCTTAACAATTAGTAAAATCCAATTCAATACATACATCTTTTGATAACATTTAACTAAACGTCCTGAATTGAAACATACTCACGGGTCTGACTGGAGCCACTGAAGGATGATTCCTGTTGTACAGTATAAGATAGAACCCTGTTTCCTTGGCAACCGACTGTGAACAAAAGACACAAATTAACAACTATCTACTAATAAATTAGTAAGTACTACCATAAAAGTCTAAAAGAAATTCTTCAGTTTAAAAAATGCTTTCAATTTTAATGAGAGCTACTTACTTTTTCAGTTATAAGAATGCCTACCACAATAGGGTAATGAGAAACATTACATTCAAGTTCATTATACATTATTTTTATTGTCATAATACAATGTTAATGACTTATTTTTAAAGGCACAACCATTAACATTTGGAAAATGACTGAATACTTAGGGGCTTAAACTTCTGTTCATTGACTAGAAAGTCAGTTCATCTAAAAAAGTAAGTGGAATCTGAAGCTCCAGGAAGACTAAAGAAATACAGTGGAGTGGGATGGGGGTTACAGGCACCAAAATCAATCGAGTCAGTCATGGGCTGGGTGGCGGGACCAAAGGTAAAGGACAGCAAGTTCTCCTAATGAATGTCCAGGAAAAAGGTTCTTTTTTAATCATTCTATAATGTAAAAGCACATTTTAAAAAGGCAATCTAAATCTGAATTTGGGTTAAAAAAATGAGTTTGTGGGCTGCAATCCTTTTATGCTGCAGCTAGTTTAAACATTAACATTAATTATTAGCATAAAAATGGGGAAAATCTTTCTTTTGAATTTCCAGTTTTAAAGTTTTACTAAAATCTACCTGTAAACAAGAAGTGATCATTCTTTACCTCTGGAGACGAATTTGGTATCCGGTACTATTACCGTTGCCACAAGACTCTGCCCTTTCTGCAGCTACTCGCTCTGCGACCTTTAATTAAAAATAATATACAGTTACAGAGAAAACTTCATTTCATTTAGGACAAATATCCTGAACATCCATGAAAATCTGAGATTGTTGAAAAATTATTCATCAGATGTTCACATGAGTTAAAAAAAAGAGTATTAAAATCTGAGGTATCTAAAACTGTGTGTCCCTTAAGAGCTGCAGACTGCTTACTTCTTATATTTATTTTTCATTTTCTCTTATAATGCCCTCCAAGACCAAATGCCCTCTCATGTTTTCAAAGTGCCTTGGTATAGCATCCTTTCATTAATGTCTACCTTTTTTTTGGTCTTTTCTAAAAGAGTTGGAAATCGTGATCTAAACTTAGAAAACTTCTGCGTAATCTGAGGGTAACTACATGTTGATACTTTTTTCCTCACTTTTCTTTTTGGTAGAGATTGGTGTTCTTAACACCCAGTTCTTGGTTGTGTCCTGAAAGTTATGGCTGCCAAAGAGCAGTTCTGGACAGACGAAATGTTATTATAATCCAAAACTGTTTTGTGTAACTACAATAACCAACAGTCATGTTGTGACAGAACAGTGATTTATGAGGTTAGAAACAGAAAATGACATGATTAAATTTTAAGAATACTTAGAAGTAAAATTTTCCAATTAGTATATACCATATATACTGACTTAGACCATTATTTTACTTTTTCTACTCATTAAACAGCCCATTCAAATACCAACAGATCTTGCGGAAAAAAACAAAAAATAACTAGTTAGCATTTCTTCCTACTGTCAATGTATACGGTAACCGCTGCATACTAGTGAAAATGATAAGATCAGATTTTTAACTTACTTAGGTACAGCTACATAATTGCATTATGACAAGTGGTTATTTTTCATTCTGTAAATTTAAAGCACCTAATGATGGAGATTATTTGAAACTCACAATCAATTCTATAAAGATTTACCAGTTTTTCATTCTTCCAGTTTTATATTGAAATTTGCCTAGATTTATAATTTATCTTCAACAAATAAACATCTATTATCAGTAAGACAGAAATCAATCTTTTGGTCTCTAATACCAAATATTTGTCAACCAAATACTTGCCTTGATAGCAATATATCCTAAACCTAATTAAGAGTAACTCCAAATCTTAAAAATCAGTAAGTCCAAGCAAGACTACCTAAAGAAGAATGAAAAATAAAGTGGGGAATTTTAAAAAGTGGGAGATTACTTACTGAAATGGCACTAATTCTTCTTGGCTGTGTACAAACTATTCTGCATGCAGATCCTTTTCCTCTTTCAATGTAGTTATCCAAAATGAACTGAGTAACTTGAGTGGTTTTTCCACAACCAGTTTCACCACTTATTACTGTTACCTGATGGTTATCGATCATATTTACCAATTCCTATTTCAAAAGGAAAAATAAGTGAAGGACATCACTTGTTGACTAAGTTTGAAAAGATAATCAAAATTCTACCAAAGAGAAGGTACTTGTTTTTAACAAACATATTAACGGTTTCTAAATTTTGTTATATGCAATGCTGGCAGTTTGGATATGTGAATCTACCAGTGTTCAAGAGATAAAACGCACCAAATTACAAACAGAACAGAGCCAAGGCATTGTTAAAGAAAAAGACACTGACAAAACAAGAAGCGACAGCTCATAAGGCCCATGGAATTACCTAATTAAAAAGAATGTTGACACGTGAAGCTATTGAATACCAGGCTAATCTCCTGATACCTAAACACCTACTGAGGACACTAAGGATTTGTACCCTAACTCAGAAATAAGGCTTTGTCTGCAGGACAAGCTTTTACAGACTGTTTTAGAGAACAAAGAAGAGAATCATTTATTTCAAGATTATTTCCTTTTAAACAATTAAAATAAAGACAAGTTTTAAAATACCTAAATCAAATGGGTAAACTTTGGGTATCTGGAAAATCGCATATTTGGGAAAGATTCTCTTTCTCAAAAATTTTAGATAAACACTAATATTTTTAATATTAATATTCACTTCATCTTACCAAAACATCTTACTACTTTCAAAGGGCTGTTATGAGTTATTTTTATCTACAAAACAATTTAACTTGAAAACCCACCTTTTAAAAATTTCCCATCTATTCTAACTCTTCTTATATAACAGAAGAAGTTCCAAGTTTGAACACGGAAATTATAGCTGGTAAATACTGAGAAGCAGAATATGACTCGTTCACTCAGTAAGTATTTACGGGGGTCTGTAGAGTCAAGAAATACAGTGAACAAGACAGACTCTGTCCTCAAGAACTTACATGGGCCTAGGAGGGGAAGACACACAGATGTCAGATGGTAGTAAGTGCTATGAAAAGCAAAGAAAAATCACAATAAAGTCAGGTTGAGAGGACAGACAAGGGGGGCTATGTCATTCTATATAAGGTAACTGTGTGTGATGAAGCATAATAAATTAATTAAAGCACTATATATTCAGCAGTGCTTCAATTTTAATTAAAATGTTTGATCTCAAATTAAGAACAAGGGTTTACCCAAGGTAACATATATGTGAAAATTCTGCTTTTTAAACTCTAAAGATTTCAACTATGGACATACATTAGAAAACTTCAGGATAATTGTTTCATGACTATTTTTTCTTTTTGTCCTTCAGCAATCCAAAAGAATAAAATGAACTTCCAATAATACCCTTTAGGAGAAGATTCCTTAATTTATATTTCCTCTTGATATAGAACCTTTTTTAAAAAAAGTTTAAGTATCTTGCAAATCAAATTAGTGTATATTCATTTTACCTTTTGCATTCCATACGAAGGCAGCTTTTCCCTGAAATGCTGAAATTAAAAAAAAAAGCTTTTAATTTCACAAAAGAAATGTAATCAAATTTAATTCCAGTAATCAGAATATATCATAGACAAATACACTGGACCCTTAAAGGATTTTTATTACCTCTCTGCTTATGTGAAGTATCAAGACTTAAAAAAAATTTTTGTAAAAAAGAATAAACTTAGCAATCTCTTTTATTTTTGAAACATTAAAAAACAATTCTACTACATCCAATAGAACGGAGACACTCTGCTAGACTTAGTGGCAGTCAAATGAAATCTGCCTATTATCTAACAGCCTTCTTACAATCCCTAACTTACTTCTACCATTTTTTTTCTATCTCTATTCTATATATTCACCTTAGATTTGATTTCTCCACCACATTCTTTTCCCCCCCATTGGTCTACCATACTCATGCATTAGGCACTAGTGCAAATTCAAAGATTACTTCTGGGAACTTGCCTTTGAGTATGTAAGAAAAAGCAAGTAATTATCTAGAGTCAGAAAATCTGGTACTGCCATTAAATAACTGCAAACTTAATTAAGTCAAACTTGGAGCGTGAATCCCTCAAAGGTTTTATCTCACAGAGTTGCCACAAGATCTGAATGAAAAACCTGTATGTAAAGCAGTTAAAGTTCGGTGCGCTCTGCTCCAGCAGCCCTGGTTTGGAACCACACCACTGGTCTGTCAGCAGCCATGCTGTGGTAGTGGCTCACGTACAAGAAGGACATATACAGCTAAGTACTGGGGCTTTGGGAAGGGAAAAAGAAGAGAGGAAGATTGGCAACAGATGTTAGCTCAGCACAAATCTTTCCCAGTGAAAAAAAAAGCTGGGAGCAGTTTCTGATACACACAAGCTACTCAACAATTTCTGGTGAATTACAATGGAAATAGTAAAGAGAGAGTGATTAATTCTTTCCTGTGTATTTTATTTATGTGATAATTTCTCTCTAATTTTGAATGCTTTTATGAAACCCCGTATCACACTACATAAAAATGACATATGCTAAGAAGCAGTGCTATTGTTTATACTGAACCAGGTACATCACACAACATGAAAAAGTTGTCAGTGGTATAAAAAAACAAACCACTGCTTTCGCAAACCCCCTTTACTTAAAAGGAAAAAAACGCAGAAGACCACAACTGTCCTAGCTAACCCAGTATGTCACTGCCATGCTTGTTTTTGTCTTTTACTTTCTTGAAACACCATCCTTGTTTACTTTTTGCCCACTTGATGTGTTAAAATGGAGACTGTGTCCAAGTCTCCCACTACTAGTTTTTATTGAGGTAGAATCGACATGTAACATCATATCAGTTTCAGGGGTAGAAAATAATGATTCCATACCTGTATATATTGTGAAATGATCACCACAAGAAGTCTGGTTAATATCCATCACCACACGTGTTACAATTTTTTTTTCTTGCAAGGAGAACGTTCAAGATCTACTCTCTCAGTAACTTTCAAATAAGCAGTGCAGTGTCAGTAACTCTGGCTACGTACAGCCACACTTGCTACGGTCAGGTAATTCTTACCAGTACCACAAAGATGAGAGTCAACATGGGACTTAAATGAATTCTAGCGCTTTGAAATAATAAGTCACCACACTTTTCTTAGTAATTTTTTTCTTCTGCTGAGGAAAATTCACCCTGAGCTAACATCATTTGCCAATCTTCCTCTTTTTGATTGAGGAAGATTCGTTCTGAGCTAACATCTGTGCCAGTCTTCCTGTACCTTGTATGTGGGTCGACCCACAGCATGGCTGCTGACAAGTGGTATAAGGTCTGCACTGGGAACCAAACCTGGGCTGCCAAAGCAGGGCATGCCAAAGTTAACCACGAGGCCACAGGGCCAGCCCCCAGTAATTTTTTATTATAATTTTTAAATTATTTAAAAACCAAATCTGAATATTTCTAAAAATATTAATACCCCACTCAATCAAATGTAACCATCTTAAGTATATACAAACTATCCCATTAAATTTGAAACTAGCATTAATCATATTTGCTTTCTATATATGTAAATGCTGCTAAAGAGAGTCACAATCCAATATTCTTTTCCAAGGTAGACAAACCTATTTCCTAATCTCTGCCTGTACCCTGAGATATAACATAATGAGTATAAGCTACCTGAAAAGAGGGAAATCTTATTAGTCTTCAGAAAACATAGCAAAGTGACAGACATCTCACAAGTGGAAAATTAATGTTTATTAAACAAATTATAACATAAAGAAAAAATATGGCACATTATCAAGGGGGACTAAAAGTTGAGCTCTTGAATTTTAGACCTGGTTCTGTTACCAGCTGTGCAAACGCAGATAAGGCACTTAACCTAAGCTTCTTTTCCTCATCTGTGACAGACACACACTCTCTCTCACACAGGGTTGGGAGGTTTAAGTGATGTAGTGCTGTGTCTGGCCAACAGGAAGACCACCAACTATTTCTGTATTTTGCACATTTCTTCTCCTAACTTTCTCTGAACTAGGTCAATCACTCATCTTCAATGATGTTTGAGTTCTGTCCTCCACACAAGGCAAACAGAGAAACACTGGTTAACCCTCCTTGTTCCTCAGGCTATGAAAGCAGCTCTCCTCTCAACCGTAACATTATGAATTAATCCATCTTGAAATCTCCTGTCCTCAAATCACATTTTCACTCAACAGGCATCAAACAGCAACACAATTTGGCCCCTGGACAACCTCGGCTCATCTGCTGTAATCAGGACATCCAACCTTCATCAGCGACAGTCAACGGATCCTTTCTTTTCTACAACAGGAGACGTGATATTCCACATCCCTCAAAAACAGCGGTACGTATTTGCATATTAAAGATATGGCCCTCAGAATTTCCTCAGTATTTTAAACTCTTAATTAAAAAATACATGTGAACATTTTATTACATCTATCTCTAGAGCATTCACAAAGCACACAATTTTATGTTTAAACAGAAAGTGATTTTAAAATATCTTGCCTAGCATGGAAAGAAATACTAGAAAAACTGAGAATTTCAGTTCTTGTTACAGTCCTGTCTTGAAAATGCTGGTAAACAGACCACGTCATATAACTTTTGGGAGATTTAATTTCATCATAAGTCAAAGAAAGGAGTTGGAATAAATGGTCCAGAAGAAAGTTTACAATTCTACAAAGCTAATTTATGGTCTCTTATGACATCTCACTAAACTGGCCTAGAAAAGTTAGGAGTGATTTTCTGTCATATGTACTACCATTTCTCAAATATTTCTCCTTCTCACCATATAAGCTGCTGTAGATGAGACAGGCCCCTGCAGGTGATGTGTAATTCCATCCCACTGCTCTTCTCTACTATATGGGAAATAAAAATTCCCAGAGGATGGCCTGTTGAGGAATTTCACTGATCTGTATCATGCAACTACCTCTAACCAAAAATACATTTTTACCAAGTATGAGAAGAGATCACAATCAAAAATTTTTTCCACATCTTGCTTTCCGTTACCTGCATTTCAATATAGCGACGGTCAGTTTTTTTCTTTTGTAAATCTTCCAATAATTGTTGGTCTAAGGTTGCATCTGGCTCATTTTCTTGGAAGAGATATTCAGAATCTCGGTCAATGTATCTGTCCCTGATTCTAAATGTCTGCTTTTCTTGATTTATCAATTTCTTTTCCTGGTCCTCCCGTTTCTTCTCTGAGTTTGGTTTGTTCTTAGCAGGAGCTTCAGTACCATATCTATGTTGACAAAATAAAAAAATGACAAATGGTTAAATGAAGAGCCACTCGAGGCCTGAAACAATGCAATATGCTATTTGTTTCAAAATCACCCAAATCAAATGCTTCTATTCTTTTCTCTTAGTAGAGCAATTATAAAAATACTTAGATTCTTATAATGAATTCAAATTTTTCCTCCCCGTAAATAGGTATTACCAGACAAGTTATTCCTTGTGATGGTTAAAAAAATAAAAATCCACACAACAGACATTCCTCCATTGCAATAACTTAGTGTTTGTCTTTTTCTGATTTTCTGAGCCTTGTTTTAATTCCAAAACTTCATTTTCTTCCTGCCGCGTTTTCTGAGCTATAAATGGAATGCTACATTACACGGTCCCAGAAAAACCTCTACTAATCTTTCCTCCAAATGATATAGCTTCTTTACTATTCCTAAACAGTAGCAATGTAACTTCTTTCAGATTTCTCCCACAGAATTTTGGAAATACAAAGACATGGATAGGAAGAACAATAAATAATAACTTAATAAATCTCATATCCAGATAGACTATTCAAACCATTTAGCTTTCTGTAGGAATGAATATGCCATCTAAATTTTTTTCTGTCACCAAATATGCTCAATCTACTTAAGCAAAAAAAATTACTTTGACGTTAAAATTCACTTATTGAAGAGTCTAAAGATGTTGTTGTTATTATCTTTGTTCCCCCAACCAATGCTACGACGGAAGTGTTACTCTAGGCTCATCCTTTAAAAGAACATTTTTGTTTTACCCATGATCTTCAGGAGCAAACCAGGATATCTGTGCTTCCGAATCCTTATCATTCTTAGCTTGGACAGAATGCAGTAGCTGCACAATTTGTTCTTCTCGACGTTCATCCATGTGTACTACAGCTCTCTATTTTGCGCAAAGGAAAAAACATCCTTATGAACATGAGAAAGCATGTGCAAAATTACTTGATAACTAAAAGAAAAATAAAAGCAAAAAAATATGTTTAACAAACATATATAAAAGAACATTAAAGTCCTCTAGCCCAATTTCACTTCCTAGACCTAATTAAGGTTAACATTTTTGTATGCATCCTTCCAGACCTTTTTCTACTATGTATTTACACAATAACTCTAATATGACGGGAAAAGAAAGCATATTTATGTCCCTTACTAAAACTTCGCTTCCTTTACCTCCTTCTCTCACTTACTAATTATTATGAATTTTTCACAATCTTAAGTTTTCAAAGATACTCACAATTAAAGTTATTAAAAACACAAATGTTCTGTTAAAAAAACTAACTTGAAAACTGGAATAATACTTTGGTTGCAATGAGCATTTTAAAGTTCTTACACTAAAAGGACAAATATACTGGGAAGTAAGAAGGCTGAGATCACAGGGAACAAATAAAATTGATCAGCATTCACAGGGGTCCAATGTGGCAAATGCTGCAGCTGCCTCGGAGAATGAAAATTAATTTAAAAAACACACCACAGATATGAGTTACATTCTACAGAGTAAATACAAGAACTTTTAAACGCTTTTACAACTGTAAATTATAATTAGTTGAATTATAAGTAAACCCAGGAGTTAAGAGTGCGTAAAGTTTTCTTCAAGTATGCAGACAGGAAAGACGGCCAAGGTATTAAATGAAAAAAGCCAGTTGCAGAAAGTATATACAGAAAGATCTTATTTTATTATTAATTTTTTAAAAAGTTATTCACTTCACATTCTAGATTTCTTGTAGTATTTCTTCCAGATATATTTCTGGCACACTGCAGACGCCCCAGCAACATCTATCAGATGAATGGCTGAACCTATCTTTTACAACAAGCATGTATGACTTTTGTGACAAAACCACTTTTCTCTCTAAAAGAAATAAACACACAAAAAGAATACAATGAGATCTCTGGGGAATTCCAGAAGACTTTTGCCAATAACCTATTAAAGGGTTTACTAAAAGCATCATTATGCTCATACAATTAAAAAGTTGATAGAGTAAAACTCTGACTGCTGGGAAAGCATCAAGAAATTACCAGCTGCATCAGAACCTGCTTATTGACAAGCACTAAAGCCTGAAATTTTGTTTGTTTTTTAACGGTATGCTCAGAAATCTTTTTAAAATGGCTTACATATTAGGCTGGTGTATTCTTCTCCCTAGGGCAGGGTGTGTCCTCCCCACTAGCACTGGAAGCTTCCAGCTGGTCTCTCCAGGACCCTACCTGTGCACCTTTTACCTTGGCTGATTGTAATCTGTAATAATTTACTGTAAAAGACCATCACTCTGAGTACACCACCTTTTCAAATTCTGTGATTCCTGCTAGTGAATTACGGAACCTGAGAGCGGTCTTGGGGATCCCCAACACAGAGGATCATGATTAGAACATTTGTGCCCTATGCTTTAAATTCTGAAATGTCTTCAGCACATATTAACATTTACTGCCTCGTGTGCCTACACGAGATGGTTATCGATTACTACGCTTTTTCTTGGCAGTTAGAAATTTAAGAATCTATAAGTCTTTGATTAAAGACTCCTCTGGGAAGGAACCCCCAGGACATAAAGTCATTCTCCAGCAAAGTTTCCTTAACTTTTGCATCCTTTCCAACCATCTCAAGGGCTCAAAGCATTCTTTCTTTCTTTCACTTTCAAAATATAAAGATAAGACTAAGTCATTTTTACATGAAGAATGATTTATTTCCAACTGAAACGCATTCACACTACAGCATTTCTTCAACCAACCAAAGGTTTACATTTTGAAGCTTTTCCCTCTACTAGCAGAACAAAGGTTCTCCTCCTCTCCTTGTTACATGAGTTTTAGATATCCCCCCAAAGGCGGGATGATTGAAAAGTGAAACAGCCTATGAAACATAATTTATACTTTCTAATAAAACACAATTCACATTTTTTATAAATTATTTTAAATGAGGTTCTCCCCAGAAAGAGGCCCCAGAGTCTGCAGGCAGTGAAGAACTCAGGAGAGCTGAAATTCCAAAGCTGGATCTCTCCTTTCCTTGTGGCTGTCTCCTTCCTACCCCCCAGCTCCATCACCCTCCTCTTCACCCCACCCCCGCCGGCAGAACCTCAGACACATACTTTATTTTTCATGACTATTTCGTTTTATCACGGTATTTGACTTTTTGATTATTTTCCCCCTTTCTGGACATCCTTAAATATTCTTTCTGCTTCTAAATTCCTGGCAAAGACCTTCAACAATGTCCAGCAAATTATCCATATCTATCTTATCAGCTTCTAACTATCTGCAACTATTTCAAACTTTCTCCATTCTCTGTTAGACACCGATACTATGTTCCTGTTCATCCTCAACATTTCACAAAGAAAACAAAAACCGAAGGAAAAGTCCTTAACTGCTTGCCACCAAACCTAAACCCAGCTGTCTCAGAAGCCCTCCTCTGCTCTCTTCCTTCCTGTGAAAACGGAAGAGGAGCCCATTTCCCTGCTTAAGGTTAACCTCTCCACCTGAACTCTGCAGCCCAAGACCTTTCACTTTTTCAGGGCTATCTCCTCCTACTGAGATTTATCTTCTTTTCCTAAAGCTCTGCCACTTTAGTCATTAGGCTGCTGACCAACATTCTGGTTTGCTTCCTTCCAGATAAGCGGTAGAAGGGCATTTTCCCACCCCTAAGTTAAGCATGGCCATGTGACTTACTGGACAGAGAAATGTGAATGGGGTTCTCTAAGAATCAGGGGCAATTTCCTGTACTTGCTCCCTTGTTGCCACTAAACTTGCTCCGCTTGCGATGGGCCGAGGCTCTGTGAGCCTTTCGTTAAGAACTCTTGACTCAACTCCAGTGCTCAAGCAATGTGAGTGGAAAAACCAATGCAGCTGGTATAAACCATTAAGATTTTGAAGCTGTTTACTACTGCAGCATCATGTAGTCTACTCAGACACCTCTTCCTCTCCACTGGCTCCTTACGTGGTATCAGTACATGAACACAAACACAGTCAAATCTCTTCACACTTAAAACAACCAAAAAGACCCCCAAAATTCCTCCCTTGAATTCTCCCACACCTATCAGCCACTGCCCTGTTTCCCTCCTCCTCTCCACAGTAAAACTGCTTGAAAGC
The DNA here is from genome assembly GCF_041296235.1 of Equus asinus. NCBI lineage: Eukaryota > Metazoa > Chordata > Mammalia > Perissodactyla > Equidae > Equus > Equus asinus. The sequence goes on from NC_091810.1 coordinate 97,791,402, forward strand.
GCTCCAGTTCTTCACGTCTCCTTCACCAGCCGCCCCACTGCAATCTGGTTTTCCCTCCACCACTCCACAGAAAGAGGTCTCATCCAGGTCACCGACGACCCTGCTGCTAAATCCAAGACATCCTGAGCTCTTGCCTTGTTCCACGTCTGTGCAGGGTTTACCACTGATTACTTTCTCGTTTTCATATGCTCTTTTCTCCCTTAAACACTACTCTGAGATTCCAAAACAACACTCATCTCCTTATTTTTCTCTTCTCTGGCTGCTCCTTCCTACAATCTTTTGTAAGCTTCTCTTCCTCAGTCCATCCCTTAAATTCTCTTGTTCTACACAGTCCAGCCTGAGTGCCCTGCAGACCAACGGCACTGGCATCCTCTGAGAGCCTGCTGGGAAAGTAGGATCTCTAGCCCCAGCCCAGTGCTACGTTTTCCCAGGACGCCAGGTGACTCCTATGCACACTGAGGTTTGAGAAGCAGTGGCTGTAGAACTGAGAGCTGCACCCACCCCACTCCTCTTCTCACTGCTCACTTCCACACTCCAACTCCTGTCCATAGGTCCACAAGTTGCCACATGTTCACCTGCAGCCCAGACTTCTCCAGGCATCAGATTCACACTGAGCTGAGTCCATCACCTTCCTCCACCAAAACTGTTCCATAGTCAAGAAAGCGCTCACCGTCACCACCGGCTTTCCCCTTCCCTCAGATCAAGCCACTCTAACCTGTCCACTTCCCTCCGTCTCCACTGCCCAAGTCCAACCTCAAGCGTGGTTTCTCAGCTTAATCACTGCAAGGGCTACTTTACCGTCCCCCGGCCCAGGACTGCCCCTTCCAACCGTTCTCCACAAAGCGAACACAGACCCAGGCACTTAACCTTCTAGTTCAAATGCTGCACGGCCTGCAGTTTTTAGGGAAAAGCCCACGAATGTCAAGGCCCTGCTCATTCTTGTAGCTCGGGGCTTTTCAAATGGCTGTGTATAAAACTACAGTAAAAGATCTGGACCAGTCTTCTAAAGGAGGAGGCAGAAAAATACAAACAACAAAAACCCAGAGTCAAGTACAGGTAATTATCATTTTACGAAACATGTGTTCGGTCACACGCGTGCGCGCTGGGCTGCAGACTAGAACACATCCTTTCTGCGGGAAGCGGCCCCCAGTCTGGGCCAGCCGCCCTCGGGACGGCCGCGTGCGGCCCTGCCTGAGCTCCCTGTCCCAACCGTGCTCACTGCGCTGCCCGTGAGGCCGGCTGCGGGGCCGGATCTCCCTGGGACGGCGCCTGAGACACTGGCCCGCGCTAAGCATCTGCCGGAAAGAAGCGCATCACTAGCACGCGCTCTCTCTGCTCACACGGGTTCACGGAAAAGGAAAAGCAGGGGAAACTCTGGCTGACGGCGGCAAAGGGCAGGGGAGCTGATCGCCGAAGAACGGCCCTATTCGGGCGCAAAGACGGAGAGGCGCGCTCCAGAGCAGGAGGGCGCGAGAGCGCACAACAAACCCTGGAACACAGAGTCAGCACCGCCCCGGGAGGTCTCAGGGGGCGCGGAGGGCGCCTCCCCCCCCGCGGAGCCGGGCACGGGGCCCGGAAAGCACGGAGGACGCGCTAAGCGTGCCGCGCGGGACCCCCCGGCCGCCGCCCCTGAGAGCCAGGACCAAGAGAGGCGCGGGGCTGCGCCGGACAGGGCCAGCGGGGGCAGCGGGGGGCTCGGACCCACACCGCCGTCTGTGAGCGGCCGCATACTGAAAACGGAGGCAGACCAGAGCTGACATGAGCTCGGAGCCAATCTTGCTCAGCAAAAGAAGGACTAAAAAGAAAATAGGCAGAGCAGACCTCTGCGGGACAGAAAAACAAGGATCAAACACAAACGCACTCTGGCCTCGCAAGCGGAGAGCCTGAAGCGACGTGTACCAAACGGGACACAGCCTGGCGAGGGGCGGACGCCGAGAGCCCCAATCGTGACCGCCGCACGGCGGGCCGCAAGGGAAGCAGAAACGCGCTCCGCGAGTTCTCCGTTGCCCTTCGGGACCACCTCCCCGCCGGCGCCGGCAGCCCGGACGCCACGCCTCCCCGGGCCCGCACGCCGGCACCCAGAGCTGCCACGCGTTCCGCGGGCGCGCCGGCGGCAGGCAGAGGCCGGGGGCGCGGCGGCCGACCCGGCGGGGCCCCGCCCGAACCTTCCCGGCCCGCGCCCCCGCCCGCCTCACCTCCTGCCTCTCGGCGTCCCGGTTCTTCTGGCCCTGCTTCCGTGCGTACCACAGGCCGATCTCGCGGCCCTTCAGGTGCCCGGGGTGCCGGCCGCGCCCGCCCCGGCCGCCCCCGCCGCCGCCCGCGCCCCGGCTCCCACCGCGGCCGCCGCCGGAGCTGCGCGGCCCGCCGTCGCGGCCCCAGCCCGGAGGGCCCTCATAGCTCATCGCCCCGGCGGGCCCAGCCCGGGAGCGCCGGCAGCCGCTGGAAATGGCGGCGGGCCCGGAAGCGAGTGCCGACCGCTTCCTCCTTGCTTCCGGCGCCGGCGCGAGGCTGGCCGTTGAGCGACCCGACGGGCGCTTCCGGTGACGTCAGGGCGCCGGCCGTGAGGTCGAAGGGCGGCCAGCGAGGGCCTGTGTGACGCTTTCCGCCGGCCGCAGTGGTGCGTTTGCGCCGACAGCGACCATGGGCGGCAGGTCTGGGCGGCGCGCGCCCGGCGTGCGAGGCAGGGGGCGGGGCTTCCTGTGGGAACCCGGCCGTGAAGCCCGAGCTCGCTTCCGGCGCGGCGCGCAGCCTCGAGGACGCCCGCCCGGTCCTCAGGCTCTGGTCTCGCTGCCGCGGTCTCGCTGAGTGCAGGGCGCAGCCCAGGGAGGCGGGGCGTCCGTCCGTGGAGAGTGGGGCGTCGGGGCCGCGTCGTCCGCGCGCCTCCCGGGCCGCCGGGGAGGCCGTCGCTTAAGCGGGGCCGGCGCCACGCTGTCCTCGAGGTCCCGCCCCGCGCGCGGCCTGCAGGGCCTGCGGTGAGCCCGTCCTCGGGGCGGACCCGCAGCCCGAGCTACCGCGGGCGGAGGCCGAGCGCTCCCGCGGCGGGGTGCAGCCCTGGCGGCGGGCCCGTGGGCCGGGCAGCGGGCGGGGACGCCGAGGGGCCGCGCGCTGGCCAGGAGTGCGCTCGCCGCCGTGAGCGGGAGGGCGCAGCTGGAGGCCGGGATCGCGACACGGCGGCCGCCCCCGGGAGGTGGGGACGCGTCGCAGGCGGAGACGTAGCGGGCGGGCGGGCCGGCGGCCGGGTCAGGATGGGGGTCGCCGCCTCCAGAGCGGGGGCAGACGGACGCTCCGGGCGAGCGTGGAGGCCGCCCCCGCCCGCGTGTGGAAGCCCGGCCCCGCGAAGCCGCGGCGGGAGACGGGCCTTTGAGCGCCACGGGCCTGGTCGTAGAGGCGGCCCCGGTGCAGGGGCCGAGTGTCCCCGTGCGAGAAGGCGCCGGGGGACCCGCCCGCTGCCTCCTCGGGAGACCGGCCGCCCTGGCTCTGCCTGCGGCTACGGGCAGGACTCCTGCGGTCCGGCGCGCACCGGGGCGGGCGGCGCACACCGGCTCGGGGCGCACTGCTCACGGGCGGTCCGCCGGTCGGTGCCCCCAGGCTGTGCGCGGCACCGTTCGGGGCCGGGGAGACACGGGTGCTCGTCGGGGACCCGACATGGCGTGTTGTCCCGGTTGTCCGGGCCTTTCAGCTGGAGAGGCGAGGCGAAGGGAAGTTTGCAGGGGTACGACGTGGGCACCCAGCCTCGGGGGCGGCGGAAGCGGCCGCGGCGAGGGGTGCGCCCTGGGTCAGGCGGGTGAACCTGTCCGCGCCCCGCGGCCGTGAGTGCCGGCCAGGGCCAAGCTCGTGGTCGGCGGGCAGCAGCGGGAGTGACGGCCGCGCGCCTCGCCCAGGCCTCGTGGCCGCCCCAGGGGTGGCGCCTGCTTTCTGACCAGCCGTCCTCTGCGCCCCGTGTTTGCCGGCCCTAAGATGCACCTCGGCCGCGGATCTCGTCGCTAGCTTTCCTGGCGCCCTCGGCGTGAAGCGCGGACCGCTCTGAGTAGACGGCTGCACGAAGGATCCTGCGCAGGGTGGGCCGCCAGGACGCTGTGGGAGGAAAGGCGCCCGCTGTCCCCAGGCTCCCGCGGCGCTGGGCACCAGAGCGCTCCCGGCCCGGTGCGGCGGAGTGCGTCTGCGCAGCCTCCCAAGCGTCCTCCCCACCGCCCGCAGCCAGCCCGCGGACGCACGGACCCTGCTGCACGCCCGCCGGCCCGTCTCCGGTCCAGCCCCTTTGCACGGACGGGGCCGGGGGGCTCCCTGACTCTGCATTTTTACCCCAACACTGTGCAACACCTTCGGCAGGATTTTTCAGGGGTCTAACGTTCTTGAAGCCCGGAGTGAGGAGTTTTTTTAGTGTTCCCCTTGGAGAATGGAACCCTTAATTGACTCTTACTGCATCTTGGGATGGGCAGAGGGGAGGTGCTGATAAAAGTAATCCTAGACGGCTATAGAATATAACGATCTGGCTGTGTGAGGCTGCGAAAGCAGGAAAAATGGAGAGCTAAGGTCACGTTATGAGAAGAGCGTGGATGGGAGATGACCGTGTTCATCTTTGGAAGACCGTCCGCTGTGTGTGCTGATTCACGGCTTCTCCAAAACGAGGTCACCCCTTCATTTTGACAGCTTGACAGACTTCTCGTGCTGCGTCACAGACACTCCTGCTGCTGCCGTTGTGACGGCTGGAAGGAGGAGCAGGGATAGAGCACTCGCTGTTTAACGAGTTCTTATCGTGTGTCAGGCACTAGAAGCAGGCGCCATGTTCTGTTTTACTACAGTTGGGCCAGGAAACTCGAGGAATGCAAAGACTGAAGAATGAGACCTCTCCAGGGAAGGGATACCATCACTGATCTAATCCGTGAAAAATGAAGCATCTGAGAAAAGCTAGGAAGAACCAGATGTCTGCAGAACCGTTTATGCCTCCTTCCTGTATAAAGCTTCCATTTTCAATCACTGAAATCTCATTTATTTATCAAATATTTTTAAGAGACTAAATGGACATATTTTCAGTCTTCTCCTCTCTAAGTCATATTCCCCAGTAGACTTTGCACAAGTATAGCTCGAGAGGGGGGAGAATGAAGTCTGCCTTGGGAAGGATAATATGAGGAAATGGAGATCTCTGATTCATAGGAAGTAGTACAAGGAAGCCTTATTATTGGAGGAGAATGTAGAAGGAGTGTGGGAGAGAAGAGGAAGATGTTTGTGTTACAAACATCCCGGCTTTTTTGCCATATTTCCTGCTTAGATCTCTGAAAGCAGACCATGTTTTTTCTGTTTGTTGGTTTGGTTTGGGGTTTTTTTTTTGAGGAATATTAGCCATGACCTAACATCTGTCACCAACTCTCTTTTTGCTGAGGAAGACTGGCCCTGAGCTAGCATCCGTGCCCATCTTCCTCTGCTTTATATGTGGGATGCCTGCAACAGCATCACTTGATGAATGGTACACAGGTCTACACCTGGGATCCGAACCGGCGAACCCTGGACTGCCGAAGCAGAACGTGTGAACTTGACTGCTACCCCACCAGGCCGGCCCCAGCAGACCATGTTTTGAAATACACTTTTTAAAAAACTCCAGTTATAGCTTTTAGTATATCCAGTGCTTATGCTAAAGAGAAAAATTACTTACGGAAGCCTATATTCCCCTGGAATTCTAGGAGGGTTTTGCTTTTTCGTTATTTCAAAGTGATGTATCCTCTATTAGGCCAGTTTTGTCATTTCCTACTACTGGCTTCTCTTGCTTCACTAACCTTTGGGGAATCTTAGACACATCAGGATTTTCTCCTGGTCTTTATCCTAAAATTGGTGAATGCTAAGGTTTTTTATGTTTGTTTTTTGAGGAAGATTAGCCCTGAGCTAACTACTGCCAAGCTTCCTCTTTTTGCTGAGGAAGACTGGCCCTGAGCTAACATCCATGCCCATCTTCCTCTACCTCTATTTTATATGTGGGATGCCTACCACAGCATGGCTTTTGCCAAGCGGTGCCATGTCCACACCTGGGATCCGAACCGGCGAACCCCTGACTGCTGAGAAGCAGAACGGGCAAACTTAACCACTGCACCACCAGGCCAGCCCTGCTAAGGTTTCTTGATCCAAGAATACCAAACCTGTCCTCTACCCAACTCCATCAAGGGTATCCTTGATTAAAAAGGAGAAGAAGATCCTCATCAAAGTGGGGTTTCAACACAAGAGGAGCTGAGAGGATCCAGAACCTTCGTTTGGTATCTTAGAATTGTATATATAATGCTGTGGCTGAAAGGTTTTAGAATCTAATCCACCTGGGCCTGCGTCATCCCCAATCTTTCTAACATGCATTCTAGAGTACACTGAGTTCTTGAGAGTTGAGCTTCAGGCTAAACAGCGGTAGAGTCAGAGATGGAAACCAAGCCTTCTGATTCCCAGCCCAGTGCTCTTTCCACTGCAACCAGACCAGTTAGGCACTAGGAAAGGTTACAGATTGGAGACACATCTGTTAGAGTCCCTACAGAAAGCAGATGGCAAGCTTGAAACAGGAGAATTCAGGGAGCATTTGTATGTATTTACACGTGTTAAAGCTGTGTACAGGTGCATGTGTAAAGCCTAGAAAAGGTTTCAGTAAACTGGAGCTAGCAGCAGCAGAGATGTTACCATCTCTAGGCCCAAGTGAATGAAGAAAGGGGGCAAATGCTGGCATCCTGAAAGAAAGCTCCATAGAGCCAGCTGCCAGCAAGGAGCAGTGACCACTGATAAAGGGCAGATCCAGTCCAAGGTGATCCTGCCGGGAAAGAGAAGAATAAACATCCTGACCTCACTCTCCTCTCTGGGCTCTTGCTGGAAGTCCCTGTTGGCCAAATCCCGTGGAAGCAGAGGGCACATGCTTCTGTTTGTTGATGCAGTTGAGGCAGACGGGAAGGTGACAAGAGCAGAGGGGTCTGCAGGAGAGCAGTGAAGACGACCAACACTGGGCCAGAGCAGACTCTGCTGCTTTTAGTTGCAGCAAATTGTAAATATTTCATGGAGGCAGAGATCAATCAGAGAAACTCCAGTCCCTTTACTGTCTGTCAGATGCAGATATTATCTGCTTCCAGTCTCCTGTTTGAATTTGACTGAACATCCAATGTCTCCAGAAGGCATTCTTTGCGAAGACCAGGAGTGGCTGTGTGCTCACCTTTAAGCTGAGTTTCTGAAGGCGTGACAGTCTCGTCCTTTTATTACCTCCTCTCGGGTGGGTCCTTGATGACATTCAGTCATAATTTTCTTATTTCATTCGAAATACTGAAAGGGAAATTTCTTTTTATTCTCTAATAGAAACATGAAAAGCAAGCAAGAGGTACTTTTAGTAGGAAATTGCAGATGTTACCTTGTCTGCTTTTTAGTTAAAGTTGGTAGCTTATGTTTTGAGGAAAGAGCATATAGATTAGGGGTTACTTGCTTCAGAACTGTAAGTAGAGTGACTGTAGAATTTATTGTCCACTCTGGGACACTCTGAAGAGTGAAAGAGGATGCTGTTATTCAGTATGCCAGGAGAAACAGTCGTACACTGGGATTATCCCCGGCAAGCCGGACGTTTTGTCATCCCAGCTGTAAATAACTGCCACTATCGGCTAATTCCATCTCTTTCTCATGAAAAGGAAAAAAGAAAAATTGTGACTTGGTGAAGGTGGAAGGATTCCAGGATCCATGTTAAAGACCTTCTTGACTGGCTTATACAACATACTTTCCCTTGACAACTACGTAATCTCATTAAAGTGGATTTTCCTCTGCCCGGTTTAAGCACACAATCTTGGAACTTAGGAAAAGATATTATGAATGAGTACTAAGAAAAAAAATTGTTTAATTTTAATCAATACATTTTTTCTAAATTAAAAAAGATAAAAGTACAAAGTACACTTGAAATTTATCTGATGTTATAAACCATTGTTAATTAAAAAAATCTAGAACACACCCGGGTCACCGAATCTTATGAGATCACTCTTGAAACCTGCTTCTTCCAGGAAATTTCCCTCAGCTAATTAGTGAATGATGCTGAAGCCCCTGATGTGGAAATCCCTCAGACCCTCTGTCCTCACAGCCCCTCTGAATGCATTTCACTGTACAGAGTCAAAACCGTTTATTTACTCATTCTCATTTTCCTCAAAGTAGTTATTCTGTGCTGTTGCTCTTATCTGACATAGTAGATTTTATGGTCAGAGTTTCTCAAACTTCACTTATTGGTGTACTTCCGATAAAATGTTTACCATATGCAACTATAAACTCTACTACTAGTTACGAAATTTCATGAAATTGACTCATTTTTATAGTCATTTATTTGAAAGGGAAACTTTATATTACTATTCTAGATGTGAGATTAGCATTTTTTCATAAATAGATAAAGATAAAGGTGAATCAATGAAAACAAAACAGTGTAATTGAATTCCAGCTTGAGTCATTTGCCCGTTGAGTCTAGTTTAAAGCCTGATTTCCCATTGTCAGAAAAGGAGTGGTAGAGAGAGCTAAGGACTTGATAGTACCAAGCTGAGAGTTGTCTCTTATGTAAGCAGAGAAAATAAAAAAGAATTAGATGTTCTTAGAAAGAATAGGAATTAAGAAGGAGTAACTTTCTCATTGTTACTTAATGATTTATCAGTAACACTCACTGAGATCTTATGCACCCCCACTGTGTGTCACAGATCTAGGACACCGTGTCCTGCTCACTGCAGTATTAAGTGATCTGTATATCATGTGATGTCCTGTATAGGCTGTAACTTTTCTACCCAGTAAAAATGTATTTCCGTGTGTGAAGTTCAGAAACCCTCTAATGGGTGATGATGAGTCAAATTCATGGTTCCTTTTGTAGGTTACTGCACGAGAATGGATATGTGGGAGACCTCTGGGGGCTAGTAATGTTCTGTGTCTCGATCTGGGGGGTAGTTACATGAACGTTAAATTTGAGGAAACACATCCAGCTGTACACTTAAAAAAAATTTTTTTTAAAGAAAATACAAAGTCTTAAGGCTTCTGTTAGCGTGAAGATCTGTATCTTTACTACTATAACCAGGTGACCGTGGATTTGTCTAAACCCTAATTTTTTTGACCCTGACATTTTACAGTTTATGGGAGTTTCTGCTATGTGGTGGAGACGAAAATTTAGCTCTGAGGCATTTTTTTCCTCTTTTCTGGAAAAATTACTCAGTGGGACTATGCTTGTGTAAAAGTGGAAAGATCCTCCTCTGTAATAAAGTGTTTCAAGACAATGTGGCTCCAGGAATCTAAATTGTTCTGTATAATATTGCAAAAGACCGTCTCCATGGTGGTTTCATATTTGGATTTTGATTGCCCAATGCCAGCAAATTGCTGCTGTTCTTGAGAATATGTGTTTTTGTATGTGTGAATGTTTGTGTATGCGTGTTCTTGACGCATTTTAAAGTTGAGATCTCAAGACTGAAGGAAAGACAGACAAATATGACTGTCTTTGTATCTTAAGCTGGAGAAGAGAGCCTAGAACAAGTTGACCGAGGTTTGGAGCAGTATTGTCTAGATTAGGGTGTTGATGTCGTAAATTTAGTCGAGACCCAATAACTCAAACTTGGGGAAATGTAGCACTGTTGGGTTACTGTCTGCAGCACCTCTGTCTGCATCTTATGACACCAGAGAGGGGCCCTTATTCACATTCTATCACCGTATGGTGTGTGATTGTCTAGTCAGGGCCACAGCGTGTGGCAGAGACTGGATAGCTAGCTGCTCACCAAATTTGGGTTTCTTCTTCCTGTGCACACACCTCCTCTGCAGTGCAGTGTGGCTGTGTACTGAGATGTGTCCAGTGTCGTGGAAGCTGCAGTGACTGAGGGGCTGTTCTTCTAGGCCAGTCCCACTGAGAGTGCGAGCGCAGGATCCTCCCTGCCATTTCCCCTTCTGCCGGCTTGACACAGACAAGCATAGTGATCGTAGGGAATGAAGAAGTGGAACTGTGAGACGGACAGAACCCAGGCCCTGGAGGAGAAAGGCTCAGCTGGTCAGGAGCATTCATTGACCTGCTCTGCTTCTCTTCCGCTGTACCTTCCACGTCTCGTGCAAAGGTCTGTCGTTGGCAGCTGCTAAACCTGGACCTTGCCGGCAAGACAGACTGGGAAACATAATTTTGAGGCTTCTAGCCTCTGTGCTACATGGAGGACTTTAGAAACATTGGGATATTCCAGAATATTAACAAAAAATAGATGCCTGAGGTAATTTGTTCTCAAGTTACAGGTTCCACACATAGACGTTTAATAAATTTATAATCTAAAATTAGCAAGGAAATCCTCCTTATTTATTGAATCAGAATACAACACTGTCACCATCTCCACTGCTGCACCCTAACCCGAGCCAACGTTGTGTCTAACCCAGACCCTTGAAATACCCTCCTGCCTTTCCTTCGTAGCTGTATTTGTACCCGTGTGGTCTTTCCCCTGACAACAGACAAGGATTCTGAAATCAGACACGTCACTCCTTTGCTCAGAACCTCCCAGTCGCTTCCCACCTTGTTTAGAATAAAAATAAAAATCCCAGGTGCCGACCTGGTATGCGGGGTGCTGATGGTCTGTCTTCCCTGCCCTTCTGTCTGTCTGTCTCTCTCTCTCTCAGCTACACTCAGCACCCTCCGGGATCGTTTCACAGAGCCCAGAAGGCACACTCCCACTCCTGGAGACTTGCTCTCCCTCTGCGGGACTGTGATTTCCCCGGATGATCACACAGCATGCTTCCTCGCTTTATTTGAGTCTCTGATCAGTGAAGCTTTTCCTGACTAAAGTATTCAAAAAAGCTGTCTGTCCATCCTTTTTATTCTAGTTTTTCTTCTTAGCATTTTTAGTACTTCTAATACCTATTATCTGTCCATACACTTAGCCTTCCCCGATATGTATATATATATAAATGTATAGTAAAGAACTTAACTTTATCCAAAGGGAGGTCTGGCCTTTGCCCTTCTGGGGAGGTGATCTCTAAGCCCTTGGAATGTGGTGCCTGATAGGAGTGCCTTTGTTTATCTGGGGGCCTCGGACCAGCCAGAGAGTAACTGTGATTTAGGATAGGGGCTTCCATATCACCTGACCTTCTGGGGAGCTGGAAACTGAGCTCAGTCACGTGAGCCGTCAGCCATGCTCGCCCTGTTCCTAGCATGACAGAGTCCCAGTAAAGATGCTGGACACCAAGATCCAGAGCAGCTTTCCTTGCAGGCAATACTCCATGTGTGTTGTCACACGGTGCCAGGAAAGTCATGCTGTCCGTGACTCCTTGAGGAGAGGACAACAGAAGCTCCGTATTTAGACTTTTTCTAGACCCTATTGTATGTACTTCTTCTCTTGGCTGATTTTAATTTGTATCCTGTTAAAAAGAAACACCAGGCCCAAAATGGAGTTGCTTGTGCTAAGCCCCACGTCAGCAAAGCAAGACTTAATGGCAGTTTCAGCTTCTCCCAGGAGTGGAATTTCAAACCCATCATCTGGAATTTCCTGACCAACACTAGTGAGGTGATCCACCTGATAAGACCCCTGCCTTCCAGCCCCTCGGGGAAGGTGACCTTGCCTCAAACAATCCACTCTGTTTTCATAGCTTCCTTGCTCTGCTCCCTTCTGCCTATAAAGACCTTCCATTTTGTACAGCTCCTCAGAGCGCCCTCCCATGGCTAGATGGGGTGCTGCCCGACTCATGCCTCTTTTAATAAAGCCGATTAGGTCTTCAGATTTACTCAGTTCAATTTTTGTTTCTAACAATCTTTTCCCTGTATACACCAAAACTGTGACTACACAGCTTGCAGTAAGTTCACTGAGTTCTTCCAGTGAATTACAGAAATGACAGTGGTTTTGGGAACACCTTGAGCTTGCGGTTGATGTCAGAACAGAGGGAAGTCTCATGTGGACTGTGTTCTCTAAATTTGCAGTTGGCTCAAACTCACAGTATGTATGTATTTTTGGTTTTGCTCAAAACCAAATATAGGTACAATTCTAAGTACCTAGAACAATGTCTAGCATAGAGTAGGCATTCATTAAATATTGTAATGAATAAATGAATGAAAGTAGCTGAATAATATACATAAAAAACTAAGAGAAAATTTATCTATGAAATCCAATACTAAAGAACCACGTTGAGAAAAGCTTTCAGATAATGCACGGCCAAATCTTCTTTCTCGTGTTCTGAGTAGGGCTGCGGTGTTTACTGTCTTCCAAATGTTGCCTCTGTCCATCCCAACTCTTGGAAGTCTTTGGGATTATTATGTTATTAGGGCGTTTTAGGGATTACGTCTTTTCAGTTTGTAGGAGTCACCACCAGATGGCAATATTTTTATTAGATAACAAGTAGTTGTCTTCAGATACATCAATTTATAGAGAAAAGAAAACCTGTATGAAATATGGCATTTATTAATAAGAAGAACAATATAACGATGCAAGGGTAAGATATTTAACTATGCACAGGACACCTGTAAGGGTGTGTCCCATACCAGAAACCCATTTTCGCCATCATAATCCCTTTGAAGACTAAGTAGACTTTGTGCTGGTGTAGCTTAACCTGCCCTCTCAACAAGGACTGGGAGGAGTGCTTGGTGCAGAAGTACAGCCCCTGTGGGTCTCCTTACAGAGTCAGCTGCTGTTGGCCTGGAGTGGGAAGTGTTCCGGGTTGGAATGTGATGCTGATTAGCCTTTCAAACTATGACTTTGGGCTAAATGGTTCTGGCATTGTGTCAGCACTGCAGGATTTTTAAGTGTATCTGTTGTATAGCTAATTCAACAACCAAGAGCAATCAATATCCTAGTGTTTTTCAGTTCCCCCAGTGAAGAGAAGATGGAAGACGGGAGGGAAAATGTGCACTCCTGTCTTCCGGTCCAACTCAGTGCTCTTTAAACCTTAATTCCATCTTCTCCTCTTCATTTGAAGCACTGTGCTGCTATAAAAGATTTGTTTGTATTTAACTCTTTATTTTCTTCTGTTTTATTATGATTTGGTGTCTAATTTCTTTGCTGCCAGAAATTGCACTTTACAGCAGGAAAATCACTTTTCTCTTTCATAGAATTTACATAGAATTTCATAGAATTTCTCTTTCATAGAATACACTTAAATATATCAAGGCTGTCCTTTTTTTTCAGATTGGCACCTGTGCTAACATCTGTTGCCAATCTTCTTTTTTTTTCTTCTTCTCCCCAAAGCCCCATCGGTACATAGTTGTATATTCTAGTTGTGAGTTCCTCTAGTTCTGCTGTGTGAAATGCTGCCTCAGCATGGCCTGATGAGCAGGGCCATGTCAGCACCCAGGATCTGAACCAGCAACGACTTGGCCACTGGGCTGGCCCAAGGCCTGTGCCTTACAAAGCATTATTAGAATATTCAATTCAACTTTCTCTTTTATAACAGACATTTAATGCTGTTGATTTACAACATCAGATTGATCCGGCCGTTTGTCAGTGTGAAATAGCCCTCAATTTGGGGGATAAAAATCCTTTTTAAATGAAATATATTTGTAATGAGAATATATTTAAATTTGAATTTATATATTATGCACTATTTGAGGCTTGCTTTACAAGCATTGCTAATGGCTTTACATTTGCTCCCCAAGTTTAGATGAGGAGATATGGGTGAGTTAAATGAGAGTTAGGGAAAGTCTATTGAGATAATTATTTTCAAAATGACTTCTTGGTGGCAAAAAAATCTGAAGATGAAACGATCTGAAAGCCCATGTCAAGCAATTTAGAATTCTGATTCAATATAATGAAATAAAAACCAAAATAAATCATTTTAAAAAACCATTCACTTAGTCTGTAAATAGTAAATAAGATATGTGGGTGAGGTGGGTGTGCACAAAGTTTAAAATCATGTAAAATATCAACTCAGTAACTCTGGAAAATAAACATTTAAGTAGTACACTTAACATATGTTTATAGAAAGATCAGAATAAAGCAATTTGAAGGAAATCACTTCATAACTTTTGAAATATACATTACCAATATTCTGACAAGGTGATTCCTGCTTTTTTGCAATTTGACACATTTTAAAATTAGTCTTGAAATGTACACCCTACAGTCATGTAATATAATACATTGAGTTGTTTCTTTGAGATATACATCTTTGGGAAAGAAAGCACCTAGATTTGGAATAATATTTGAACTAAAATTTTCTATGCTTCAAGAATAGCTAAGAAAGTTTGCCAAATCTGCAGCTTTAGAAACAGACTCTTTTATTTTGGACTTAGAGCAGTTTCCTTTGCTCTACCCAGAAGTTGGTCACTCTAGTTGGGTGCACTTCACAGAACTTAATCTGGCAGTGTTTCCCTCCAATTTCCATTCAAATAAGCAAAACAGTTCAAGAAATGGTGTGTACATTCACAACCTTTTCCAATAGTGTGTGAGCTAGGGACTGCTTCTAATTCCACTTAGGACACGCAACATAATTGTTTTAAGGGCAGTCTTGATATACTGAAAAGATGAAAGGAAAACACTGTTTATTTAAGAGAGAGAAGAAAAAAACATTTGGTAAACAATTTGTATTTTATAGAAATGAAGGAAACTGCTATTTACAGACCAGGGCAGGCATGTCTTGAAGTTGGAAGGTGGCCGTTTGACACCACAAGAGATATCTCCCAGACATTAGCATAAAGCTAACGTGGTCACTGTCAGAGGCGTGTTTTGCTGGCACATCCAGGCAAGACTCTTCAAGACAACTTAAGGTTTTGCTCCATTTCTTCCATTCCCAAAGTGTGTTTTCCCCCTGCCAACAGTGGGTATAGACACATGCATGGGGACAGTACATTCATTGAGTTTGTGCAACTTTCTGTTTGCTCTGAGGTTGATAAACAGCCAAAAGCACTAGTAAACTCGGCCAAGATTTGACTTAGAAAAGATCTTTAGAAATCCGATAAGAAACAAAATCTTTTAATAGCACAGTGTGTGATCTATGGGCAACACATCAAAAGCACTTGTGTTCACACTACTTCCAGCTGTTTGCACTACAAGTAATTAACAGTGAATCTATAAAGCTAACGCAAACCAGCAAATACTAAAGGGCATCCCGCAGCCTCCGAGCAAAGGCGTTGGTGGAGCAGGTTGGAGTTGCAGAACCACCCTGCTCTTTTAGACCAGGGGATCACGGGCCCCTTGGCTCGCTCGCTCTCTCTCCCTGTAGGCTTTGTTCAACAGCTGGATTTCCTCTTGGTGCCCCTCCCTCTCCTGACGCTGCTTCTTGCTGTTCTGCCTGTGTGCTTCCACCGTGTCCGGGATGGAGATGTTGATGTCCCCTTCAGGACTACTTGTGGGCAAGAAGAGAGAGTAGGAGGCTGTCTCCCCTAAGTCACACGAGACGAATCTGTTTTCTTTCCGGGAGTAGCGCAGAGATGGCGATCTGACCTGTGTGGACGACTGGCTGATGTTGCTAATGATTGACACGGTGTCCAAGGCCTCCTCATTATCACAGATTTCAAGAACTTCCAAGTGTATTTTCACACTGGCGTCCGCGAACGTGGCGGGAGAATCCTCAGAGTTTGGCTCATGGCCGACACTTTTGGATCGATAGACTTCTATTTTCTTAGAGGCTGGGGATATTTTTTGTCCTTCTGCGCTTACCTCATAGGTAGACAGAGAAAGAGTTTTCCCTGTAGGCGCTTGGAGAGACACGGTGCCCTGGAATGCACACAGGGGGATGGCCAGGCCACCACCAGAGCGCTGGGGACAAAGACAAAACCGTTATTGTTCGGAACTAGTTTCTCAGATAGGGCCATTTAGAAATTCATTTTACTTATCAAAATGTAAAGTTCTTCTATTTCAGACCCATTTCCCTAGAAACTTTTTATGAATATAGGATTTAAATTCTGCCCTCAAAGTACCGTAGCTCAGTTTCTTCACGGTCGAACACAACATCTGCACAAGGGCAGTCAGGAAGCTGCCTTTCGAGATAAAGGACACACTTCCACAGTGTAAGGCAAAATTTGTGTATTGATGGGCGGCAGTAGATGTTTTCAAGGGCAGAATTGGGGCATAAAATTGGATACGTATTTACAATCTGGAATTGCTTGTCAATTTTTGTTACATGTTCAGTTACATTAAAAATTTTGCATAGGTTGAAAGAAATACAGACCGTGTTATCAAAATACACTTTCTTTTCCTGTTTAGTACGCCAGGGAGCATGCTTATGAAACTGTGATTCAGACTAAGTACAAAGAATATCTCAGTTGTTAGGTTGAGCACAGAGGAGAGGAACCGATGTCAGCAGAGCTGTGCTACGGTGTCCTTACTTTTCCACCGAGAAATCAGTCGTGATTAAGTAAACCCAGTCATAGAGAAGTGCCCCACATCTCTGCAAAAACCTGCCTGAAAGTTTAACCCTTTTGTATTCTATGTAAAACTTTGTATATTAAGACCTTTTAAAAACTGTACTCACCACTGAGAAGTGCTTAAGAAATGAAAATAGGACCAATTCCTATAAAAGCCTGTCCTTTATACTGTTGATTCATGCCTCCATACTCTCAGCTGACTCCGGTTTTGATCACATGTCAGTGTCAGAAGAAGATAGTAGTATGCCAGACTTCTAGAGCAGCGGTGCTCAAAGCCACGTCCTCAGACCAGCTTCATCAGCATCACCTGATAACTTGTAAGAAATGCAGATTTTTGAGCCCTTCCCCAGACCTACCGAATCAGCACCTCTGGGGTGGGCCCGGCAGTCTGTAATCTAGCAAGACCTCCAGGTGAGCCTGTGCGTGGGAAGGTTTGAGATCCACTGCTGTAGCCAAAGAAATGTAGCCCAGAAAAGGAAGGGATGGGAGGGTGGTTAGCAGACCGTTTTGTACACCCCCTATGACGCCTGGAGTTTCTCACTGGACTGGCTTAAGTGTGTCTTTCCACCTGGGGAGTTGGCAGGAGGGCTCATCGTATTTGGCCAGTCTAGGATGATCAACCTTCCCAGTTTGCCTACGACTGTGCCAGTTTTAGCACTAAATGCCCTCATCCCAGGAAACCTCTCAGTCTCAGGGAAATCAGGATGGCAGGTCACCCTATTTTCCTTGGGCATTTTGTATCTGGACCTAAGAGCGGCTGGAGGAAGCCCAGAATCAGAGTCACACTATTGGAGAGCAATTTGGATTCTCTTCTGCTTAGAGAAATTTTTAAGGGAGGATGCATTGTGAGCTTCATTCGGGTGCCTTCCTGTCCCACCCTTTGAATTCATGGACCAGAAAAATACAGTCTAGGCTATGTGAGACATGTCACCAGTCTTTTCCAGTTATTCTCTATGGAGAAGTCTTGAATTCTATTTATCCATAAGGGGACCTGGGAACCTAACTTTAGGGCCTTGCCCCACACGGGGCCAGAAACTGAACTCTTGCACTATGAAGTTCACTTTACCCTTCTGCTGAGGCAAAGAATGTCATCAGCTTCACAGGGACGATGCTGACTGAAGGAGGAGAGACAGAGGAACAATACTTGGGTTCATTACTTACCAGAGCATTGTTTGAATGGTGGCAACTTTCGGCAAAGTTTTATTTTTTATTCATCCTTTTTGTGTGTGTGTGTGTGTGAGGAAGATTAGCCCTGAGCTAACATCTGCTGCCAATCCTCCTCTTTTTGCTGAGGAAGACTGGCCCTGAGCTAACATCCGTGCCCATCTTCCTCTACTTTATATGTGGGACGCCTGCCACAGCATGGCTTGCCAAGCAGTGCACTGTCTGCACCCGGGATCCGAACTGGTGAACCCCGGGCCACCAAAGTGGAACATGTGCACTTAACCGCTGCGCCACCGGGCTGGCCCCTCATCCATTTTATTAAACATTTACTGAATACCTATTATGTGCAAGATTCTGAGCTTACATTGGGTGTACAGATATACTACGTCTTCATTCAAAGACTCTACAGATAATTAGGTGAGAAAGACATGTGAAGAAACAAAATGAAAATTTCAGCTCTAACCGTAATAATAGAGACAGGAACCCAGTTCTGTGGGGTCCAAGCAATGACCACTTCTGGTAAAGAGATTTCATGTAGCGGGTGGCATCTGAAACTGATCTTAAGAATAATGAAAAGATGGACAGTTTAAAAGCCTTGCTTTCTGAGTGGCAAGTCATGAGTTAAAGGGCCAACCTAAAAACTTTCCATCCTCAGAAAATATTTTTGTTGTCAAAGACAGCAACTTTTATTTTTTAAATCAAAATCGACTGAAACATTATTTAATCAGAAAATTTGTGTCATTTAATAATGTGAATTATAAGTACAGCCTTCTTTATTCTGAAAGCTAGTTAATCTGAAAGCTGAACTCCCTTACATTGCACTTTCTTGCAAGGAGAAAAAACAACTGTGTCTCAGTGCTTAAAGAATTGTTTATAAGTTTCTCTTTGAAGTGGCGCGCTGTATAAACGATGTCCCATGGAGGGGACCAGTTTAAAAAGAAAGACACCATAAGAAAACCGAGTTGTCAGACAGTGCCCAGCAGCATTGGCTTGTCTGACTCAGCACCTTTACCAGGACTCCAACAGCATTACTGGGTCTTTGTGGGTACCAGCTTGTGTCACTGACGGGCAGTTAATATAAAGGCAAATGTGGTAAAGAATTTTTTTGCATCTGATTTTATACATCCACAGAGGTAATGCAGATTTCAGTAACTTCCCCACGCTAATCTTACCCTCAAGTGAACAAACAAGCTTTACTGAGTTATCAAGCGACAGCTCATTAAAATTAGCATTTTAGAATTGCATAGTGCCAGAGTTTAGCTACATATGAAGTCTGGTTGTTCTGAAATAGCACACAGCGTCTTGAGTTATCAGAATTCTCTTGTGAAGAATTTGTATTCAAAAGAGCAGTCTCCACTTGACAGTCATAGAAATAAAGACACAGAGTCAGATTATGTAGAAAGATATGAATGTACATCTTCATATTATTAATTCAAAATTGGCAAGTTAGTTTCATCAAAATGGTACTGTCACTTTAAGCTCATTTAGTAATTTTAATTTTACTGGCTATGAAAGTATTTAATGTATAAATTTGTTTTGGTCTTAGATTTGTATAAGAACTATAAGCATAAAGAGTTTATACCAAATGTTGTTTGTACGCCTTTAAGCAAAATGATAAAAATTCGATGTGACAGTGAGGTTCATAGAATTTCGTTTTCTTTAAAAGGGACGTCTCCATTATTTAAGTTAGAGACTCATTGCTCTAGGTGAGGGAGAATGGGAGCTTGAATGAAGGGAGCAGTAATAGGGGTAGAGATTCAGGGAGAGAGCTGACAGAATGACAGAATTTGAGTAAAGAACAGAATTTCCCACTTCCTTTAGAGTATGGAAGGAGGATTATAGTGGAGAGAGATTAGAAGCTGGGAGAACAGATGGATGGGACCACTGTTACGTACTGGAACTGGGTCAGCTGCTCGGTCTACAGCGATGGATGAAGAGGCCGCAGAGCCATGGAATACACAATGACCAAGCTCATGGACAGCTGCATTTGTGTGTCATTCATGGGACCACAGACCCAGGCTGGAGTATGATGAGCGTATGAAATAACAGCCCTTAACCAGGTGGAGTGAGGGGAAAGGAGACCCGAGAAGTCTTCCCAGAGCAGAAGTACCGGATATCAATGCTACTGTCTAGTATGTTCTAGAGTCCGAGCTGGGCCAAAATCAAGAACAAGGAATAAGGAATATAAGTGTTGAGTAGGAAGAGACAAAATTATCATAATTGTCCGATGAAAATACTGTCTACCTAGAAATTCTAGAGCAGCAAATCTAAAAAAGAATTCAGGAGTTTAATAAGGTGGCTGAATTCTAGGAAAACATTGACATCAATAGCAACTACCAATCAAAAAATATGTTTTTAAAAAGTCCCATTCAAAATAGCAACAAAACTATAAAAATGGGTGAGAGCTATATGAGGAAAACTACTATAATAATGAGAAGTCCTGAATAAATAGGAGATAAAAGAAATAATGTTTCCACATGGGAAAACTCTATGTTGTAAATATGGCAATCTTCTTTTACTTTATTGATTTAACACAAGTTCAATAAAAATCCCAATGGAATTTTATTTTGGAACTTGGAAAGTTCCTTCTAAGACTTATTTGCAAGAATGAATGCTTGCGGATAACCAAGAAATATTGCAAACAAACCAATGAGGTGGATTTGCAAACTTTATATGGAGCAACCGTAGTGAATATAGGGGGTTAATGGTGAGCTGTGACAAATCAAGGAGAGTCAGGAAACCAGATGGAGTATATCACAAAGATGGCATTCCATAGTAAGTAAGGACTCATGGGAGCTCTTACATATTATTGGCTATCCATGGCAAAATTAAATTAGATTCCTTTTCATGTTATATGCAAAAATCATTTCTTAAGTCTTAATCATTCTTTTAAAATCCTGGATGAAGAAGAACTTTCCAAATCTGGAATAAAACCAGAAATGACACAGTAAAGGATGAACAGATTTGGACTGCAGAGAAACGGTAAGTGTCTCTGTAGAAACATACGCTAACGCAGCAATAAAGGGCAGGTGGCGGCCAGGGGAAACGTGGGCAGCTCAGATGCAAGGCAGAGGGGAGCAGTCGTACACAGAGAGTAAGATGGAATACCCAGCCGCAAAGCGGAAGTGAAGTGGGCAGAGCTCTGATGGGAAGAAACACAAGCGGGGATAGAGCTGTGCAAAGACATCCAATTCCACCAGTAGTCAAACAAGGTAAGTAAAAACAATGCATCGTTTTTAGCATCTCAGATTGCCCTCCACCAAAAAAAAAAAAAAAAGATGAATAAATAAAAGATAGATGCCATGTTTACAGAACGTTTTGATTGTATTTAAGTACAAAATAAAAACTACATATACTTACCAGCGATCCTATTTCTAAGTCAGTTTGATGTTTACGTCACTGTGGCAAGTCCTCGAGTACAAGTGACCTAAATGTCTATCATTTGGTAAAAATTGATTAAATTACGGTACAGTTCTGTACTGGAAAACTATCTTGAAAGAGTGAGCTAAAACCGTAAGCTCTGCCTGGGTAAAATAATTTCAATACATTTTAAGTTATAATAGCAAATGCAAAACAATGTGTATAGCACGATCCAGCTTTCCTGTAGAAAAGTGCCTATCAGAAGACAACGCAGCAAATATGTGTGTCTGGAATAAAAAACAGATCCATAGGCACGCGAGCACACACACATATTATACGCACAGAGAAGACTGAACGGCTACACACCAAACGACCGTTTCCTCTGGGACTGGATGGGGGAGGATTTCGACTTTCATGTTTTATATTTCTAAATTGCTTGATGGTGATTTTGCTCATGGAAGTTTATCAGGTAGTAGAGGAGGCAGAGAGCGAAAAATATTCCAGAAGGGCGCCCAGGATGTAGGGGAGGGTGCAGAGTGTGGGTGCTGCGATGGTAGTCAGCCTCAGAGTTCAGTGTGGGCTTTGTGCTGCACTGGGGGTTTGTGCTATTTTTAGGTTAGGAGAGGAGACAAGCGGGATGGAGGGCACTATCTCAAAGTCTTCCCCTAATGGTTTGGTTGATTAGAATGAAAGTGCCAGTTGAGGTGTAGCTTATTTTTCATTCACACTTTAAAAGGGTAGAGAAAGGCACTTAGGACAAAAAGAAAAAAAAAAAAGAAATGTTAAATGAAAGGAAAGGGCCAGGGTCTGTAATAAGTCAGATTCTCCTGACTAATTTTCCTGGAAACAATAAACATTTGAGTCCAACAAGCTGTCGATTTAACATTGAGTTCAAATAAACAAAGAATCTCACTTCAGAAAAAAAAGAAATACTATAGAACTGGAGTCACAAACCACAATGCAGCCTGCAGATCTGCAAAGCATTCAAAAAGTTCAAGAACAATTTCAAAAAGAGACTAAAAGTAAAAAGCAATACAATCTTAAGAGAAAATTAACATTATGAGGAGATAATACAAAAAGTGGTTAATATTGGTTTAATTTATCCTCATCTTTGTATAGTTGAATAGGGTCCCCTCCAAAATCCATAGCCACTTGTACCCTGTGAATATGACCTTATTTGGAAATAGGGTCTTTGCAATACAATCAAATTAAGATGAGGTCATACTGGATTAGGGTGGGCCCTAATCCCATGACTGGTGTCCTTTTAAGAAAAGGGGAATTTGGGCACAGACCACGTAGAGGGAGGATGGCCAGGTGAAGAAGACGGCAAGTGGAGTTATGCTGTCCTAAACCAGGACGAAGGACCCTCCCCTAGACTCGGAGGAACCTGGCCCTGCTGACATCTCGATTTTGGAATTCTAGCCTCCAGAAATATGAGACAGTAGATTTCTGATGTTTTAAGCCATCCAAGTTTATGGTAATTTGTTACAGTAGCTCTAGGAAACTATAAATGTTTTATGCAAACAGGTAAAAATACATATGTAAGCAAACATTTTGTAAAGTCCTACAGCTGTCTATTTTCTTTTGGATACTGGAACAAAGTGGCATTTGTGTCAAATCCGCATAGAACGTAATCTCCTCAAGGGAAGGGAACATTTCCTTGTTGATCTTTATTTTCCCTGCCATCTATAGCAGCGCCTGGCACATAGCAGGCCCTCAAAAGAAAAATTTGTTGAATGAATAAACGTGTGCATGAGTGAATGAATCTGCAACACTGACCTTGTAGACTTTTTAGGTTCCATATTTTAACTTTCTAAAGGACAAAAAATAAGATCATCTTTTAAAAATATTGCTGTCTAGAATTTGTTTTGTATTTTAACAGCCCTATATAATAAATGATGATAGTTTCAAGTGCATCAGAAGGTCATATTAGAACATATTCTTTTTATAAAAATAGAATGTTATTTTGAATTGTACATGAAAGTTTATTGCATGATAAAAATGATAGATTCTCAGAGAACATAAAACTACTCATTTCATAGTCTCTGCTTTCTTTCCATTTAAAAGTCTGTGAATTAGCATATGCTGTCAGGAATAATGATAATCCATTAATGCTGCATCCCTGAGCGTAGGTGGCTAGAGCTTTTTATTTGGCACTGAAAAGCATCTCTAACCCTCAGAGATGCTTCAGGAGAGAGCATGCCGTGTAAACACACTAGCACAAATCCTCGGCTGTGATAATTGATTCAGACTTAGTGACCTTGGGCATATTGAACTTTTATTTCTTCACTATAAGCCTCCAGGTGAATTCAGGGTGAAATTGCGATATAAAAGACTTGTTCTAAATTTCTCTCCTAACGAGGTGGAGTATTCTGTTGATTATCTGAGTCACTCACCTTAAGGAAGGTGTATTACAACATGTTGGATCACAGCACTTCTCAGAGACCATGATTTCTCATCTTATAGAGGGGGAACCGACAGCCAGAAGGCTGAAGCCACTTTCCCAGGGTCACCCAGGTAGTAGAGGCAGGACGGCACCAGTACTCCGGGTCTTAACTCCAGTTCCATGCTCATCCACCACACCCTGTTGTCCCTTTGAAAGAAATGTGCTCTAACCTGGAGCAAATCCTGGGTTTTCTGCCCTGGAAGCTAGAATTCTGTCACTAACTCATGAGTAAGCCAAGTGACTGACAGTTTTAAATTAAAATTCTATAGATGATCTTGAGGTGATTTAAGTGACTTCTAGGCATCTAAAAGTTCAGACACTGAGGAGTTAAGTCACGCAGACCATCTAAGGTGGTTTGGGGGAAAAGCATTAGGGACACACATACACACACAACTAGAGTGAGAACTTTGTGAGAAAAACAATAAACTAGATTTTTAGTGACTTACTTTTGGAATTTTTCTTTAAAACTATGTGATTACTATATTTTCACATATTCAACTCCCAAAATATTCCTTGTGTCATACTGTCACCCTCACTTAAATGTTTAGTAAACCAAATTAAAGAGGGAGACCCAGGAATTTGCTCAAGGACAGGAGCGTAAGGGCAGGGAAAGAAGGACCTTTATCCAGGGCCTGCTGTGTGCCTGGGAAGCGCCAGGTGTCCTGACACACTTTACTCTGAAGCCTCAGACCTGCGAGCTGTCAATTAGGCTTTCTCTTCTTAAGGATGCAGTCTCACAACTGAGTAACAGATTTAGGGCTGATATTCACCATAACAAATACTTACTGATTCTGCTCAACACAAGCCATGTGTCAGACTTCTTACTGAGCACTTTATATGCATTTTCTTATTTAATTTTCACATCAACCTTATAAGATGGAGACACTCATCCCAGTTTTATGGATGATATACAGTCACGTGTCACCTAACATCGGGGGTGCGTTCTGAGAAATGTGTCGTTGTGGTCTCGTCGTTGTGTGAACATCACAGAGTGTGCTTACCAAACCTAGACGGTCTAGCCCACCGCACACCTAGGCTTCATGGTACTAATGTTATGGGGCCACCGTCGTCTCTGCGGTCCATTGTGGACTGAAACGTCGTGATGTGGCGCCTGACTGTGATTGAGTCCTGGGGAGATAACTCGAGTCAGTAAATGGCATGGTCAAATCCACATCCAGGATTATCCGTCTCAAACCCTCTGCTCTTAGCTGTTCTGCTACTTCCAGGCTTAGCGTTACGGGATAAAATATGAAAAGCATCTCCCTCTCCTAATCCAGCTGGAACCCACAGTGTCCTGTGGGAACAAGGGACAGGAGGGGTTTATTCACATTAGGAAGGAAAAGGGATATTTAGAGAAGATATTTAAAAGTGGTTTCTAAATAGGGCCCTAAAAGGTAATTTTGGTAGCCAGAAAAGCAGGAAAAACGTATTCCAGGACGAGGGACCAGCAAGAGCAAGGGCAGATGGAATTCTAGGGGATGACACAGTAGAGGGAAATGAGGGTGGACACAGAGGCGGGGCCCAGGGCTGAGCCCCGTCCTGTGGGATAACAAGTTTTGATTGTAACCCACAGGCAAGCAGGGACCACACATCTTTGTTTTTGCATTTATGGAAAGGAGGGAAATTAAGATGTATGGAGTGTCTATTAGTGCAGGCACTGCACGTGGCACTTCACGTATGAAGTCTAATCTATGATAGTCCATGAGGGGGGTAAAATTATTTCTGTTTTACAGAGAGGTAAATTGAGGTGTGAAAGGTTAACTACCTTGTTTAGGTTACATAGGAAGCTCAGTTTTGAACGGTGACCTAAACTCAGCTCAGATTCCAAGCACTTTCCCCCACGCCACCTAAGGTCTACGAAGATAATCGGGACCCTGTGAAAGATTGGAGGAAGGAGAGCCTGGTGGCAGGGAGACCAGCTAGGAGGATTTTAAAATCCTTGTGTGCAAAAGAAAAGGGGATCTGACCTTCAGTACTGCTAGTAGAGATGGCAAACGTCGGGCGGACGATGGGGGAATTGCCGGCTGCGGAGGGCGGCGGTGAAGGACTGCGGTGGAGTCACGTGCACCTGCCCTGGAACTCAGCTGAGTCACTGTCTCTGCAATCCTTGCCCGCTCAGCTTCAGGCGTCTCATTTGCAAAACATGAAGAATAAATGCGTTAATGCATGTAAAATGACTAGCTAAGTGCCTCACACAAAGGAAGTGCTCCGTGAGACTTAGCTGTTCCTAAGAGGTGAGTAGGAGAGAGGAATCCATGGCGCTTCTGAGATTTCAGGTGCGTGTGTCTGTACCAGTAGTTGAGATAAGGAGCTTAAGAGGATGTAGATAACTTAAGGCTCCTTTTACAATCTTCACCTCCGAGTCAGCAGCATATCCCTCTGCAGTGTTTTATCCTAATGGTCTAAATATACCAAATAAAAGACAGTGATGGCCAGAGTGGATTAAAAACACAACTCAACTATATACTGTCTCCAAAAAACTCACTTCAAATATAATGACACAGGCAGGCTGAAAGTAAAAGGATGGTAAAGACACAGCATGCAAACATCAATCAAAGGAAAGCAAAAATGGCTCTATTACCGTCAGATGAAACAGACTTCCGAGCAAAGAAAATTACTAGAGACAGGGAGGATTATTGGATAGGGTTAAAAGGATTAATCCACTAAGAAGACATAGCAATCGTAACTGTGTCTACAACAAGCAGCAGAGCTGCAAAAAGGTGTAGAGCACACTGATAGAGCTGGAAGGAGAAACAGTCAAACCCACAATCACAGCTGAGCCCGTACCACCCTTCTCTCAAGAACTGATAGAACAGCCAGATGGAAAATCAGCAAGGACATAGAACGCCATCAACCTGCAGGATCTAATCAACATATACAGAATATTTTATAGAAAGAAAAACTTTTATTTGTAGAAAACTGTCCAACAAGAGCAAACTACACCTTATTTTCAAGCTCCCATGAAACATATACCAAGATAGATCGTATCTGGGCCGTAAAATAAACCTCAGTAAAGGATTAAAATTATACAGAGTGTGTTCTCCAGCCACAATGGATTGAAGGTAGAAATAAATAACAGAAAGATAACAGAAAAATCTCCAAACTCTTGGAAACTAAACAAAACACTTCTAGATAACCCATGTGTCAAAGAGAAAGTCTCATGGGAAATAAACAAATATCTTGAAGTGAATGGAAATGAAAATACAACATATTAGAATTTGTGGGCTGCATCTAAAGCAGTGCTGAGGGGATATTTAAGGCTCTGAGTGCTTACGTTAGAAAAGAGGAATAGTCTCAAGTCAATAATGTAAACTCCCACCTTGATAATCTAGAAAAAGAAGAGCAAAATAAATGCCAAGCAAGTATAAGGGAGGAAATAATAAAGATAAGAGCAGAAATCAATGAAATTGAAAACAGAAAGCGATAGAGAAAATCAATGAGACAAAGAGCTGTTTTTTTGAACAGATCAATAAAATTGACAAACCTCTAGCAACACTGAAAATTATCAATACTGGAATGAGATGAGATCTCACTGCAGGGATAGCAAGGGAAGACTACAAACGACTTTACACACTTAAATTTGACAACTTAGATTATAAACGGACAAATTCTTTGAAAAACGCAAACTACAACAATGTACTCAATATGAAATAGATGATTTCAATAGTTCTATAAATATTCAGGTAATTGAACTCATAATTTTAAAACTCCTAAAAAGAAATCTCCAAGCCCAGATGGTTTCACTGGCGAAATCCACCAAACATTTAAAGGAGAATTAATATAAATTCTACACAATCCCTTCCTGAAGATAGAAGAGGGAACACGTCTCAATTCATTCTCTGAAGGTAGTTTTGCCCTGATACTAAAACTAGACAGAGACAGTTCAAAAAAAGAAAACTACAGCTCACTATCACTCATTAATACAGATGCATTCTTAACAAACATCAGCAAATGGATTTCAGCAGTCAATAAAAAGAATTATACTCCATGACTAAGTGGGATTTATTCCAGAAATGCAAGGCTGGTTTCCATATTCAGAAATAAGTTGTTGTGATCCACCATACTAATAGGCTAAAGAAGAGAAATCACATAATTCTATCAATTGATAGAGAGAAAAACTGTTTGACAAAATTCAACATCCATTCATGTCAAAAGAAAGGTAGGAACAGAGAGTAAGCTCCTCACCTTGATGAAGAGCATCTATAAAAACCCTACAGCTAACATTAACTTAATGGTGAGAGACTGCTCTCTCTCAAAATTGAGCACAAGGCAAGGATGCCAGTTCTTACCACTCCTCAATATGGTGCTGGAAGTGCTAGGCAGTGCAATGCATCAGAAAGGGAAACTAAAGGTGCACAAATCAGAAAGGAAGAACTAAAACTGTCAGTGCCTGCAGACGGCACGGTTGGTCTAGGTAGAAAATCCCAAGGGATCTACAAAAACTCCTAGAACTCATAAGTGGGCTACTCAAGGTTGCCTGCAGGTTAAACATGCAACATCTTCTGTATTCCTATATACTGGCAATGAACATAAGAACACTAACATTGAAAATACAGTACCATTTATACTTGCTCAAAAAAGTGAAATCCATAGGTGTTAGTCTAAGAAAACCTGTATAGGGCTTACATGCTGGAAACAACATGACTTATCAAGGAAAGAAGATCTCAATAAACGGAGAAACATATCACGTACGTGGTCTGGAAGACTCAATATGGTAAAGACATCAGTTCTCCCCAAATTGAATACAGGTTTAATGCAATTACTGTTCAAATCTCATCAAGATTTTTTTTGCTGATATAGACATGATTATTCTAAAAATTTATATGGAAAGGTAATGAACTAGAATAGTAAACTTATTTTGAAAAAATTAATATAGTGAGAGTAATCAGTCTATGTAACTTCAACATAGCTACAATAATCAAGATTGTGTTACGGTGGAGGGACAAACACACAGATGAATGGAACACAATAGAGAACCCAGAAGTAGACCCACACAAATATGCCCCACTGCTTTGGACAAAGATACAAAAACAATTCAGTACAGGAAAGAGAGCCCTTTCAACAAATGGTGCTGGTGCAGTTGGATATCCATAGGCAAAAAAATTAACCTAGAACTAAGTTTCATGCTTTATTCAAAAACTAACTCAAAATGGATCACAGACTTAAATGTAAAACTATAACGCTTTTGTTAAAAACATGGGGGAAAATCTTTGCGATCTAGGGCTAAGCAGAGAGTTCTTAGACTTGGTAGCAAAAGCATAATCCATAAAAGGAAAATGGATAAATTGAACTTCATCAAAACTAAAAACTTTCATTCTGTGCAAATGCAGGTTCTGATTCAGTAGGTCTGTGGTGACCTGAGATTCTGCTCTCAGTGAAAGCTCTCAGGTGATGCGAGACTACTGGACCGTGGACCACACTTTGAATAGCAAAGGACATACAGTCTGCAAGGCTCCTTACAATTCTAAAATTACATGATTTCTTGGGTTAATAGATTTTTGTTAGTTTATAGTGTTAGCAATTTAGAGAAGTAGAAGATAGAATTCAATTTCAGTTGAAGGAATAATAGAAACCCCTCAAAAGCCAAGTTTATAGCTAGTACAATAAAAAGCGAAATCTTATCTTTCAAATTCCTTTAATATATTCTAATGTTTTATTCAAAGGACATATATTGCAAATGATGAACCATTCTGATGAAAAAAGATCAAGTTTCTGCATGAATCTTCATTTTACATCAATCTGATGGCCAAAATGTAAGCTTCTGAAATGAATATATCATTGCATTTAAATTATTTTTTATTTATGGAAATTGCTATTCTCATAGCTTTTACCTTTATCTGAGCCCATGAGCACAAGCATCACAGGCTATAGGAAATCCTGCAGGAATTTTGAATTTAAGTTTGTTTTTGTTCTTGGCAGAATTGGATAGGTTTTTCCATTCTCTGGTTAAATAAAAACCAAATCTCTTGTCTTATCTCTAATAATGACATTTCAACTCAGATATGATGTATATCCAAATTCATCTCCACGTGTTTTCACTTCTTTCTGCTTTTCTAACAACATAAGGAAGAAACTGTAACTTGAAAGGGAGCGTGCATTGTCTCTATTTAGGAAAGAAAGAAGATTTTACCAGGAATAAATGAATCCTAAGAAATGAAACAGCTTTTGTTGTCTTAATGATAAACGCTCATCCAGTTGCATGTTGTCTAAGTGAGGAATATCCTACTAAAAATGGTTGAAGGAAAAAATTATCTCTTACCTCACTGAGCAGAATTAGATCAGGAATGAAGGTATATTTTCATTTGTAAGACAGTTTCAAAGGATAAATACAACGTTTTTGGTAAGATTACTATACTCCAGAAAAGGTGTTAAAATTCATGTTGGTGGTCTTTGTAAAAATATAGAAGACAAAAATGTTTTTTATCAGCTGGCATAATATAGTAAAAAGATCAAACCAAAAAACAAATCTATGGAGATAGATGGTAGATGAGGAGTAACCTGACACAACATGGTAATGGGTCAAGAGTAACAGGCACGTGGGATCTAACTGGTGTGATGAAAATGCTCTAAAACTGACTTATGGTGATGAATGCACAAACTTGGTAAATTTACTAGAAATCATTGAATTGTACACTTGAAGCAGGAGAATTATATGATATGTAAAATATTCCTCAGTAATTTTTTTAAAAAAAGGAGCATTTGCCTGATATTCAGGAGATGCTGAACTACAACTCCTGTTCTGGCACTAAATAAATAGCTGTGTGACCCTAGACAAGTAGAGTGCTTACTGTAGACCGTTATTTCATTATCTGGATAAAGAGGGGGTTGGGCAGATGAACCCCAAAGTGTCTCGTGTCTCTACCCATTGCAATATTTGATGACTCTATTTTGGCACAGATAGCCTCAAAGAAAGCACCTTTTTCCCTGAAAAATATCTAAGTAGGGATGCTCTTCTGAAAGAAATTAAAATCACAGAATTCTCTTTGAAAACTTGCTGAAAATCATGGATCCAAGCCCCTTCAAATACCTCCCTTTCTATCAACAAAGCATTATTGCTGATGGAACATTTCTTATGTTTTCAAAATATGTGAAATCTAAGCCACCATGCACACTGTCCAGTGAAAATGTCCAGCGTAGGAAGACAAAATAGCAAGCAAGAAAGAAAGCAGATTGTAAACTAGTGCTTAGAAAGAAACCTGTAAGGAGGGTTTGATGATGCTCATTAGTTCTAGTTTAAATCTTCAGTCATAGGAAGCATTTACTGAACACTAGATACAGGTAAGAGATATGGAGAATCCTGCGTATAAGAGTATATATGGGTTCGCGTATGGTATGTGTGTATGCATAATAATTTACAGTTAACTTTTTCCTGATGATAAAAATAATACATTATTGCTTAAGTTTTGCCATTAAAATAATATCTGAAGACTATGCATCAAGCAGTCCTTAGGTTCTAGCTTATTAAGAAAGACTTAATGTGACTATAATTTCAATATTTTAATCCTTTTGAAAAAAGAATCATTCAACTCTATATGGCCTATGTGGATGTTATGAGGTATCTAAAAGGTATTTTTTCTAATTTTTTGAAAAATTATTTTTTTCCAAAATTCTCTAGAAAGTTTTTTTATGCTTATTATCTAGAAAATTATTTGATAAGCCTAATATTTATACATTTAAAAAAGACAATACAGGGGCCGGGCCGTCCCAGTGGCACAGCAGTTAAGTTCACACATTCTGCTTTGGCGGCCTGGGGTTCGTGAGTTCAGATCCAAGTTGTGGACATGACACCACTTGTCAAGACATGCTGTGGTAGGCGTCCCACATATAAAGTAGAGGAAGATGAGCATGGATGTTAGCTCAGGGCCAGTCTTCCTCAGCAAAAAGAGGAGGATTGGCGGCAGATGTTAGCTCAGGGCTAATCTTCCTCAAGAAAAAAAAAAAAAAAAGAAAAGAAGATTAGTGCCATTAAACTCTGGTGCTTTGTGTTCCACAAGTGTGGCTAAGCTGAGAATTAATGTTCTCCAGAATCCCCTTTCTTGTATACTTCCAGGTTAGAATTGGCCAAGACAGGGGCTTGCTCAATATTTGGAAGGTAGGAACAAGGCAGTGGCTGTCACCAGCTGAAGCTCTTGTCTTAGGCAGATACAGAGACAGAAGAAGAGGTGCCTGGCGGGTGGCAGCATGTCCTCTCCCTCTCCTGCTGCACATCCAGCTTTTCTTCTTGACTGCCAGCACTGGTGACCAACGTGGTCCCAGACGCTTGGCTAGGGACTCAGAGAGGTTGCGGTTGATTCAAGGCAACAGTTTTCCACAGAACTCTCCACAAATTCCCTTCATGTTCCTGCTTTGGTGGCCACACATACCTGGCTTCTCAAGTTGACTGATGGTAACTCCCTCTCTGAACCCTCAACTTCTCTTCCAGATCTTTCCTTGCTTAGCTTTCCCACAGCCCTGAATAAGGCTCTCACCCCACAATACTCACAGTGCTTCAGCTCCCCTAACTAAATCTTGACTGACACAAAGCCTACTCAGTGGAAGAGAATCCCCAAGCTTAACAGTAAAAAACTGCAATGACTTAACTAACGCAAAAACCCACATACACTTATGGGTGAAGGTGGTAGAATGCAATCCAATCTCAGAATCTCTCTCATCCAGTAATAAGATGAAGAAGAAAGAGCAGCCATGGATTCAAGCAGCAGCCGCATAGAGAAAGGGTCCAGTGTCCTGCGTACACTCCTAGAGGTGGTGACACACAAGAAACAGGTGGCTCACCCACTCGCATAAGCAGCTGTGCAGGAAATATCTTGAGAATTCTGGCTGTGGACTCTATTTTGGCAAGAGGTAGTTGGAAGCAGTGGTTCTCAAAATGAGGGGGGCTGCCTAGTCAATACTATTTCCATAATAATACGGACACTTTATTTGTCATTTTCACTGTGTTGATATGTTCACTTTTTTTTTTTTAAAGATTTTGTTTTTTCCTTTTTTCTCCCCAAAGCCCCCCGGTACACAGTTGTATATTCTTCGTTGTGGGTCCTTTTAGTTGTGGCATGTGGGACGCCGCTTCAGCGTGGTTTGATGAGCAGTGCCATGTCCGCGCCCAGGATTCGAACTAACGAAACACTGGGCCGCCTGCAGCGGAGCACGCGAACCCAACCGCTCGGCCACAGGGCCAGCCCTGACATGTTCACTTTTGATGGTGCAAAAGCAATGAC
The DNA here is from genome assembly GCF_041296235.1 of Equus asinus. Lineage (NCBI taxonomy): Eukaryota > Metazoa > Chordata > Mammalia > Perissodactyla > Equidae > Equus > Equus asinus. The sequence continues at coordinate 97,823,851 of NC_091810.1, forward strand.
AAGTAGCACTGCTGGCACTTTAACATGAATCAAGGCAGCGGACCTGAGTTCTACTAGTAGGCACTGTATTTTCACCACTGCACAGGTGTGCAAGCACACGCACACACACACAATCCAATTTCACTTAAGAAAGACCTTGATGAAGCTGAGCATTATGATCCCCATTTTATAGATGAGTTAACTGAGATGCAGAGATGATAAGCACCTTTTTCAAGATCAAGCAGATACTAGTGGTAGAAATGAGATTCTAATCTGGTAATATGGCTCCAGAAAAAAATCATACAACCCAACTTATTCATTCACTATATTGTTATTGCATACCTAATATGAGCCAGACACTATTTCAGGGACTGGGGATATAAAATGATTTTCCATCTGTTATCCATCCATCTATCCATCCACCAACCCACTCATCTATCCATCCATCCACCCATTCATCCATCCATCATCCACCCATCTACTTTTCTCCCTGTCTATGTGCATAGAGAGCTGTGGTTCTTTCTGGGTAGTATGATTTTCAGTTAGTAGCCTTTCTCTTCTTGGTACTTTTCTGTATTGCTTGAATTTTAAAAATAGTGAGCATATGTTATTTTTATAAAAACAATAAAGTCATTATTCTTAAGACAAAACCTAATGCAACTCATTTCTCTTTTGAAGAAAATACAAAGTAAAATTTCAAATCTTAAACTCAAAGGAGTATGAAAAGACTGCTCTGTTCTTTCTTCTCACGCTTAAATTTTCTTTCTTCTCACTACTTACAAAGCAATAGAGCATGACGTGTGGAAATTGTTTTCTAAGACTGATTTAGAAGGCAAGGTCTCCAAAATCTTCCCATCCCACACATCAAGTACTAAAGCAAATTTTTAAAAAACATTGTTACAAAGCTTCTTTAGAAAAAAATTAACTAAAAATCTTAGTGATATCATTGGATATCAAAAAAGGAGAATGCTAATGATGCAGTTATACATAGAACATCACCCATATGCACACTCTTTGGAAATTAACCATTTGCCTTCAGAGGAAATGAGTCCTGTGAGGGTAAAAATGGCATCTCTGACTGGTCTGCTTATTCCTTGGAAGAGAAAAATATACACATATATAACAATGTCAGGGATAGATAAAAGTTCGCATCCTAATAAAATTTCTATGTTTGTAACATGCCTGATAGTGATTTTTTTAACTGATGGAATTACTAAGGCATTTACATTTAAATTTTTTCTGGATTTTGGTTTTAATTCACACTAGTTATTTGTGTAGCATATAGGACAACCAAATGCACAAATGTGTGTTTTAACTTCACAGGGTGAAAATCGGTAATGCTCCAAAGTCTCTTTTTAAAAATATTTGGGCCAGTGCATAGTGTTTTTTTTCTCTTCCCCATCAATAATTATTAAGATTTCAGAATGAGTTGGCTGTCCTAATGTGGCAGTCCCAGGAATTGGCAGTAAGGCATCTGGGTCCTCAGAACCAACGATCCATGGTATCGTAAAAGTGTTTCAACACAATTCAGTCCGCTAGTTGAGACTCTATTCTTCAGCGAGTCAGGCCTACAACTGGCTTCTTCAGTTCCCTAAACCAGGTGTTTCCAAATGCCAGTCTGAGCTGACCACGTAAGGATCACCAGCAGAGCTGGTTAAAGTACATATTTTTGGCCTCGCTTTGGGAGATTCTGACACAGTAGGCTTAGAATTGGAACCAATAATTTATATTTGTAAAGAGCTTTCTAGAAAATTTTTACATGTGGCCAGATTTTGGAACCACTGACTTAGATGATACTAGAAAATGAAGAGAGAGCTGCGATGTCACACAGAGGAAATAATTTCCTGGTTAATTGACTGAACACCTCAGAAAAGCACATTCAGAAATATCTTGCCACCTGCTCGTGTTCTCTGATTCCCAAGCTTTAGTGAGAATTACAGGTGAAAAGCAAATGGGCATTTGCATTAGCTGGGACACTTCAAACTATTTAAAAATGTCAAAACCTCAGGGAGGAGACATTTATCATGATGCCACAAGTTCTGTGGGCTCCTCTTAGTGCTGGTTATTGTTGGAAGCTGTAGCTTCCTGAGGGCACAGGAGGAGGTTGCAACAAGAAAGCATTTCCAGGTAAGTGTGTCTGGGAAATGATCTAAAGAGATCTCAGAAGAAAGATGCCTGAATCTCCAAAGCACCAATAGCTTTGTTGTGGTTTCGTTTCTTGTTCCAAACAAATATTCATTTTCATATCTAATTCTGTATTCATAATTTATATACATGTTTTAAAAGATGTCTCCCCCAAAGCCATAACATTCATGTCCTCCATAACCTGTGCGCACGCCCTCTCAAGGTCAGGATTAAGGAATCACAGCAGGAATATCAGGCTTCCTTAGAGACACGCCACTGAAGGAGCGTTAGACACAGATCACTTGATAAGGCAGTACCAGATGACATTTGAAGAATCCTCTAAGAGGGACTGGAACAGAAGGTGCAAAGTTCCAGTGGAAGGAAAAAGCATGGCATCTTCAAGAACGTGAAATTGTTAATAGTTAGAAGGACTGGAACAGAGTTCTAGAGGAGGTTGAGGAGAGATGGAACCACAGGAACCAATCACTTAAGCCACATTAAGGATTTTAAACTCTGTCCTAAATGAGGAAGGAACCACCAAAATGTTCTAAACAGGGGGCTGACGTGATGAAAATGACATTTTTGCAAATTTATTCTGGGCTGTGGTCAGTAAAATAGATTGGAGGTGTTCAAATCCAGAGACAGGAGGACCAGTAAAGAGGCCCTTGAGAGAGAAGGGGGGTCTAAATTAGGGGAGAAACAATGGTTGTGGTGAGACATGGGAACAGAAAGACGTGTTTAGGATGTAAGATTTGGTGACTGAGTTGAGGTGAGTTGAGAGTCGAGGATGTTGACCAAGTATCTGGCTTGGGCAACTGGATGGGTGGTGGTGGTGTTTGCCGAGAGAAGGAAAACAGGAGAAGCAAGCTTGGAGGGGTGGGATAGTGGGTTCAGGAGAAGACAGGAGTCAGTGTTGGAACGCTGAAACTGAGGCTCCTGGGGGATGTCCAACTGGAGAAATGTAGCAGGAGGCTGGATATTGGGGCCTGGGGCTCAGGAGAGATTTGACCTGAATATATATTTGGATATATAGTTGAGAGGAAATGGAATCAGGAAAGTGTGTGAAATGAGAAGGGGATCCCAAGGAGTGAGCAGAGATAAGGAGATCATGAAGCAGTCCCAGAAGGAGTGAGCCAAAGAGTTCGGAGGATAATCAGAAATGTAAAATGTGATGGAAATCAAGGAGGGAGTAGAAGAGAGACACAACAGCATCACATGCTACCGAGGTGTTAGGCAGGATGAGGACTGAAAAGTTCATTGATCCTGGAGAGATGGGGATCCGAGATGGGGGCTCAGGCTACCATAGATGGAGTCAATGCAAAGAGGCACACGTACACTCTGTCCTCTCAGGGCCCAATGGGGACAGTGGCTGATAAAGCCCACATCGAGAAGCCCCTGAGAAATGTTAAAGGAAGTCCACGAGCCTTCATCACTGATTGCCAAGTACTTTGCTCAAATAGCCTAGCTTTTATCTGAAGTTCCAGTTTATAAAATCCTTTCTTGTCATATGTGTTTACATTAGTCAGAACTGGTAATCAGACTTTTTGTTGCTGCTCAAGGAAATGTGTTCACTGTATGTTTTAGGAATAAATGTGATGAGAACAAGAGACACAGTTCCTCCTGCCTTCCTCTGTCTTGAATATTGAGGGCCCACAGGAATGCACAGGGCTTGGGGCCAGAATTCCTTTCTCGGGCATACACACTTCCACTCTCCTGCACCAGAGTGATTCAGGTAGTGACAACACGGCCCAAAGAGAAGTCGATGACCATTCACTGCTACGTTCTCAGTGCCTAAGACCATGCCTGGCACATCATAGGTCCTTAATAGATACTTACCAAATGAATGAATGAAAAGAAAATGAAGGAAGCAATTTTAACCTTATGTCCAAGAGAAGAGCGAGGAAAAAAATATTGCTACAGAAAATACCTTTTGGGTGCTTAGAATTGTTTGCCTGACCAGTTTAAAAGAATTACGAGCTCTTGACCACACATCAATTTTCTGTTCTCCAAGAGTCCCCAATGGAAAGGGATTGGGGCGAGGGTTCAAGTCCCTCCCAATACCCAGAAATAGGGCCTGGTTAAAATTCACAAAAACGAATATCTGACTGTATTTAACAGCTAAGGAAAGGAACACTGGTGTGTCACATTTGTGTATATAGCCCAGGGGCATGTTTCGGTAGAAGAAATCATTCTTGGCAAACTCAGGAAGCAAGGAGAGGTTGAAAAGCAGTGAACTGTGGGCCTGTCTCTTGCTCCTGTGGTACCGTCATTGGAGACACAGACTTGGGTCCTCAGAGAAACCCTTGGGGTGGACCGGGCAAAGCGGCATTTCCAACACCCACGCATCCTTTCTAACAGAACGCTGTCACAGAGGTGCTCAATAGTGGGCTCTTTCCCGCTGGCTTCCACGTCTTATGTGATGTGGTCCAGTTTGAGCAAAGAGAAATATTTAGAAGCAGCTGTAGAGCAGCTTTTTTTTTTTTTTTAAAGATTTTATTATTTCCTTTTTCTCCCCAAAGGCCCCCGGACATAGTTGTATATTCTTCGTTGTGGGTTCTTCTAGTTGTGGCATGTGGGACGCTGCCTCAGCGTGGTCTGATGAGCAGTGCCATGTCCGCGCCCAGGATTCGAACCAAGGAAACACTGGGCCGCCTGCAGCAGAGCGCGCGAACTTAACCACTCGGCCACGGGGCCAGCCCCTGTAGAGCAGCTTTTGACAGAGGTTTGCTTCTGGAAGTTCTAATATCCTATGCTCCTTAGGAAATATTCATATGAAATTTTAATCCAAATGTTCACCCAAAAGCCAATTTTAATATTGCTTGCTTCCTTTTCTTTCCCTAGTAGAGGTACACTCTCTCTGTTAATATGCAATTTTATTCGTAAGTAGGAAACATTACCTTAAAAAATTTAACAAATGATTTGAGAACATTTTGTCCTCAGTAGTTCCATGCCAAAATATTACATTGTATAAATATTGTAGTTTTTCAAATGACTTTCATCTTTTTAAAAGTTTCATCTCCCCATTGAAGTCTTTTCAATGCTATCATCAATATCTTCAACACCGCAGGGCATCTTTATTGGTATTAAATCTGTATGAATTCTGTCCAGAATATCTTTAGGCTATTTTGTCAGCTTGGAACTAGAACATTATTTTCACCAGAGGACTAGATGTGCCAGAATGTTAATTTTTCACATGCTGAAAGGACCCTAATACCGAAAGTTACCATGAATCAAACTATATTTTCTCATAACTCATAATCCATAGTGGAATTCAGTCTTCGCAAAGACCATAAAAGAAGAGTTATGCTGAAATTAAGGGCATGTTCATATCCCTGATTATGAGAAGTATAAAACGATTTTCTGTTTTTATCACTTGCTCCTTAATTATGCAAACTTTAGTTGCTGGAAGAGGCATTTCTCACAATACCCATCTCACTGTTTGTAAAGAAGTCATATAATCAGGCTTCCAATTTTCTTAAAGAAATTAATTTCCTCCACTACAATCAAAGTTTCTAAAAATGCGTCCACGATAGCTTTGCACTTTTATAAGTCAATTCTCTCCGTTCAAGTTGCTCCTGCTTGCACACATGTCAGAATGAAGCAATGTGTATAAAGAGATTAGTTATTGGGATTAAATTCAGAGTTCTACCAGGACGTCAAATACACAACGTTTTGTGTGTGTGTTCATTTATATTGTATGTAGGTGTATTTATAATTTTTTCCAATACTAATACCAAACAAATATTATTTTGGAGGAGCGGGTGACCGATTCATATAATGTGCCCACATGTTGCATCATTTGTCTCAGGGAAGCAGGATGAAAGGAGCAGTGTACACTCCACAGGGCATTCCCGTTTCAGAAAGCTTTATCTGAAAACACACAGGTGATGAGGACATTGCAATAGGAACAGAAGATGACACACAAATCACTCGCTCTTGCAGTGCTCTTGGGAGGCTGTTCAGCTCAGGGTAGCCTTTGGGCTCGGGGCTCACATTTTGGCTCCGCCACTTCAGATATGGGTGACGAAGGGCAACTTCTCTGGGCCTCGGTTTCCTTTAACGTAATATAGATATAACAGTAATGCCCATTTCATAGGGTTGTCTTCAGAATTAAATGAAATAAGGTGAGAAGTAAAGAAAACAGATGTGTAAAGTATTTAGAAGAGTGTAACTTTCAAGAAATATTAGCTACTATTATAAGCTCAGAGCACCAGTAGTCCTGAATTTAAAAAAGTTCAACAGAAGATAACAATCAATACAATACACAGGGTGAATGGGGGTAGTAAATTGTGGCAGGTATTTAGAAAGTGAAAAGATGTGCATTTGCAGTGGAACATCATTTTAAATTGAGTGAGAAGAAAATATGTTGTATCATTACTTAATGAATATTTGCTCATGTGACCCTTGAATGAGAATAAAGTACTCTAAGAAAAGAGAGATTTTAGGTAAAGGATGTTTCAGTGTTAAATTTATAAAGCATATCTGTGTAAGCCAATATGAGCAGGGTGCTCTGGCCTAGAACATCTTCTTGCTCTGCTCTGCAATTATTTTTTATTTTAACAAACAGTTTTAAGGCATAATTTACGTACTGCTAAACTCACCCATTGTGAATGTACAATGCAATGATTCTGGTAAATTTACCAAGTTGTGCAACCGTCACCACAATCCAGTTTTAGAAGATTTCCATCACTTCCCCAAAAAGCTTCATGATGCCCACTCGCTGGTGATCCCTGTTCTGGCTCCCAGCCCCTGGCGACCGCTGCTCTGCTTTCTGCCTATGTAGATTGAAATCTTATGGACATTCTATATAAATGGAATCATATAGTGTATAGTCTTTCAGGTCTGGCTTCTCTCACTTGGCACAACCTTTTTGATTTTATTTTTTATGTGGTAGCATGTACTGGTAGTTGATTCCTTTTCATTGTTGAATAGAATCCCACTGTGTGGGTAGACCACATCTTTCCTTCATTCTCTACTTGATGGACATGTGGATTGTTTGCAGTTTTTGGCTATTATGAATACTGCTGCTATAAACATCATGCACCTGTCTTTGTAGGGACATATGTTTTCATTTTTCTTGAGTATAATCCTAGGAGTGCTGGGTTGTATAAGTTTATATATGCCTTTTGTGGAAGCCACCAAACTTTTTTCCAAAGTGAGTGTACAATTTTACATTCCTACCAGCAATGTATGAATGTTCCAGTTTCTTTACATCCTTGCCAACACTTATTACAGTCTATTTTTTTGATTGCAGCCATTTTAGTGGGTGTGTAGTGGTATCTGATTGTGGGTTAATTTGCATTTCTCTAATGGCGTTGAGGATCTTTTCTAACCATTCTGTATCTTCTTTGGCTAAGTATACGTTTCAATATTACACTTATTTAAAAAATTCGTTGTTTTTCTATTGTTTGTAAGAGTTCTTTATATATTATAGATACAGGTTCTTTATCAAACATATGATTTTTAAACATTTTTCCTGCTCTGTGGCTTATTTATTAATTTTCTTTCTTTCTGTTTTTTTAAAGATTGGCACCTGAGCTAACAACCATTGCCAATCTTCCTTTCTGTTTTTCTGCTTTTTCTCCCCAAATCCCCCAAGTACATAGTTGTATACTTTAGTTGTGGGTCCTTCTAGTTGTGGTGTGTGGGATGCTGCCTCAACGTGGCCTAACGAGCAGTGCTGTGTCCACGCCCAGGATCCGAACTGGCAAAACCCTGGGCTGCCAAAGCAGAGCACGTGAACTTAACCACTCAGCCACAGAGCTGGCCCCTTTATTAATTTTCTTAATGGTGTCTTTTGGAGTACAAAGTTATTTATTTACTTTCTTTTATAAATTAAAATTATTTATGTACTTACTTTGATGTTCAACTTTATCGATTCATTCTTTTATGAATTATGCTTTTGATGTCATATTTAGGAACTTTTTGCCTAATGCAAGGCCATAAAGATTTTTTTCTTGTGTTTTCTTCTACAAGTTTTGTAGTTTAAGGTTATACATTTGTATCTTTGATCTGTCTTGAGTTAACTATTGTGTATGGTGTGAGGTAAGGGTCTAGGTTCCTTTTTTTTTTTGCATATTTATATCCAATTGTCAGCACCATTTGTTGAAAAGTCTATCCTTTACTCATTGAATTGCTTGGCTCCTTGTCAAAAATCAATTTTGCATTAATGCAAGCGTCTTCTTGTAGACTCTCAATTCTGTTTCATTCATCTATATGTCTCTCCGTATGCCAGCACCATGCTGTCTTGATTACTGTGTCATTATAATAAGTTTGAAATCAGGGGGGGTGTGTCCCCCAACTCTGTTGTTCTTCCTTTTGTGCTATTTAGAACATTCTTCACATTGAAAAATACAAGATTTAAAAACAGGATTAGCCATGTGTGTGTGTCTGTGTGTGTGTGTATTCCTATTGGCTGAGGGTGTGAGTATCAGTGGTGTGCAGGTCCTTGTCAACCCAGATTTGTGTTCTGTCAGTCTATTTCCAGGCAGTTAACTGAATGCATGTTCTGCTGTGCTGTAGAAACCCAAATAATTAACTGGAATTATTGTTTGGTGGGAAGATTTTTCTACCATTTGAACGGAAGCCCATTTCCTCAAGCCCCCGCTGTCATCACAGTCATTTAACACAGAGAACAAAACAAAATAAAATTAAGTAAGCAGGCAAGTTGTCCTTTTTGCAGGGGAACTGCTTCTACACTATTTGTTCCTACATTTATGTGATTACATTAAATTACTTATTTATGTGATTTATAGAAATAAAACAACATTATTTCATCTAAGGCCCCATTTAAACTCCTTTTTATGTGAAAACATAATTAAGAGATCATTAGGACACAGCCTTTGACTTAATCATTGTGCTCTCCTGCACCTGTGGCCCAAGAGTTCCAGGTACAGACAACACACCACGTTCAGGTTGCTACTGAGGGACAGAACATGAGCACAGTGCTGCCCTCACATTAGGGCGTGACTGACTCAAGAGACACTGACCAAGGGTGTGATTCTATTGCCTAGACACCTGTCTGCAGCATGACCAGGTATGCCCAGGGAACCATGACAAGTCTATTCGCGGAATCTTCTTGAAGCACATTGTGATTCTCTTTGTACCTTAACTAGAATGTAGAGACAATTGCTCATTAAACATAAAAAACCTTCATACTGGTGAGAATCACGTGGGTCCTACTATAGCAGAGAAAAACGGAGGTCATTCCTTCCTTGTATGCTTCTGCAAACAGGCTCTTTTACTCTGCAAATAGTCCTCTAACGCCTCCTCAGAACAATTTCTCTCTTCCTCATCTTTATTTTAGAAATGAATATGTTTCAAATTTAATATTCTGAACTAATAATTAACACAAATTAATTATTTCAAGGTCAAAATTGTTATGCCTAAGTAAATTAAATCCAATTCTATAAAAGCATTTAAGGGTTAGATTATTTATATACAGTTAAAAAAAAAAAAACGCTCATTAGCTTGACCACCTGCTATTAGGCTGTGTCCGATAAGCCCCAGGCAAACCCAAGCCCAGAATCTACTGAGCTGGGCCAGTGTCAGACACAAGATTTTAAAGTAGGAACGTTAAACCCAACACCGAACCCCAGGGGCAGACACAGCTGAAGGAAAATTCCTACAGCTATCCTGGTTTCTGAGTCTAGCAGATATTAAGCTTCAAACCAGTAGTTCCTAAGTCTAGATATTCCTCAGAATCTCTTCAGAAAAATTTCGAGAAATACAAATACCAGCATTCCACACTCAGAAACTTTTATTTGATTACTCTAGGTGGGAACTGGGCATCATTAGGTAATTCGGATATGCCATCAGGTTTAAGAAACACCATCTTAAATACAACCCCAAAAAGGCAGCTAAGTGTGATATCATGACCGGTGCAAGTGATTTTTTCCCCAGTTAAAATATATTGAGAATAACATGGATGCCCCAGGAGGTCATCGCAGACCATCCAGGTACATTCACCGGACCTTGCTATTCATGTGCTCGCCTGCCCATCCGCGTTGCCACGATCTGACAGGAAATAATCCGGAGAATCAATATGTTCTTGTTGCTCATTGCACACTGGCTTTTCAGATAACTATACATTATAAATGTTGCAGATCAACAATCACCACATTTTGATTTGAGAAATTGAGCTTTTTCAGCTAGCATTTTTCTTGAGTGCCAACAAAATAGGCTTTAGTGCTGGAATTGCTGTACTTTTAAATTAATTCAGTTCTGTTGTTCTCTAAACATTTAGGGTTTAGTTTTTCTTATAACTTATAATTATTTTGAAATGGTCCCTACCATATCAGAAATGTCTAATTGCTTTAAAATATTTAATATGAAGTCATTATATTTGATGTGGGGGGAGTGAGGAGTTTTAAGATAAAACACACTTTAAGATGTATGGTGTGGAACTAACCTGAGAACTTACTAAGATCTAATTGGAGAAATAAAGGTAATGATTTAAAGTCCTCTTATGCAAGAGCAGGAAAGTCATATGTTGTTAATTCATAGCACTCAAAATTGCATTTGGTGATATGCACCATTTTTTAAAAATATGTGACTACTTCCTAACACAAATTTCTTAAGAGTACGCATTTGTCTTGACAAGGGAGTAAGGGGAAATATTATTCTCAACCTAAATGAATCAAATTGATGCTAAAATTACCTATTGTGCTGCACAACTACCTCAGTCATACTCCAAATAATAAGAAATCTTCCAAGAGAGGTTATTCTGCTAAAAGCCAGAAAGATTTTTTTTTCAACACAGAGAGTCACTACTTCCCCACTGGTTTTTAAAGTTTCTTATAACTGGCATTTTTGTGAGAGATGAGGAAACACTTACAAACTGCACGTTTGAATGAAAAAGAGGACAGGCCTTTAGCTTTGTTGTGTCTTGAGCTTTGTCAGTGAGGCTGAGCGGGAGCCGGAGAGGAGTTGAGTCTCAGCGCTGTGTGTCTCCCGGGGGTAAGAGGAGACGGCCAGCGATGCCATCCCAGCCATGTGGGTAAGACCCACTGCTTCAGGAGTGGCACGCTCCAGTCAACGCCAGAGGCAGGTACAGCAGAGTTCAGGAGGGTGCGTGGTGCAGGAAACACTCAAAATCCAGGAAGGCTGACCATTGGTGCAGGAGGTCTGTCCATGAAAGCACAGACACAGCACCCAGGGGGTTCTAGATTTCTTTGCCAAAACTCATTTTTCAGAAAGCCAATTTATTTAAAGGTCAATTTGTCAAATGACCATTTGATCAAATTTACCAATTATCAAAAGCTTGTGCTGAGAAAGAGTCTTCCTGGATATATTCAATTATTTTATTCCAGCTGTATTTTATTTTTATTTTTTTTTACTCCAGCTGTATTTTAAATAATGTTCAATTTATTAAGTGCTGAGGGTCATAAAAGTCATTAAGTTTTCTTATGAGTATTTTCATGAAGAATAGGTTCCCAAGAAGAATATTCACCTTTAATATATTCAAGAAGAATATGTTCTTGATCATATTCAAGTAAAACATATTCTTAAATATATTCTCAATAAGAGTATATCCAAATTCATTTAATATATTGAAAAAGAATGTTCCCTAAAACAAATTATTGGTATATTGAAAAATTTATTAAATTCAGTGAATTAGTCATTCAGAAAATTACTCCTTCGGGCAATTATTTTTGGTGAACTGCTCTGTCTTCCATGTGGACTGGAATTGAGGGGGTAGGACTAGGGCTGAGATGGGAGTGTTGAGATCTGGAAAGAGGAAATAATGACTCTAGGTTAGATCGTAGTGAGGGCAGCCCAGGACACAGCGCCACAGCCCCAAATCTGGTCCAGCCTGTGGGAAAAGGGAGCTATAATAAGCCTGGATGAATGGAGGCATTGGGCCTGAGGCTACTTATTTATAGTCTACTGAAACCCAAATTGCTCTGAAAACAAATACGAGGCTGGATCAGCAGCAGATGAAGTGCACTGACCCAGCTGTGGGAGAAGTGGGGATGGCGGAAGTTCAGAAAACAGGCCAGGGGCTGAGAAATTCCGCTAAGCAGGCCACATTTATAGGGTCTCAGACCACACTTGATCATCCCTGCTTCCCAACATAGAGACAATTTCAGTAGGATTTGGCTGAGGCTGTGGGCATCTGCTTCTATACAGATTCTGTCCTTGAAAGGAAGCAGTATTTTCAATTCTGATTTTCTTTCAGTCTCTGGTGGTGAATATGGAGCACAGTACTGGGCACACTAAAGTGGGTTAAAAAATGCTTGTTGACTTGATATAGTTATTTGTGGACTCTTGAAAACTCTTGTCAAGTCATTTATGGCCTTTCTCAAGACAAAGTTCTAATTTACGCTTTCTATGGCAATTGCCCCAGTACGCAGAGTCTCATATTTCACAGGCATCTGCCTGAGGAACAGAAGCACTGCAGTCACACCCTGACCTTTGAGGAGGTGCTGGCTTGAAACCACGTCCTCTGGGCTCAGAGAGCTGAAAGTTCAGGGACGTTTAGAGAATTGTGAAGATTAAAAGGCTCCAGGCATTTTTCTGAAGCCTCAGGTGAGATTTTATTTTCAGTAAATTCAACTTAAAAGAAGTAAAATTATAAATAGCTATTGCTAGTAAGGGAAAGGTCTAGCCATTTTCTCATGTAGAAACATTTCCAGGCTCTTTAATTATATAAAGCAATTGGGGTCACCTCAAACATAAAAAGAATTATTCAAAACCTAAGTCTGTTTGCTTGCTCAGTGACCACCTCCAGGGGCACGGCTCTACGGGAGATAAAATCAGCATCAGTAGAAACACCAACTGAGGCAATTACAGAGTTGACATGGAAGCCTAAAGTTGGGGTCACATAGCTGGGATGGGGAAACCCTGCTACACTGGACAGAGAAGCTTTTGAAGTGAAATTGGGGACAGTGCAAGGTAGGGAAGAATTGTAGGCTTAGAATTTTAAGGCTGGAAAAGACCTGAGGTTACCTAGTCCCATCTTTCCATTTTTCTCAAATGTCGCACATTTCAGATGAGGAAACAAAGGCCAAGAATCTGTCCTAGTGTATATCTGAGCTTGCGGGTTGCATATGGGTCAGTCTGTGTCTGGGAACTTGGTGTTGAGATGTTGTTGGGTAGAGAAAAGCAACTTGAAGTTTACTGCTATGGGGCAGAGCAAGGATGACGTGTTTGTGGTTATTCCACCTGGTTCCCATCCCCATCCCTTTGGTGTTGGAAAATTCAGAGCAGGCATTCATATGTTTTGTACCGATGGTGAGTACGAAGAAGTCTGAAACTCAGAAGAGGAACTCTGACCACATGCATGACATCCCTGGATACAAACTCCTTGGTCAATTTCAGTACACCAACTCTGTCCTCTTAGAGAATGACTTTCCAGTCCTTTCACAGCTACCGGGACAGCGAGTAGAGCAAGAAGAGGTCCATGTTCTGGGTAGAAGCTTGACCAGGCTGCTTTTCAGCTGTATGGCTTTTGCAGAGCTCCTTTTGGTTTGTTTGCTTGTTTACCATCAAGTGTACATGTGGACAACACCCTTAGGAACGGGTTGAGGGAAAGACATAAATACAAAGATCTCCCATGCAGTGACTTCCACAAATGTCTGTAAATTTCTGACTCTTTGCTGCAGATAAGGAGAATAACTAACGGCTCATAACAAATATTAGTTGAATGAATACATGAATAAATGCACATTTAATGAGCAGTAAACACCTAATATTTGAAACATGCTTCATACTTTTAGCTTGTTTCACCTCAATCTCCTATGAGGTATTTTTATCCCCCTTCTTAGTTGAGGGAATTGAGGGTCAAAAAGAGGGGAACAATAGTCAAATTGGAACTAGAAAGTGCCAGCTTCGAAGCACCTGGCTCTGACTCCAGAGACCCACAATTACAACTTACACAACTGGAGAGAGCTCGACGTTGTTTCTGAAGACTCAGCACACCTGTCTACCTTTGTTTGCATGGGGTAGGCTCAGCCTGACAAGTTCCCACCAAAAAGGTTCAAGCCTGACCTCAAGGAACACTCTACTGAGGGAGGAGGGTGGTGCTGTGTCCTGGTGCGGCTCCGTGATCTTAGGAGAGGGCTGTTTGCACCCATGTTTTAAGAGACCAGAGTTTCTCAGTCAGCCTGCATTCGTCTCCCCAACTGCACGGGAAGCCCTTTGCAGTGGGAAGCAGATCCTGAGGGCAGCAGCCGTCATCCCCTCAGGAGAGACCACCTCTCACTCTCTGATCCACCGAGGGCTTTCCTCGGAGAGACTGTCACCCTACGTGGGCGAGGTATCTCTGTGAAAGATGTTGCTGAAGAAAACGGGCTTTGGGACAAAAAGAAACAGCCACAGAGGATTTAATCCTCAGGGAGCTGACACTGACATTTGGTCATCTAAAACACATTAATTTATCAACTTTTTTTGCAAAAGCATTTCCAATTAATAAGTTAGGAATGTCTGAATAGGAGAGTCAATATTTTAAAAATATAATAATCTACATATTTCCCTCCTATCCATCTGGGATAAATTCAACTTTTCTCTTTTGGAAGAAGGTTAAAGTATATTTTCCTCATTTTTTTCCCTGTAAAATAAATATCGAAGAGAATCTCAGGACTATGCTTACTCCATGTTCAATTTTAAAATGTATAACTGACTATATATAAACAATATCAATGACTGCAGTTTTTGAATAGAAATTTCATACCAAAACAAGACGTGGACCGTTCCTGGACTTTCAGGGCCTGTGTGTTGGAACCTGCTCCCTTCCTCCGCCCTTTCTGAGGGTGAACTGTTGCTCCTTCCAGGCCCCACGAGAGCTGTGTTGGTCTCAGCTGTGCCCTCCCCACTCCTGATCCCTGAGTTTCTTGAGACAAGGGCTCTATCTTATCGCCTTTGAATCTCAGTACCAGTACCCAAGCCCTGGGCTCCATGAATGTTTGTCGAGTGGACAAAATAGGCCTGGTCAGAAGTACCCTCACATTCCCCTCACACCACCCAAGGTCACATCAATGACCTGATGTGATCTCGACCTGACTAGGCGCCAGCATAGGGCACATCTCCCATCTTCTCTAATTTTGGGGGAGCATGAGTCAGCGAGCCTGAGTTACTTCCCTAGCTCAATTGTCTGCTGTCTCTGGATGTCTTATTAATAAACTTCAAAGAGCTGTACCTCCTCCTCCCTCATGGGAATGGTGGAAGATGAACGAGACCACATCTAAGGACCAGGTTTCTTATTAGAGAGAATGTTATTATCCTCACGCCAGCAAACTGCCGATGCTCTGAAAATCCACCCTGAGAAGAACAACCAATCATGTACCTTTTCAACCCACCTGGGCTGCTTTCTGTTGTTAAACAGTACACATCCTGGAGCCCCTGTCATGTGACTCTGGGCCAATGGAGCAAAGGATAAGACAACAGTGAGAAAAATAAGCCTGAGCATTATTTTTGTGGAGGACCACTGACTTTTGTAACTTGCCTCAAGGTGCAGAGGTATTTAAAATAAAGAAATAATAATTGTTTGCCTATTTTGAGTTGGAAGAAAGCACACTGATGTGTGATCCATACACAGTTTTTAATAAAATGTATGTTAAAAAATACCACTGGTTTTTTGGGTTGTTTTGGAAATTATGTTTCAGTTAACTTATTTGGAAAATCTCAATGATTCTACGTTACCTTACATTTTAAAGTACATTTACATTTAGTTTTCCTCATCTATAAAATGAGTTATAGGGCATTAACTATAAATTGCTGAGTAAATAGCAACATTTCAAAATATATATATATATACTTTTATGGACTGTAATTTGTGGGAAAAGTACTAATTTGGAATCCTTCTGTTTTTCCTGAGTGTATCAGGAGAATTTCAAGCCACTTCTCTCTGTCTCAGTCTCTCTCCTCTGTGTTCCATTGCACTCCAAGCTATAATTTCTGATTTCTGAATTTACTGAGTTTCTAAATACTGTGGCCTCCAACTATGCTTTTACCTGAGGACTGACTTAGGAAGGACTTCCTGGTGCCTTGGAAGCAGCATTCAGAAAACACACCCCTGCCCCTCCCCAGCAAGGCCTGTGGAGCGGATCGGCAGGAGCAGGGCAGGCCATAACTCATTACTTACCCTCCCCTGACTCTCCTGGCCTGAGTTTGACTCCTTTGGTGTGACCTGGACATTGACTATACTAGCACAGAAGGATCTTATTCATGGCACAGACAAGGGAGAACAGAAGGTTCCTGATGAACTGACCACTGTCAGGAAAACCAGTGTCACTGTTAAGCTAAACACTTCACAGATAGAAACAGGTATTCAAATAAAATAAAGCAACTGCTTTGTCTGCATGACGGTGGGAGTGGTAGGTAGCACAGGGGAGGAAGAAGAACAGGCGGATTTCCTCAGAGTTCCAAGAAAAGTAAACCAACTGTAGGAAAGTCTGGGAGAGAGTGGTTGAGCCCCAGATCATTCATTCATTCATTCATTCACCATTATGGAGTATTAAGTCCACACCAGGCACCATGCAAGACTCTGGGAGACACAAAGATTCAGTCATAATCAAGAGGAGATGGCAGACACTTAAGTACAATAACACGATTAAAGAGAGGGTAGAAAGAGAGGCATTTAAAAAGGCACAGAGGAAAGAGCAATGACTTATGCTGGAGATGGAGTGCATCAAAATCACTGAAGTCACCAGGGAAACGGGTCCAAATCATCTTTGGAAATGACCTATCTCCTATGCGTCTTCAGATCAGAGATGAGCAAGGGAGACACTAGGTCTTCTGGGATCATTATAAAAAGCAAACGTCCGTGACGTCTTAGTGCAGACGGAGCCTCCCGACTTTGGGTTGGCACCAATCTTGGGTCAGAAGTGTGCAGGGCGGAATTTGATTCCCGAGTCTCTCCGATTTCTTCTTTATAAAAACCTGACTTTGGCAGTAACAGATGAGAAGAAAAGAAGTGCACCTCAGCTATTTAAACTAGCTTTAAGACATAGAAGCTCTGGAGCACGTCCTTCCAACAGAACTTTTTGCAACGGTAGAAATGTTCTGTGACTTCACTCTCCAGTGACACTGCCACTAGACACATGCAGCACTGAGCTCTTGAAGTGTGGCTAGTGTACTGAGGAAATGATGTTAAAATTTTATTTAATTTTAATTAATTTAAATTTAAGTTCAGCCACATGTGGCTAGCGGCTACATTATTGGACAGTACGTCTTTAAAGCATAAAACACCTGCTCCTAGACAACTGAGATGCAATGGCCAATTCAGACTAACAACTAAATTAACAAATGTGAGTTATTCTAGAATACAATTGGAAGAAAGTTTTAGACACCGTAAGGCTTGAACCCAAATCTAAATGCTTTAAACATTCCAGTTATACAGATATGCAGGTGTTCATCGATCGGCATTGACCAACCCCTGCCAGAGGCCTAATGATAACTTCTACCTGGCAACCCAACTCTCCAGTGAGTAGCTTCTGTCTCCCAGTTGTCATTCAGGCTGACTCCTCCCTTCCTGCTCTGTAAAAAGAGTAACTGCTTTCTTACAGAGTGCAAGTCTGAAATAGATTGTCTTATATTGGCAAGCCTATAATTCATATATGTGAAAGACTGTAACGAGGAAGAAACTTGTAAAATTAGAATATTTTAGAAGGAAAAGCCAGTGTTGGGATACTAATCTGCTAGGAAGCTAAAACTAATACTGACCTAAAAAAGCGAGTAAATCCTACTTCTCAGACCTGACTTGTTCTTCGGATGTGAACAGAAAGGTAAAGAGGTAGATTTGGGGAAATAGCTTAAGAATCAGGTTGTTTAGTAATTTGTAGAGCAAGACTAAAACCACAGATACCTAAAAAGTCATGTACCCTGTCAAGTCAAGCTAATGTTTCCCAAATCTTGATGCACACAGCCAAAAGCCAGATGTGGGAAAGCAGGAGATCACGTGAAATAATTTCTTGATAGGAAAACTTAATCAGGGGCTTCAAAACATTTATTTACTGTTTGAAAGCTGTATATTTCTTGACTATTAATACTTTTCCTGATTCCTTAGGCTCAGATAGAGGCAGGAGCGTTCAAGATTTGTAAATGTGCTGGCGTGTGTCTAGTTTTGCACCTAAATCTCAAGAGTTCTGAAGTGGTTTGTATTCTGTAAGATTCTCACTGGAGTGTGTCACTCCAAGCAGATTTTTTCTTTTCATGTTGCCCTGATGAGCTTCAACTTACAAATTATACTGAAAATTTTTATTTGGATTAACCTCCATTTCTTATTAGGGAATCTTTGTTTAGTGGGGGATCAATATAACTACTGTCACTTCATAAGTCAGGTAACTTAGATACTAAGAAATAAAGTCGAGGAGCTAACTACCTGTCAAGGAATAGAGGAGGTCTCATGTTATTGGCTTCTATTATTAAGGAATTTATATTTTTAAAATGTAACTAAAGAAACAGTACTCTTAATTATAAATATATACTCCCAAATATATATATATATATACATATGTATTCTTTTGTTTTGTGACTTTTTAACTTATTACAATGGGATGCTTAAAAATGTTTGTCTGTAATGAGTTGACTTTATTTCTCTTCTTTTACTTCAAAGGCTCCCTAAATCTAAAACTTATTGTGACTCAGTATAGGAACTAGCCATCTAAATTAAACATTATATAACTTGATAAGTTATCATATTTAGAGGATTTAAAAATCTAAATTATATCTGAAGGTGATCAAAACATCATGATTCTAAAGACACAATTTCAAATAAAGCTGAGCATGAATGAGATAATTCTCGGAATGCAAACGTTAGGATCAGAGTTTTATTACCTATGCAAGGACTTCGTGGGGCTAGAGGCCCTCGCTCTCTTTCCTTTGTCTTTGCTCACCCTCTAAGTCTTCATCCATCATTTCCACCAGCCTAGGGTAGGGAGGGAGACTGGTGAAAAATGAGAACGGCTTCTCTGTCAGTTAGTTCCTTCTTATTTTAAAGAATATAGTTTTTAAAAAGATCATTAAACATTGAACCACAAGATGTGTCCTTGAGTTTATAACACCAGCCATGTGATGTGGGTGTCTGAGCCCTTCCCACTGCTCTGTGTGTCCACCGGGAGCGGTGGGGGGAGGAGGGAAGTAAGCGTTCATGGTTTAGAGATCCATGTCCCTATTAGCAAATCCAGTCCCTATTATTTGGGAAAAGTTGAGAGTCAAGCTAGGAAGATCAAACGCCTGAATCAATTCTGGGGTGAGGTGCCTGGTAAAGGACAGACTGATAAAAGAAAAACAGAAAGAATCAGGTTCTAAGAAGGGATAGAGTCAGAAATGCTCATGCCAAGAGAAGGCAGGTGGGGAAGGAGGCGTCCAGGAGAGCCGACATGGAGGGACCATGGCTCCTGCGGTGAGACACTGGGTGCCTTGTGTTGGTCCTCTTAAAGGATGGAATATGCCAGGGTGTGCTGGAGCTGGCTTGTGCCCACTTGGGAAATCTTCAGCAATCTTGAGAACCAGTTGTTGAAAATTAAATTATATAAACTTACAATCAGCTAAACATTATCAAAAACAAAAATAATGAATACTCAAAACTCACCACTTCCTATTTATTACATTTTGTTATTATATCTTTTCTTGAAATTATTTGCACCTATTGCACTTGTATGTTGGAAATACTATGTAACATACTCCTGTGCATCTCTGCCTAACTCTGCATTCAGGGATGTTACGTTGGTAGCTTGAAATCAGCTGTAGTGGGAGTATTTATACCACCAAAGTCAGCAAATGCTACAAATTGGTGCTTGAGTTTTTTGTTTTGTTAATTGCCTAGACTTAACGAAAGTAATGGAGAAAATATTAATAATACAAATTAAAATTAAAAGTGTGTTTTGTCTGTAGTCATCACATTGTGAAGAGACCAGCAAATTGAAAACTATTAAGTGATTCAATAAAAGTCGTTATATCATGACAACAAAAGACAACATATGTCTCTGTTGTTTCACTTTCATCTTACTCATCAATGGGTGAAGATATTAACCAACATTCATGTTAGAATGACATCTACTTGCCAATTGCACATATAGGCTGGCTGTGGATTTAAGATTTTGACAAAATCAATGAAAGCGTTCTGTGAGAGTCCAGTGGCTATGTGGAATTTACAATAAAGAGTAGTGTCTGTTTTAACATTATTTGTAAATTGTGTGCTACATATCCTTTATATCAGTAAAATTTATAATAAAGGTACGTAGGCATATTCCCAGATATATATTTACACCACTGGAATATTAATCTCATTTCAATTTACTTATCTCTCAAAGCAGATGAAAACATCTGTGACTATCCAGAGGGAAGATAAGATTAGGCAATACATGTGAAAGTTCTTTATACATTGTTAAGTGCTATACAAATAATGATTGAGATTATGATTAGGGAAAGTTAAAGCACCTTTTTTCTTCTGATCCAGACTTTCTTAAAGGCTTTAAAAGGAAAGAATCTTTACTCTTTGAAATGAAGACTCACTGGAGAAGAGAGCTGCTTTATGGGGTCAGCAAAGTTGTGTCAATTTCATCTCTCTCTGATATTTTTCTTGCTTATTTTTTATGACCTTTTATCCTAAACTAGAAAATAGATAATTTAGAATGATTATTTCTATTTGTATCTGAGTTGAAACCGTTATGTTTTCCCAATATACACAGCTAAGAACAGGAAGATTTGAGTGTAATTTAAAAAAAGAAAAGAAAGAAAGAATAGCCCTGAAACATCATGGGAAATGAGGTAAGCAGAACATAATTACTACAAGTGAAATTTGGCTGAAATGACAAATTCAAAAGCCCAACTATTTCCATTCATGCTCTTGGATCTTAAATCATTAAAAGTGGCCATGACTCAGCTCATCCATGTGGGAACTGAATCAGAGGAAACAATGCCATTTGTTCAGTGATGCTCATGGTTGTCACCACTTGGTTGACTTGGCCAACTGAAGAATGACTGAGTCAAGTCAACCCTGCCTAGTGTTCACCATCTGTTCACATTAAAGTATGAAATGATGTCTCATCCCATTCATGAACGTGACTCCAGTAAAAAGAAGAAGTGGAGGAATAGATCTAATTACAATTGGGGCAGTTTTTCTCATTACTTTATAACTTTGCTTTATAAAGTATAGAGTAGCGGTGGTCAACCGAGGTTGCTCACTGGAATCATTGATTTAAAAAATACTGAATACTAGATCCAACCAGCTGAGATATCCATTTGATTGGTCTGAAGTGGGACCTGAGTCCTGGTATTTCTTAAAAGCACCCCACGTGATTTTAATGTCAGGGTGGGGCTGAGAACCTCTGGCTGGATGTCGAATGTTTTCCTTTATTAGATTCTTCTCCAGAGATCAGGTTCATTAAACACAAGTCAAAGCTTGTCTTCATTATGTGAATATCTTGTCAAAGATCCAGGCTACAATGATTTTTTCCTCACTTTTGTACAAAATATAATTCTCATGTAAAAGTTGAGCTAGAGTAACATTAGAGAGTGAATAAATGCTACTATAAAGTTAATATTTTGAAGATAAGAAAAGGCAGTGATAAGCTATCATTTCCCACAAATGTTTAAGAATTGTCAATCATCATTTAGTGTAATAAACATCACCTTTATCTTAGACTAGTCTTGGACTCCTCTTTTCTAACAATACTGGATACTCTCTTGAACCCAAACCCCTCCTGGAACTTAACTCTCCACGTTGGAATCAAAATTCCCAGTGTTTCCAGAGCTGTTGGCAGCTTTCCTCTGGCCAGAGATAGACAGTCCATTTACCCAGGTGCGAGTTTGAAGCATTTGAGGGCATGGCCTGAGGTATCTTTGTGGCACTATTCTTGAGAAGTCCTTGCCATTTACCACGCTGAATTCTCTCCACCAGGAAGCAGGAAAATGACTGTTACCAACACCTAGGTCCCCTCTACACTCTGGCCTGAAACACACAATTGCCTTCACAGACATTTGTTCATTAATTTAACAGCATATAAGAGTCTGTACCATATGAGATGCATACACATCTGAAGGTCTCTCACTTGAAGCTTCTATATTATTGTAATAATATGCATATGTAAATGGTTGTATTTGAAATCATTTATATCCCAATATTGAATCATCACAGTGCTCTCATGAGCTTATTAAAGGCCAAAGAGGTTACATTGGCCTAGAAGGTATTTCATGTGACATGTAGTGGTTGTGCCAATGGACAGTCTAAGGGAGGGTGTTCACATCCTTTCCAAAATTCTTCATTGTGCTCCCAAAGCCACCTCAACAAATCTGCTCTCCAGTGGAAACCAGTGAACTTAACACAACTTAACATCAGAACCAGCGAGTTAAACACCATTTTAAGACAAATCTTCTAGATGTCCCTTCTACAAGATTTTCATTCTGATGCTTTTTCTATAAAAATCCTGAATCCTCCCCTGGTGACACAGTACTATAGTATATTGAATTAGATGACATCATTCCTGAGAGATTCCCATCTCATTTTTACTGCAGTGAATCAGAAGTTGTAGAACCACCTTCCTAAGGTCGTGGAATTCAGTTATATTCAGTTGACAAGCATTTTATATGTATATCTTTGTGGGAAATTTAAAGCTACTCAGGAGATTTGTGGAAATGCATCTAGGATGTCTGTCATCTTCATTTTTTTTATTATAAGATTGTAGAGATGAAGGAATCAAACAAAGAAGACAGGCTTCAGAGTCTGACAGATCTTTTCGTGGATGTGTTCCCCCCATTTTGCATGGGGAAATCCTGCTCGTCCTTCAGGTCTGGGTTTAAATGCCTTATACTCTGGGAGGTCTTTCCTAGGTTTCCAGTCAGACAATCTCTTTATACCCTCTACTTACTAAATACTCATTTGTTCAATTTTTCTCTTCTCTGTTAGGAATTAACTCCATGATGGCAGAGAGGATGTCTGTTCTGTTAACTGCTCCATCTATCACCAGCACCACGCATAGGGCCTGGCGCCTGGCATGCGTTCGATGAATAGCTGCTCAATGAACGAATAACAGTGTCAAACGTGGTGTGTTGAATATGCACCATCCACCAAAATAAGTATCTGATATACATTATCCTATCTAATCTTCATAGTGTGAGTTTTACCATTTCCCTATATTATCAATGAGGATACGGGGATACAGAGACGTGGAGGCAAGACTGAACTCGGGCCTGGCTGTTTCCAAAGCCCGTGTTCCACCTGCAACATCCCATAAGAGCCTAAACGTTACACTAAAATACTATATTTTACACCAAAAGACTATAGAATTGTTGCTGTTTCACAGGATGATAAATGTGTTTGAGTCCCTGTCTAGCCGCTTACAGCCGTATGATTCACGGGAGGAGGGGGCTGGTTCAAAGTTATCTTTCTTCAAAGGATGAAATGCAAAAAACAGCTATTTTCTAAAATTCTTAGAAGGTTTTTCCTCTTTTATTCCTGTAACTGCTTAAAATTGGTGACTTGTTAGCAAGTGGTACTAATTTACCACTTATTTGAAAGCTTTTCTGGCTTTGCAGGTAGTGCCAGTGGCTGAATTTAGATTTCTGAATCGTGGCTCGCATGCAGGAAAGATGGCTCTTCAGTAGAGACACATTCAGAAAGCAGAGTCTGTGTTCGCCCAGAGGCGAGGCAGTGTTTTCCGATGATTCTGCTTGCAGATAGATTAACTATAAAGCAGATCATCCAGCATATTTTAGTGTTGCTCTGCTGACAGTTTTATCTCACAGAGAGTACAGGAGGCAATCAGGAACAGTTTCTCAGAATCTGATTCTGACCAATAAGGAGAAATGACTGGCAAAATTGGACATGTTGGGCACATCAGGAGGAAAATGACTATTTATTCCTAGAATATATGCTGTCCAGAAGCTGTGTACTTTCAAACTTTTAGAAGACAAATGTGAAAAAAATCCCAGAAAATCTGGATATGTGAGTCCAGACTACAATTCTGGCTGTGTAACTGTAAGTGATCCAGTTAAGGAAGAAAAGAAGATTGTATCTTAAAAATGCCATGCAGGGGCCGGCCAGGTGGCACAGCGGTTAAGTGCGCATGTTCTGCTTCGGTGGCCCTGGGTTTGCCGGTTCAGATCCCGGGTGCGGACATGGCACTGCTTGGCAAGCCATGCTGTGGTAGGCATCCCACATATAAAGTAGAGGAACATGGGCAGGATGTTAGCTCAGGGCCAGTCTTCCTCAGCAAAACGAGGAGGATTGGCAGCAGATGTTAGCTCAGGGCTAATCTTCCTCAAAAAGAAAAAAAATGCCATGCAGGTCATGTTAGGCTTCAGGGGGACCAATAGAGAAATGATTCATTGGCAAAGATGGGAAGATTGGTGTTAGGAAAGCTGAATGGAGAAAATGAACTGTAGCTTGTGAAAAGACTCAGGGCAACCAAAAGGGCCTTTGGAAACTCATTCAGATCAGAAGACCAAAGAAAGGTGTGGGCTAATTGCTGGAGCCAGCGTCGGCAGGTCATGGGGTGATGCGGAGAACGCAGACGTGCTCGGCTCCTAATCTGCTTGTGTCCTCTGTAAGAGACCTTTGAAACATAAGGGAAATACTGTGAGGGGAAAGGAAGCACAATTTAAAACAAGAAATTGCAGGAGACGACCTTGCTGCTGCAGGATGGTGCAAGACTCCTCTCTCAAAAGAATTGCACCACGAGTTCCCAGAAGAGGTGTATAAACCTGGCAGAGGACCTTCCAGTAACGACACACGGAACACTGCAGATGTGCAAATGTTTCTCCTACTTCAAATGGGGAGAAGTGAGTCAACAGACTAGACAAGCGGTTCTATGCCAATTCCTGGAAAGTTTCTAAGATCTACTGATGAAAGGACAGAGTTTGAGAGCCAAGAAAAAGAAGTTATAAGACCATGACACAGTACGAGCTCACTAAGACCATATCTTCTAGACCAGATCCTTTCTTCCAGGGTTGCTGGGCTCATCACTCCATCCTCAGTGGTCTAAAAGCACATTGTCCACATTCTGTGCGCTCTTTTCTCACTGGGTGCAGCTGTTTGCTTGAAAGGCTACTTCCTACACTTGGCTGTGAGGAACTTGAAGGCAGGCACTTACATCTTTATACCCATAGTGTTTCTATGAATGATATTCACTGAATAGACACACTAACGGCAGATAAAAGAAACACACTAGAAAATTTTATACTAGTACTTCAGTAAAGCATCTCATGACATCCATGTGAACAAGAGGGGGTAAAAATATATTGGTTGCAAGGGAACTAAGAAGATCAATAACCACTGGAACCACAATACTGAAGTTGTCTTTGAATAAACGAAATGAACGAGAGGACTTGTGTCTGTATGTGCAGCAAGGTTCCATCTTGGGCCCTGTCTTGCTCCACATTTTTAATCAACAATTTGAATAAAAATATGACTTACTGAATCCATGGGTGACACAAATTTGGGAATGACAGTATAGAAGTCGGCTCTTAGCATCAGCATCTGAAAGCATTTTGATAGCATTAGAAAGGCTATTGAAAATAGTGGAAGGGGCCAGCCTGGTGGCACAGTGGTTAAATTCACGTGCTCTGCTTCAGTGGCCCGGGGTTTGTGGGTTCAGATCCTGGGTGCAGACCTATATACCACTCATCATGCCATGCTGTGGCGGCTTCCCACATACAAAATAGGGGAAGACTGGCACCTATGTTAGCTCAGGGACAATCTTCATCACCAAAAAAACTAAAAAGTGAAAGAGTGGGCTAAATGGAACAAGATGAAACTGAACAGAGATAAGATATGATCGGGTCCAAACAGCAGACTCCACATGTGCAATGTGTCTAGGCAGCCACATGAGCATGAGGGCTTCAGGGTGTGAGCGGATGTGAAACACCAGCCGTGGCTGCCGTGTACATGAGTGTGATCTTAGATGCAAGAAGGAAAGTGCAGTCACAGAGCAAAGGGGGAAAGACAACTGAATATTCCTTTTGAATCTGGGCTGTGGGAACCGTGAGTGAACGATCATGAGGAAAGTGAGAGTGTTCAGTCAGCATAGAGGAGAAAAGGCAACAATGTGAAGAACTGGATGACCTCACTCCATCAACTTAGCAGCAGGTGGGAGAGAACAGAGGGGCTCTGGATGGGCCCGAGAGGCAGAAGCAGACATGGCGAGAGGCCCAGGGCAGAGAGGCTCACCTGAATCCTCTGGGCAAACTATTTACTTTTAACTGTTTTAAAATTGTGAACTCTAACACACCTTCAAGAGAGCAATAAGGATAGACGGGCAGCACACGAGAGCATAACCCCCCTGGGATGAGAAAGCGGACCCTTCAGCACTCGGGGCCCCATGTGTGTGTCTTCCTTATTCTCTTTCCGGAGGCGAGCACCACTCAGACTTCCACGATACTCACCTCCCAGCTCTTCTTTGTGGTTTCACCACTTTTGTATGTATGCTTAAGCCATTTCGTTTAGTTGTGTCTGCTTTCAGACCTCACTAAATACAGTCCTAGAGCACGGGCTCCTTTTCTGTCATGTTTCTTTTATTGTATGTGCAAAACTCATTCACATTTTGTGTAGCTTTAGTTTGCTAAGTTTCATTGTTTTTAAACAATGAAGTTGAACCAGATTTTGATGGTCTTGAAGCTTACCTTACTTGCGTTCTTTAAGAAAAAGAACACGCAAATCTTGTTTTTGCGAATTTTATAAAAACATGTGTGCATATGAACACATTGCTAAGGTCCCTCCTAGCCTTGGTAGAGGTCAGGGCGAGTGAGGGGCCTAAAGTTTAAGTTTCCTTGGCTTCATGGAAAATACTCTTCTGAGCGAGGAATTCTATTGTAGAAATATTCCACAATTTACTCATCAGTTCTAATGTTGATAGACTTTTGGTCTGTCCGTAAACGTGGGGCTGTTAGAAGCAAACATGGCCTAGGGGAGCGCTGACCAACAGCACTGCAGGGTGGCATGTCTCGTAGTTGTGCCGTCCAGGACAGTAGCCCCCAGCCACGTTTGGATACAGGCACTTGAGCTGTGGGTAGTGCAACTGAAGAGTGGAATTTTAAATTCAAAAAAATTTTGTAATTAATTTAGATTTAAATAGCCACGTGTGACTAGAGGCTACCGCACTGGACAGTGCCATTCTAGGGTGTACACTCAAGAGCGGAATTGCTGGGGCCGAGGCAAGCATGTATTTAACTTTTGTAGATATTGCCAGACTGTTTTGCAAACTGATTTTAACAGTTTACTCGACCAGGAGTTACATGAGCTCCTGTTGTTCCACTCTCTCACCAACTCCGGCGCTGTCAGACGGTTTAATTTTAGCTATTCCGGTGGGTGTGCGGGGGTCTCTCACTGCAATCGTAACTGAGCTTTCCAGATGATTAGCGATGTGCACATCTTTATACACGTTTATGGCTCTTTGGGTTTCCTTATGTGGATTATCAGTTTAAGTCTTTGCTCATATACTATTGTCTGTCTATCATTTTCTTACTGATTTTTTGGTGTTCTTTATAAATTATATATTATAAATACAAGTCGTTTGTTGATTATATAATTCAAAAATATCCACATGCAAGGAACTTTAAAAAATATTGATACTCAAATCTTACTCCAGACCAATTAAATCAGAATTTCTGTGAGTGGGTTCAGAGCATTTTTAAAGGTTTCCCAGGTGACAGTAGTCTGCCTGTATGAAGGGGAATAGACTAGAATTTAGTGCTAACCATAAAACGATCTCTCTGAAGCAGTTATGGCAGGGATATGTGGACGGTTCATGGAGTCAGATGGCCTGAGTTTGCTCCTAGGCTCTGGGAGACTCTAGGCTTAGCTTCTCTGTGCCTCCGTTTTTTAATCTGTGAAACTGGGTAACAATATCAACCAGACAGTCTCTGTGAGTACTAAATGAGCAATTGTATGTCCAGTGCTTGGAACCGTGTGTGACACATGGCAAGCACTCAGTGAGTATTAGTTATCAGCACCATCATCAATAGATTAAATTAGCTGCCTTACACAGTAGTGAGGGCCAGTGTCTTCCTTGATGGGAAAACATCAGAAGCCGTTCCTAAGAGCAGGAACAAGCACAGGTGCCCTGTTCCTCCCTTGTCCAACACAGCTCTAGAGGCATTAGCCAATCGACCAGAGAGAAGAAATCAAAGAGAGGCATAAGAATTGATAAAGAAGAAAAACTATCTCTATTAGTTGATGATAGGATAGTATATTGAGAACACCCTAGATAATCAATGGTTTTATTGAAAAAATAAAATAATTCAGTAGTGTAGTAGGTATGATATTAACAGGCGGAAATCAATATCCTTAATATACACAACCAACCAATTAGAGGACATGATGGTAGAGAAAACCTCATTTGCAGTGAAAACAAAGAAGAATGAATATTTAAGAATAAACTGAACAAAAATGCATAAAATTTATAGAAAAAGCCTTTAAAATATTTCAGGAGGAATATACAAGAGTAAACTAGAACAAATGGAAAGATATCCTCTGTTCTTGGATAAGGCAACTCAACATCATAAAGATGTCAGTTCTTTCTGAACTAATTTATAAATTTAACACAATCCTGATGGAGCTCTTCTATGGAGTTAGATAAGTTGGAAGTAAGTTTGATATAAAAAAGCAAATATGTAAGAATAGCAAGAAAAATACTGAAAAAGAAAAAAAAATAGACATTAAAACTCAGTATAATAGCTTCCTAATTAAAACAATGAGACACCAGCGCATGGACAGACAAGTAGTGAGCAGAAGAGAAAGCCCAGGTGAATGTACAGAGGTAGCAGAAGATACACACAGTATCTCAAACAGTGGGTGATGATTGACTTTTAGATGAATGATGCTTTCTAATAAATAACGGGTAACCATTTGCAAAAAAGTGAAAACTACATTCATAGCTTGCACCAAATACAAAATAAATTCCAAACGGATCTGGGATCTAAATGTAAAAATTGAAACCATACAAATACTAGAAGACAACACGGGTGAAATCCATTTATATTGGCTTTCCATGACTCAAAATGCAGAGGCAGTTAAATAAAAGATTGGTCATTTTCACTATAAACAAATTTAAAAATTTTGCATGCTAAAAGACACCCTAAACAAAAGACAACTGACAAAGTAGGAAAAAATATTTGCAATATGCATCACAGACAACAGACTAATATCCCTAATATATAAAGAACTCTTAAAAATGGAAGGACAAAGGGACAAAAACCCAATAGAAAAATGGGGAAAAGATAGGAACAATTTACAAAAAATAAAAAATAAAAAAGGCACTTAAACATATGGAAGCTATTCAAACTCACTTATAATTACGTAAATGTAATTTAAAACAACACTGAGATATCATTTCTCTCCCATCAGACTGGCAAAGTTTAAAAAGCATGATAACATATTCCATTATGAGATGGTAAGGAAAAGGACCCTCTGTTACACATTGCTGGTGGGAGTCCAAACTGATATGACCCTTCTGGAGGGGAATTTGGCAATTCCTAACAAAACTACACTACCTTCTGACTCAGAAATCCTAATTGTAGGAATTTCTCTTGAAGATACACCTCCAACAATATGAAAATACATATGCATAAGGTTATTCACTGCAATATTGTTTTTAATTGGAAAACATTAGAAAACACCTACAGCCCACATAAGAGAGTGATTGAACTAACTATGGCGTAGCCACAGCATGGATTATTATGCAGCCATAAAAAAGAATGAGGAAGATCTCTATGAACTGATATGGAGTGACTTCCAGGATATCCTGTTTAGTGAAAAAAGCAAAGTGCAGAAGAGTATATGTAAGGAAGAAGGAGATATAGGAATACATGCGTGTATCTGCTCATTTGTGCAAAAAGAAATATAGGACGGTTAAACTAAAAACTGTGCAATTGGTTACTTACGGGGACAGGAGGAAACAGGGTGGGGAGAATGGGAAATGTAGTCCTGATCTTGGAAACATGGGGATGTTTCACTTAACCATAAATTATCAAAGTCAAAAAGAACGTAGGGGGAGCTCAGAATGTAATACAAAATGAACGGAATGGAAATGAGAAGAACTAGCTGAAGTAAATATGGAAGACTGTATTTTGACCCTAAATGGTAAGATTAAAGATAAAACTAAAGATAAAGATAAAGTGAAGACAATTATTATACTCTAGTTAATATTTTTTCCCCACAGGGGTGTGGGTTAGCAATTCTAAAATGACTTTATGTGTGTACCAGGATTGAGCAAATAAGTAAATATATTTGTGGAGGATGAAAGCCAGTTTTCTCACTGTTAGAAAAAGAAATAACGAGTAAGAAAAGGGAAAAATATGAATGAACTCTGTGGAATTTGATTGGACTTGGAGGTATCAGATAAACTCGTGGCTTTAAAATATTTATGCAGAGAAATTGCTATAAAAATGGAGATGTGCCCATGTGCACACATGTGTGTATTTCTTAGATGTATCCAGTGACAAGGTCTAGAACCAACAACACCCCAGTGGCAATGAGCACACCCAGCACGCTGATGTTGGCTTCTAAAGACCATTCTCCAATACAAGGAACCAGAACTCTTTTTAAAAATGGTTGATTCCAGGGATGGGTCAGGGAAAATACAAGATGAAGCTAGAATATCTTGTGCTGCTAGAAAGTAAGGAAGTATTTAAAAAGATGAGGATAGCATGTTGAATAGATACAGGCATCAACCTGTGGAGCTCCCAGTGGCCAAATCTAGGACAACTGGAGTAACAAAGGAAATAATAATAGTATGGCTTACAACGTATAGATAAAAATAAATATCTATGAAGCTAGGCTAATAAAAATAAACAAGCAAATGGAGGAGAAGAGATAGCTTTTTCTTACAGGAGAATTCCAATAATAAATATAGAAGGAATGGCAGAAATAGAAAATCACCTTCACATAAGTGTTGCAGGCAAGATTCATCAATGAATGCTAAAATTAGTGGGCAAAAGTATGATATGAAACAGAATATTTGTATAGTCTCAGAAAGTCTCTCCACAAGGTACTTATAAGTTACGAAGGGGAAAATAGTAACTTTACATGGAGAAATCTGGCAGACATTACCCTTACGAAGTGACCAAAGTTTCATCACCATCCTAAGACATATCGACATCATGTACTCTT